>NC_058519.1:560266815-560604315 GCF_904849725.1 Hordeum vulgare subsp. vulgare
GGTCTACTCCCAAGGACGGTCGTGGCAAAACCCAGAATCATAATCGGGGTCATACGGGAGTGCTGTAGCCACTGCCTGAATAGCTGCCTCACGAAGACGAGCAGCCGTCGCCTCCCTCTCATACTCCTCTACCTCTCCTATGGTTAAGTAGTATCTCCGTTTTACCTGAAAGTCAAAGAAAGCAGGAGCAGGAAGGGTAATATGGAAGACACGCTGTCGGTTAAATATCAATCGGTATAGGAGGGATTCAATATCCCTCTCAAGAAACTGGTAGCGTGTCAAAGCGACGCGGTCAAGGAAAGCTGTATGGAGCGGGGGATCTCCTGCACGGATGGGTACTCCAAGAAAATTTTCTATGCGAGTGGCATAGATGCCGCAAAAGAACTCTCCCTCAATAGTGTTTTTATTCAGCCTCCTTTCTATAATAGCTCCCATGTTGAAGATTTTGTCACCCGTAACTGTGCTCTTAAGGATAGTAAGGTCGGATGCGCACAGGTGACAATGTTCAACCTTACCGTTAATGCATCTACCTATGAAGAGGGCAAAGTAGTGCAAGGCAGGGAAAAGAATGCTTCCTATGGTAGCTTGCGTGATGTCTCTAGTTTCTCCAACAGAAATACTAGAAAAAAAAAATCTCTAACCGAAGATTTAGCAGGATCTTTAAGATTACCCCCATCGGGTATTTTGCAAATCCTATTGAAATCCTCCAAATCCATGACATAAGATTTATCATACAAGTCAAACAGTATGGATGAGTCACGGCCAACTGAAAATTTAAATCTACGCACGAAAGAGGCAGTGAGCATAGCATACTATTCACATTTATCTGAGAGGAATTCTTCTAACCCGGCATTGCGGACAAGTGTATGAAACTCATCCTTGAAGCCTGCTTCGATCATGAACTCATCGGAAGGCCATTCACATGGTTGTACCGGTGCGTCCCTTAGTTGATAAGGATCAGGCTCCCGAAAAGAAAGACGGGGACCCTTCTTACTTGAGGAACCACCATGAAACTTCCTCCTGAACATAATTTCTCTTTGCTGAAATTTTGAAGTTCAAGAGAAAAGTGAATAAAGACCAAGCACACCTTGTAGCAACTACACCAACTAGTGCCTAGAGACCGTATCACGCGCTAAAACTACTTGGGACCAGCTAAAATCAACATTTCAAGCTCAAGAACAGGGTCACCAAGGTAGCAAGAATACGCGAAGGATAAAGCACTAGAGCAAAAACTAATTGGACCAATGGAAGAGTCACTTACCAAGGAGTAATTTCCCCAAAACGGTTCGGAGAATGATGCTTTCAGCAAGGAGATCGAAAATCACAACCAAATGAGCAAGAACACGGGTTTGAGCTGCGAAACATTTTTTCTGGCGGAAGAAGAAGATGATGGGAGCTGGAATGAGTGGAGGGGGCCCCTGTGGGCCCCACAAGCTTGCTCCCCGTGGCCAGGGGGTAGCCCGCGGTGACAGGGCTTGTGGCCCACTGGGGTGGCCCCCAGGCCAGCTCTCTGTTCCAGTATTTTTCAAATATTCTAGAAAAAATCATACTAGATTTTCAAGACCATCAGAGAACTTTTATTTTTGGGGTATTTTTCTCCGGGACGTTAAAACAGAAAACAGGAAAAACTAAACTAAACCCATCATTTTTCGTCTAAGCAAAAGAAAGTGAAAGCTTAAAACAGAGGTATGTGACTCTTTGGTTCATCCATTTCATGGTCATCGAAAGAAATCCGTCAATGGGGTTGATCAAATCCTTGTGACAAAACTTTCTCGAATCGCAAGAGAGAACGAAGAATTTTCGAGTAGCCACTAAGTCACCTCAATGGGGATATGTATCTCCCCAATAAGCAATTCATACTTCATCTTGACACGAGGAATAGGGCATTCAAAGCTCCCAATAAGAATCGATGAAGTTTTTTCGATAGCATTGATGCAATGTACTTGATATCGTTTCTTCGGAAAGTGCACGGTATGTTCATTACCGTTGACATGGAAAGTGACATTGCCTTTGTTGCAATCTATAACATCCCCTGAAGTGTTTAAAAAGGTCTTCCGAGGATGACTGCCATGGCATCGTCCTCGGGAATATCCAAGATAACAAAGTCTGTTAAGATAGTGGTGTTAGCAACCACAACATGCACATCCTCGCAAATGCCGACAGGGAAAGCAGTTGATTTGTCGGCCATTTGCACAGAGATTTCAGTAGGTGTCAACTTATCCAGTTCAAGTCTACGATAAAGAGAGAGAGGCATAACACTAACTCCGGCTCCAAGGTCACATAAGGCAGTTCTTACGTAGTTTCCTTTAATGGAGCAAGGTATAGTGGGCACTCCGGGATCACCAAGTCTCTTTGGAGTTCCACCCTTCAAAGTGTAATTGGCAAGCATGGTGGAGATCTCAAGATCTGGTATCTTCCGTTTATTGGTCACGATATCTTTCAGTACTTCGCATATGGAGACATTTTGAGCATATCAACTAACCGCATCTGCAGAAAGACGAGTCTTATCATTTCAATAAAGCGCTCAAAATCCTCATCATCCTTTTTCTTGGATGGCTTAGGAGGAAAGGGCATAGGTCTCTGAACCCATGGCTCCCTTTCTTTACCATGCTTCCTAGCAGTGAAGTTATTCTTATCGTATCTCTTAGGTTGTGGGTTATCAGGATTAACCGTAGGTTCAATCTCCACATCCTTGTCATTGCTAGGTTGAGCATCATTATGAACATCGCTGTCCACATTGTCACCAGGTTCATGTTCATCACCAGATTGTGTTTCTGTATCAGAAGTGGAAATATCATTTGGTTCTTCTGGTGTGACAGTATTTGGTGAACTAACATGCAGGTTTCTATCATCCTTCTTCTTCTCCTTAGGATGACTGGGTGCATCTGCATTAATTCCTTGAGAATCTTGATCAATTCTCTTAGGATGACCTTCTGGATACAAAGGTTCCTGAGTCATTTTGCCTCCTCTAGTCATGACTCTGACATAGTTGTCATTTAGTTCATTGAGCAAGTCATTCTGAGCTTTAAGTACTTGTTCTACCTGAGTAGTAATCATAGAGGCATGTTTACTCAGAAGCTTCAGATCATTGCATTTCTATCTACACAAGCACTTAAATGGCTAAGCATACGAGTGCTTTGTTCCAAATATCCGCTAACATAATCATTGAAACTCTGTTGTTTGGCAACAAAGTCGTTAAATTCATCAAAGCATAAGCTAGCAGGTTCATCAAAAGGAATATCACTCTCATCAAACCTACGCAGAGAATTTACTTCTACTACCTGTATCGGGTTATCGAGGCCAAGGATCTCTTTGATAGGTGGCAGATTTTTGACATCTTCAGATCTAATGCCTTTCTCTTGCATAGATTTCTTGGCTTCTTGCATATCTTCGGGACTGAGGAATAGAATACCTCTTTTCTTTGGAGTTGGCTTAGGAGGTGGTTCGGGAATAGTCCAAGCATTATCGTTGATCAAGATGTTATTCAGTAGAGTCTCAGCTTGTTCTACAGTTCGTTCCCTAAAAACACAACCGGCACAACTATCTAGGTGGTCTCTAGAAGCATCGGTAAGTCCGTTATAGAAGATATCAAGTATCTCGTTCTTCTTAAGAGGGTGATCAGGCAAAGCATTTTGTAGCTAGACGAGCCTCCCCCAAGCTTGTGGGAGACTCTCTTCTTTGAGTTGCGCAAAGTTGTATATTTCCTGCAAGGCAGCTTGCTTCTTATGGGCAGGGAAATATTTCTCACAGAAGTAATAGACCATATCCTGGGGACTACTCACACATCCAGGAGCAAGAGAAGTGAACCAGGCTTTAGCGTCATCCTTTAGAGAGAAAGGTAACATCTTAAGGATATAGTAGTGGCGGATCTTCTCCTCACTAGTGAAAAGGGTGGCTATATCGTGTAGTTTGGTAAGATGGGCTACGACCATCTCAGACTCATAACCATGGAAAGGATCAGATTCGACTACAGAGATTATCTCAGGATCGACAGAGAATTCATAATCCTTATCGGTAATAAAGATAGGTGAAGTGGCAAACTTCGGGTCGTATTTCATCCTTGCTTTCAGAGATTTTTCCTTCCACTTGAGAAGTAATTTCTCAGCGTCATAGGCATCCTTACACGCAAGAAAACCCGCAGCTATCTCTCCCTCCATAACATAACCCTCAGGTATATCAGGCAATTCATATCTAGGAGAGCTAGATCTAGTAGGAGCAAAAGCAGGTTCTATCTCAATAGTATCGACAGTTTCAGAAGCATCACGAGCATTGGCAGTAACTCTAGAAATATGATCATCAAGGAAGACCCCTAGTGGCACATCAGGTAAAGTAGTATCTCTAGCAGTATCAAGCATAGCATCATCCGGCAGAATAGCATCTCTAGCATCATCAGGCAAAGCAGTATCAGGCATAGCATCTCTAGCAGTATCAAGCATAGCATCTCTAGCAGTATCAAGCATAGCATCATCAGGCATAGTATCAAGCATAGCATCTCTAGCAGTAGCATCATAAGCATCATCAAGGACAGGCGACATATCAAGATTTCTAGCAGGAGGTGATGTCGCAAACTTACTCATAACTGAAGGTGAATCAAGTGCAGAGCTAGATGGCAGTTCCTTACCTCCCCTCGTAGTTGAGGGCAAGACTTTTGTTTTTGGATCCTTCAGATTCTTCATAGTGATCAGCAGATATAAATCCCAAGTGACTCAGAGAATATAGCAATACCTCCACGGCAACGGTGCCAGAAAAATGCTGCTACTGCGACAACAGACCTTCCCCTGCAACGGCACCAGAAGAATGCTGCTAGCACTCCCCGGCAACGAAACTAGAAGAATGTTGTTGATGGCCCACCAGCGCGTGGGTTCACGACAGTTTTCGAGGGTAGAGTATTCGACCCAAATTTGTTGATTCGCTAGGCAGGAGGTGAGAGGATACTCTTGAGTATTAGCATCTGAATGTATCGGATTCAACCACACATGAAAGATTAGTATCTGCAAGCAAAGTATCAGCAGCAAGTAGTATGATAACAACGGTGTCAGACGATATGTTGACGGCACACTATTCCTAACTGTCGTATCAATGGCGCCAGAAGTTGCCCTGGACGGGAAATATTCTTTCCCATCAGCGTCGCACGAAAAAGTATTGTAGCAGGTAGCAGCAGTGTAACGAGTAACAGCAGTGGCAAGGAACAGCAGCAGTGACAGCAGTAGCAAGTAGCAACAGCAGCAAGTAACAGTAGCAGCAAGTAACAGTAGTAAGAGCAGTAGCAAGTAGCAACAATAGTAACAACAGCAGCAACAATAGTAACATCAGTAGCAGTAAGACAAGTAACAGCAGTAGTGGGACGAACTTGTAGGCAATGGGTCGGTGATTTGTTTCGATGATATTCATCATGCAACAGTTATAACACGGATTGATATGTGGTTAGCTCCCGTTCGTCAATGTGGTGTAGGCATGCATTCCGTGTGTAGTCATACGTGCTTAGGAAAAGAACTTGCATGACATCTATTGTCCATCCCTCCCGTGGCAGCGGGGTCCAAAAGGATACTACGAGATATTAAGGTTCTCCTTTTAATAAAGAACCGGAACAACGCATTAGCACTTGGTGAACACATGAACTCCTCAAACTATGGTCATCACCGGGAGTGGTTCCGGTTATTGTCACTCCGGGGTTGTCGGGTCATAACACATAGTAGGTAACTATAACTTGCAAGATCGGATCTAAAACACACATATATTGGTGACAACATAATAATTTCAGATATGAAATCATGGCACTCGGGCCCTAGTGACAAGCATTAAGCATGGCAAAGTAGTAGCAACATCAATCTTAGAACATAGTGGATACTAGGGATCAATCCCCGTCAAAACTAACTCGATTAGATGATAGATCTCATCCTACTCATCACCGCCCAGCGAGCCTACGAATAGATTACTCATGAACGATGAAGAGCTTCATGGAATTGGAGAGGGAAGAAGGTTGATGATGACGATGGCGACGATTTCCCCTCTCCAGAGCCCGAAACGGACTCCAGATTTGTCCTCTAGATGAAGAACAGGATGTGGCCGCGCCTCCGTATCGCAAACGCGACGAAATCTTCTCTTCTGATTATTTTCTGGGCGAAAGTGAATTTATAGAGCTGAGATTGGGGGCAACAGAGCCACGTGGGCCCCACAAGCTTTGTTGCCGCGGCCAGGTGGAGTGGCCACGGCAACAGGGCTTGTGGCCCACTGGCCCATCCCCTTCGGTGGATCTTTGCGCAGGTATTTTTCATATTTTCCGGAAAAATTCTCAGTAAATTTTCAGGACGTTCCGAGAACTTTTATTTCTACACAAAAACAACACCATGGCAATTTTGCTGAAAACAGCGTCAGTCCGGGTTAGTTCCATTCAAATCATGCAAATTAGAGTCCAAAAGAAGGGCAAAAGAGTTTGGAAAAGTAGATACGATGGAGATGTATCACACCGCATCATATCTTCTTGTACAAGCCAACCGTCCTACGTGAATCATATAGAGATAGGTTGTGGTTTATCTTCTTATGTTTTAACTACCTTATCTTTCTTTCTCTCCAAGTACTCTCTCCTGTAATCTCTCGAACAAAATTGTATGCGATGTACAGGGAGGTGCCCCTGCTATATAACACGAAACCGTCGCCTCTCATCGATGTAAGACGTTCCCACAATCGGATATGGTAATCAGAACCAATCTCCTCCACAACATCTAGTTCTCCTATCCCATCTAGTGCCTAGCTATGTCTTCCTCCGACACCTTTTCAGCAAGCCTCAATGGCAAGGTCACAGAGAAACTCTCATGCACGAAGTACGTGCTATGGCGGACACACATCACGCCACAACTAAGGGGCGCCGATGTGTACAGCTACGTCGACGGATCTTCACCGGAGGCGGCCTACCGCCTTGTCATTGAGGACAAGGACGACAAGGAAACCTCCAAGCCCAACCCTCTCCAACCTTTCTGGGTCCGGGAGGATCAACAGGTGTTGGGCCACCTGCTCAACAACCTCTCCAAGGAGGTGCTCATCACGGTGACCACAGTCACCACGGCGCATGCGCTCTGTGTGATGCTAGCGGGCATGTTCTTGTCGCAGTCACCCAGCCGGGTGAACAACATACAAACTTCGCTGATCAATGCACAGAAGGGCGGACAATCCGACGCCTCCTACTTCACCGTGATGCGTGGTCTTGGCGATGAACCCACCGCGTCCGGCAAACCCATCCAAGACGACGAGCTCATCTCATACATCCTCCATGGGCTGGACATGGACTACTAGGCTCTTGTCTCGGCCCTCGGTGCCCGCGTCATGCCCGTCACCATCGATGAACTTTATGCCATGCTCAGCGACTTTGACCAGCGCGTGTCTTAGTTCCATGGTTCGGGCGGTGGGTTCAAGTTTTCTGCCAACGTTGCCTCTCGTGGGCGCAGCGGCTTCTCTCGTGGGCGTGGATCTTCCCGCGTCAGGGGGTGGTCAGGAAGCAGCGGCCACGACAGAAACTCCTCCAACTCTTGCAAGAACACCAACAAGAATCATCGCAGTGGTGGCACACGCAAATCTCTCTCGGACTCCCCATGCTGTCAAATCCGCGGCAAGCCGGGACACACGACGGAGGACTGCTGGTACCGCTACGATGAAGATGAAGCCTCCGACCTGGACGAGGACAAAGTTATTGCCGGTGCAGATGGCTCATACTTCATTGACACAAATTGGTATGTTGATAGTGGTGCCACTAATCACATCACCAATGAACTTGAAAAAGTAACTATGAAGGAAAAGTCCCGGGGCAAGGATCAAATCCATACTGCCAGTGGTGAAGGTATGCAAATTTGTCACATTGGTCATTCAAGTTTTAGTACCCCTTATCAAAATATTCACTTAAAAAAATTCTACATGTTCCTAGTGCCGACAAAAATTTACTTTCAGTTCACAGAATTTCTCTTGATAATCATGTCTTCCTTGAGTCTCATACCTTTTTATTTTAGATCAAGGATCAGGTAATGAACAAAAATAAGCTTTTCAGGTAGATTTTTTCAAGGGCTCTATGTGTTGATTTCGGAGCGTAGAAGATCAAATAAACGAGCCTATGGTGTTGTCAAAATTACATCAACAAGGTGGCACGATCGATTAGGGCATGCCTCTTTTTATCTAGTTGAAAGATTGCTTAGGAAAAATAAGCTCCCGTATGTTGGTGAGCGTAATGCTGAAACTTTTTTTGATGCATGTCAACGTGGTAAAAGTCATCAATATCCCCATCCTATTTCTTCTAGTGTTTGTACCATACCACTACAATTAATCTTTTCTGATGTGTGGGGTCCTGCCCTTAGTTCTGTTGGTAGACACACCTACTATGTCAGCTTTATTGATGACTATAGCAAATTTTCCTAGATCTATCTCCTTAAGAAATGATCCGATGTGTTTCAAGTTTTTCACAACTTTCAAGAACTTGTCGAGCGCAAATTTAACTACAAGATCATTGCGGTCCAATATGATTGAGGAGGAGAATATGAAAATTTAAATCCTTCTTTCAAACACTTGGCATCTCCCATCACGTGTCATGTCCCCACGCTCACCAACAAAACGGGTGTATTGAATGCAAGCATCGACACATTGTCAAAGTTGAGCTAGCACTTCTAGCTGGAGCTTCCATGCCCCTTAAATTTTGGGACGAGGTTTTTCTCACTACTATTCATATTATAAACATGCTTCCTAGTTGTGTTAGCAACAGTGATACTCCGGTAGAAAGACTCCTCCCCTACTATACATCCCTTCATGTTTTTGGGTATGCCTGTTGGCCAAACCTTCGCTCTTACAACACTCGTAAACTCATGTTCCGCTTGAAACAATGCGTTTTTCTTGGCTATACTGCTCAACACAAGGGGGTCAAATGCCTAGATGTCTCATTAGGTCGTGTTCACATCTATCGTGATGTGGTATTTGATGAGACAAAATTTCCCTTTGTTGATCTCCATCCTAATGTCGTCTCCCTTCTTTGCAAAGAAATTCTTCTCCTACCCTCTCATCTCACTATTTTCGACCAAGGGAAAAATAATATTGATGATCAGTTGTTGACTAACCCCACTAATCACATACATGAGACTTGTGATGATCATACACGAGATGAGGCAGGAGAAATCAATGAAAATATGGATCAAATTGATCCATATTTCATGTGTCACTAAACAGGAGGCACACCCTTCCCGGGATCCGTCCGGTAGCAGGACATGTGATCTCCTCCGGGAATGACGCCATAGACTAACGCGCCAGAGACCCACACGGACTCGCATGCTATCACGTGGACGCGAGCGGCTCGACCCGACGCATCCCCCACACCGCGTCGGTCATCATCTGCCGCACGACAGCCTCCCACTGGCCCACGTGACGCATCCGTGCATGGCCAGACAGTCGTCTACAAGAGGCACGGCACGACTCGCTCGACGGTCATGGGGTCCCGTGCGGGCGTGGGATAATTGCTGCTCGCTACGCCTATAGGGATTTCCTTGGCAAATATGCAAAGGATTCCCCCGCGGCCTTGGAGCCTTGCGTTGGTGTTCCCTTGAAGAGGAAAGGGTGATGTAGCACAGCGGCGGTAAGTATTTCCCTCAGTTTGAGAACCAAGGTATCAATCCAGGAGGAGGATCGCGTCAAGTCACAAGTACCTGCAAAAACACAAAGAGCTTGCACCCAACGCTATTAAGGGGTTGTCAATCCCTTATAGATTGTTTGCAAAGTGAGAACTGAAAGCAAAAAGTAAACAAAGCAAAGTAAAAGTAAAAGCGGAGATGATAATTGTGAATAGACCCGGGGGCCGTAGTGTTCACTAGTGGCTTCTCTCATGAAAGCAAGTAGACGGTGGGTGAACGAATTACTGTCGAGCAATTGATAGAACCGTGCAAAGTCATGACGTTATCTATGGCAATGATCATACATATAGGCATCACGTCCAAAACAAGTAGACCGCTATCCAGCATCTACTACTATTACTCCACATGTCGACCGCTATCCAGCATGCATCTAGTGTATTGAGTTCAAAAGAACAGAGTAACGCCTTAAGCAAGATGACATGATGTAGATGGACAATCTCCAATCTATGATGAAAGCCCATGTTGTTACCCTTGATGGCAACAACACAATGCGTGCCTTGCTGCCCCTTCTGTCACTGGGAAAGGTCACCGCATGGTATGAACCCAAAACCAAGCACTTCTCCCATTACAAGAATCATAGATCTAGTTGGCCAAACAAAACCCAAGACTCGGAGAGACTTACAAGGATATCAAATCATGCATATAAGAAATTAGCAAAGACTCAAATATAATTCATAGATAATCTGATCACAAATCCACAATTCATGGGATCTCGACAAACACACCGCCAAAGAGGATTACATCGGATAGATCTCGATGAAGATCATGGAGAACTTTGTATTGAAGATCCAAGAGAGAGAAGAAGCCATATAGCTACTAACTACGGACCCGTAGGTCTGAAGTAGACTACTCACGAGTCATTGGAGAGGCAATGATGTTGATGTAGAAGCCCTCCAGCTCCAAAGTCCCCTCCGACAGGGCACCGGGAAGGGTCTCCAGATGAGATCTCGCGGAAACGGAAGCTTGCGGCGGCGGAAAAGTGGTTTCATGGACGCCCTTATTTTTTCTGGGATTTTAGGGAATATATAGGCCAAAGAGCTAGGGCAGGGGAGCTCCATGGAGGCCACAAGCTTGGTAGCCACAGGCCCCCTGGCCGCGGCTACAGGGCTCGTGGGCCCCCTGTGGGCCTCCTGCCTTGGCCCTCAAGTCCCCCGATCTTCTTCTGTTCTAGAAAAATTCATTTCGGGGATTTTATTCCATTTGGACTCCGTTCCAAAATCAGATCTGAAAAGAGTCAAAAAACACACACAAAAACAGGAACTCGCACTTGGCACTGAATTAATAAGTTAGTCCCAATAAAGATATAAAAGGTATATAAAACATCCAAAGTTGACAAGATAACATCATGAAACCATCAAAAATTATAGATACGTTTGAGACGTATCAAGCATCCCCAAGCTTAACTCCTGCTCGTCCTCGAGTAGGGAAGTGATAAAGAATGAATTTTTGATGCTTTCATGCTACCTAGCATAGATGTCCTTTGTAACTCCTCTTATGTGTCATGAATGTTGAGATCCGTTAGATTCAAAACAATAGTTTGCTATTGACGTGGAGACAATAATACTTCAAGCAAACTAGCAAGGTAATCATGAACTTTCAAAATAACAAGGCGAAAAGAAAGTTATCCCTACAAAATCATATAGTCTGGCTATGCTCTATCATCCTTTCACAATGAATTTAAATCATGCACAACCTCGGTATTGGCCAAGTAATTGTTTTCACACCTTTACCTTCTCAAACATTTTCAACTCTCACGCAATACATGAGCGTGAGCCATGGTTTTAGCACTATAAGTGGAATGGAGTGTGGTGGAGGTTGCAAGGCAAACAAGGAGAAGATGGTCACATTGACTAGGCATCTCAATGATCTATGGAGATGCTCATCAATATATATCAATGTGAATGAGTAGGGATTGCCATACAAATGATGCACTAGAGCTAAGAGTATGTGAAAGCTCTTAAAGAAAACTAGTGGGTGTGCATCCAACTTGCTTGCTCACGAAGACCTAAGACAATTTGAGGAAGCCCATCATTGGAATATACAAGCCAAGTTATATAATGAATATTTCCCACTAGCTATATGGTGGTGACAAAACGAGAGACTCTCAATCATGAAGATCATGGTGCTTAATAAGCACAAGTGTGGAAAGATAGTAGCATTGTCCCTTCTCTCTTTTTCTCTAATTTTTTTGGTGGGCTCTTTGGCCTCTTTTATTATTATTATTATTATTATTTTTGTGGGCATCTTTGGCCTCTTTTTGTAAATGGGCTTCGTTGGCCTCTTTTATTTCCTCACATGGGACAATGCTCCATCAATGATGATCATCACACTTACAACTCAAAACTTAGAGCAATGATGACTCTATATGAAATGCCTTCGGTAGTGTACCGTGACAATGATCTAGCATGGCATAGTCATCAATGGAAACATCATGCTAGCTATCTTATGATCATGCAATAGAAATGTAGAAGTGGTGGCACATGTCATGGTGGTAGTTGCATGGCAATATATCTCGGAATGGCTTTGAAAAAGCCATAGTAGGTAGGTATGGTGGCTGTTTCAGGGAGGCTAATGGTGGGTTTTATGCACCGGCGAAAGTTGCACGACACTAAAGAAGATAGTGATGGTGGAACGTGAAGGTGCATCTAAAACATGGACTCAACATTAGTCATGAAGAACTCATATACTTGTTGCAAAAAATTTAGTAGTAATCGAAACAAAGCATTCAACGCATACTCCTAGGAGAAGGGTTGGTAGGTATAAACCATCGCGCGATCCCGACCGCTACACAAAGGATGACAATCAATAAAGTAATCATGCTCAGACTTCATCACATAGCGGTTCACCATACGTGCATGCTACGGGAATCACTAACTTCAACACAAGTATTTCTAGATCCACGACATCTTACTAGTATAACTTCAATATTACCACAACCACAACTCAAAACTAACTGAGATGAATCAAACTTGTCTAACTACTCAATGCACATAAAGGTGGAAGTTTTCATATCCCTTTGGATAACTACCCCTTTTGAGACTACTTTCATAGCATAGATCAACTACCACGCCACGCACTGCCGTGCTCCAAAATATAGAAGTGAAGCACATAGAGCAAAATCAACTAGCTCAAAAGATATAAGTGAAACACATGTGAGCTGAATTGCCTAACCAAACGATATAAGTGAAGCTCGACAAAATCACGGTGAGTGCATGTCTCTCTCTCTAGCTGTGCAGCAAGGAAGATTGTGACACAGCAAAAATAAAGGACTCCTACGATACAAGACGCTCCAAGCAAAACACATAACATGTGATGAATAAAAATATAGCCCCAAGTAACGTTACCGATGGATTGAAGACGAAAGAGGGGATGCCTTCCCGGGGCATCCCCAAGCTTAGGCTTTTTCGACATCCTTGAATAAACTTGGAGTGCCTTGGGCATCCCCAAGCTTGAGCTCTTGCCACTCTTTATCTCTTTGTCCATAAGAACTTCACCCAAAACTTGAAAACTTCACAACACGAAACTTAAACAGAAACTCGTGATATCATTAGTATAAGAAAGCAAATCACCACTTCCTTAGGTACTGTAGCAAACTTAAATTCTACTTATGTTGATATTGGGTTACTATATTTTCAATCTTCCATGGCTAATACCCCCCGATACTATCCATAGTTTCATCAAAATAAGCAACCAACTCAACAAAAATAGAATCTGTTAACAACAGACCAGTCTGTAGCAATCTGTATACTTCGTATACTTCTGGTACTTCAAAAATTCTGAAAAATTACGACGGTGTAAAGAATTGTCATAACAATCAGCAGCAAAAAGAATCAACTCAAAAGCTCTCACAGAAAAAAAAAATTCTTTTCGCGAGCAGAAAGTTTTTGTCTTTTCCAGCATGATCAAACGATCATCCCCAAGACTAATCATAACGGTTTTACTTGGCACAAACGCAAAAGAAACACAAAAAACACAATCATAACAGAATTATGAGAGTGTGGAAAACAAAAAACATAAAGAAAAAGGATAGATTCGTTGGGTTGCCTCCCAACAAGCGCCATTGTTTAATGCCCTTAGCTAGGCATAAGGTGATGGAATCACGTATAGTCATCTTTGGTGCTCAAACCATAAGTAGCCCTCATCATAGATTCATAAGGCAATCTTATTTTCTTTCTAGGAAAATGCTCCATGCCCTTCTTTAGAGGAAATTGAAATCTAATATTCCCTTCCTTCATATCGATGATAGCACCAATAGTCCTTAGGAAAGGTCTACCAAGAATAATGGGACATGAAGGATTGCAATCAATGTCAAGTACAATGAAATCCACGAGTACATAGTTCTTATTTGCAACAATAAGAACATCATTGATCCTTCCCATGTGTTTCTTGACAGTAGAATCCACAAGATGCAAATTAAGAGAACACTCTTCAATCTCATGAAATCCAAGAATATCACATAAAGACATTGGAATCGCGGAAACACTAGCACCCAAATCACACAAAGTATTGCATTCATAGTTTTTTGATTTTGATTTTGATAGTAGGTTCCCACTCATCATGAAGTTTTCTAGGTATAGAGACTTCTAATTCGAGTTTCTCTTCAAGAGATTTCATCATAGCATCTACGATATGAGCGCTAAAGGCTTTGCTTTGGCTATAAGCATGTGGAGAGTTTGCAATGGATTACATCAAGGAAATGCATTCAAACAAGGAGCAACTATCATAATTGAATCCCTTGAAATCCAAAGTGGGAGTTTCATTACTACCCAATATTTTGATTTCTTCTACTCCACTCTCCACACCTTTATCATCAAGATAGCTGGACTCCGAATCATTGGGGCGTTTTTCAACCAAAGTGGATTCATATCCAGCCCCTTCATCAATAGGTTTGACACGCGAAAACAAAGATTCAAGAGGAGTCACACCAAGCACTTTAAGATCTTCGTGATTTGCATCACTAGAACGCACCCTTTTAAACCATTCATGTCTAGCGTGGATTTGGGCGGTTCTTTCTTTGCTCTCATTCATGGAGACACGCATAGCTTTTAAAGTTTCATCCAAGTTGACCTTGGGAGGAGCACATATAACTTTCAAAGCATCAATATCACAAGACATCCTATCAACGCTCTTAGCCAAATCGTCTATTTTTAGTAGTTTTTCCTCTATGGACGCATTGAAAATCTTTTGAGAGTTGATGAACTCTTTGATATTACTCTCTAAATCAGAGGGTAATTTGGTATGATTTCCATAAGTGTTGTTGTAGGAATTGCCATAGTTGTTAGAGGAGTTACTAGGAAAAGGCCTAGGAACATAGTTTCCTCTAAAAGCATTGTTGTTGCCAAAATTGTTCCTACCAACAAAATTAACGTCCAAACTAGCGTTGCTACTCTCAATCAAGGAAGATAGTGGCATGTCATTAGAATCTAAAGGAGCATTTCTACTGGCAACCACATTCATCAACTCGTCCATCTTAGCACTAAGCGATTTAATTTCTTCTATAGCGTGTACCTTTTTGCTAGCAGGTGACCTTTCAGTGTGCCACTGAGAGTAGTTTGTCATGATATTGTCTAGGAGTTTTGTAGCTTCTCCTAACGTGATTTCCATGAACGTTCCACCTCAGGCGGAGTCCAAGATATTTCTAGAAGCAAAATTTAAACCAGCGTAAAAGATTTCTATTATCATCCACAAACTCAAGCCATGAGCGGGACAATTTCTAATCATTAACTTCATCCTCTCCCAAGATTGTGCAACGTGTTTATGATCAAGTTGCTTGAAATTCATGATATCGTTACGGAGAGAGATAATCTTAGCCGGCGGAAAATACTTGGATATGTAAGCATCTTTGCACTTATTCCAAGAATCGATACTATTTTTAGGCAAAGAAGAAAACCAAGTTTTTGCACGATCTCGCCAAGAGAACGGAAAAAGCTTCAATTTAACAACATCATTATCCACATCTTTCTTCTTTTGCATATCGCAAAGTTCAATGAAAGTATTAAGATGGGATGCGGCATCTTCACTAGGAAGGCCAGAAAATTGCTCTTTCATAACAAGATTCAGCAAGGCAACGTTGATTTCATATGATTCCGCACTAGTGGCGGGAGCAATCGGAGTACTAATAAAATCATTATTATTAGTATTCGAGAAGTCGCAACGTTTGGTGTTTTCAGCCATGATGACTTCAACAAACAAACAAGAACACAAGCAAGCAAGAAAACTGGCAAAGGAAAACGGCAAAAGGCAAATGAAAACGGCAAAGGAGAAAGGCAAATGAAAACGGCAAATGTGAAGTGGGGAAGAGGAAAACGAGAGGCAACTGGCAAAAAAGATAAATGCAAGAGATGAGTTGTGACACTTACTTGGATAGATCTTGACTTGATCTCTCCCCGGCAACGGCGCTAGAAAACCTTCTGCTGTTGGCTACGCCTATAGGGATTTCCTTGGCAAATATGCAAAGGATTCCCCCGCGGCCTTGGAGCCTTGCGTTGGTGTTCCCTTTAAGAGGAAAGGGTGATGTAGCACAGCGGCGGTAAGTATTTCCCTCAGTTTGAGAACCAAGGTATCAATCGAGTAGGAGGATCGTGTCAACTCACAAGTACCTGCACAAACACAAAGAGCTTGCACCCAACGCTATGAAGGGGTTGTCAATCCCTTATAGATTGTTTGCAAAATGAGAACTGAAAGCAAAAAGCAAACAAACCAAAGTAAAAGTAAAAGCGGAGATGATAATTGTGAATAGACCCGGGGGGCGTAGTGTTCACTAGTGGCTTCTCTCATGAAAGCAAGTAGACGGTGGGTGAACGAATTACTGTCGAGCAATTGATAGAACCGTGCAAAGTCATGACGTTATCTATGGAAATGATAATATATATAGGCATCACGTCCAAAACAAGTAGACCGATACTTTCTGTATCTACTACTATTACTCCACACGTCGACCGCTATCCAGCATGCATCTAGTGTATTGAGTTCATAAGAACAGAGTAACGCCTTAAGAAAGATGACATGATGTAGATGGACAATCTCAACTCTATGATGAAAGCCCATCGTGTTACCCTTGATGGAAACAACACGATGCGTGCCTTGTTGCCCCTTCTGTCACTGGGAAAGGTCACCGCACAGTATGAACCCGAAACCAAGCACTTCTCCCATTGCAAGAATCATAGACCTAGTTGGCCAAACAAAACCCAAGACTCGGAGAGACTTACAAGGATATCAAATCATGTATATAAGAAATTAGCAAAGACACAAATATAATTCATAGATAATCTGATCACAAATCCACAATTCATCATATCTCGACAAACACACCGCCAAAGAGGATTACATCGGATAGATCTCCATGAAGATCATGGAGAACTTTGTATTGAAGATCCAAGAGAGAGAAGAAGCCATCTAGCTACTAACTACGGACCCGTAGGTCTGAAGTAGACTACTCACGAGTCATTAGAGAGGCAATGATGTTGATGTAGAAGCCCTCCAGCTCCAAAGTCCCCTCCAGCACGGCACCTGGAAGGGTCTCCAGATGAGATCTCGCGGAAACGTAAGCTTGCGGCGGCGGAAAGGTGGTTTCGTGGACGCCCTTATTTTTTCTGGGATTTTAGGGAATATATAGGCCAAAGAGCTAGGGCAGGGGAGCTCCAGGGAGGCCACAAGCTTGGTAGCCGCGGGCCCCCCTGGCCGCGGCTACAGGGCTTGTGGGCCTCCTGCCTTGGCCCTCAAGTCCCCCGATCTTCTTCTGTTTTGTAAAAATTCATTTCAGGGATTTTATTCCGTTTGGACTCCGTTCCAAAATCAGATCTGAAAAGAGTCAAAAACACAGAAAAAACAGGAACTGGCACTTGGCACTGGATTAATAAGTTAGTCCCAAAAAAGGTATAAAAGGTATATAAAACATCCAAAGTTGACAAGATAACAGCATGAACCATCAAAAATTATAGATACGTTTGAGACGTATCAATACTCGACTCGCCCGACATGCACGGGGCCCGAGGCTGATGCGCCATCATAGAACCATGATGAGATAACTCACGGGCCAGGATCTTCTGCACCACCTACATCACCCGGACCTCTGTTTTCAACCACACGAGATCTAGCAGGGGTAGGTTCGGCCGCTGACGAGGATTCAGTCTCTGATCATAATTCTCCCTCAGGATCTGCAGCACTAGGTGCTGCTAATCACCCATGATCTTCTTGTAAGTGCATCTAGTGCCCCTTAGTGATTTTGGTGGTTTGAAGATTTATAGGTTAAGTATCTAATGTGTTTGTGAGTGTACACAGGATCTATAAGTCATTGAGGAGTTTGAGATATTTGAAGAATATCGACCCCTAAAAATATATGTCTTCAGTTGAAGAAATTGGTCTGAAGCTGAAGAAATGAATCGCGAGGAATCTGCGATGAAATTGATATTCCTCATGAAGATACTGATATTGAGAAGTCCGGTGGTTCCTGAAGAAAATCATTCTGAAGAATTTGAAGCATGAAGATTTACACTTCCTGTTTTACTTTCTTCGCATTTGAGTAATAGGAACACCGTACTGTTAAAGGGGGTCGAAGTTACACTATGGAATGAATTTCCTCATGATTCTCAACCCAAGCCTAATCCTATCAAAAGCCTCAAGTGAGGAATATGAGTGATATGAGGACTCTCACAGTTGAGGGTTCCGACCGTTTCGATAACCACGCCAAGTCACTGGTCTATCCACTCCAACGGTCATATTATTTAAGGGCATTAGTGTCAAATCATGTCGGGATGCTCCCAGGCTATAATTAGCCACCCCCCACAACCACTAGCTGGTTGGCTGCTCCGTTAGAAACTGACACTTGTCATAAGAGCAACCCAAATTCCTCAGAGCTTTCGAGAGTAATTCATGAGTGAGGAAATACCCCACCCACCGAAACCACAAACCAAACCTAGTGATTGAGCATCATTGAAGAAGTTGTTCCTGTGTGGGACTGAAGCCTTTTACCTTTGACGACTATGCATCCTCCAGACGGTTAGGCGTCATGGTCTAGAGCAATCCAGCAGTCAATTGTGGATCGCCGGGTGACCAAGTCTGTGAGGGTTTGGAAGTCTGCCCTGAAGACTTACCACGAGTGTTGGGCGAGGACTGTGTGTCCTTAGCTCAAGGAGAATACGATAGGGACTGTGTGTCCCGGGACTGGGTGTCCTTTGGTTTCAATACCAAGCCGCTCCAAACCAGATGTACAACTGTCACAGCAGTTGGAACTGGGTCATCAACAGCAGTCTTCACTGAGAAACGGGTTCTAATTCCTCAACTCTTTACTTCTCTTGTATTGAGTGTTGATGACTTTCACTGTGACTGTTTGAAGAATTTGCTGAAGACTTTCTCTGAATTTCCTCAACCCCAAATTCTTCACGATAGTTAATCATCATCTGTATTCTGCGTGCCTGCTTACTGTGCAATCTGTTTTCACATTCTTCACTTTGAAATACTGCTGTTGTGAACGTTTTCATGTCTGATCCTTTATTGTTTCCGCTGTAAGTTAGTCATCAGTGAGGAATTTCCTCAAAAGGAATTTCCTCAGTGATTAAATTCTAAAAATCTCCTATTCACCCCCCTCTAGTCGATATAACGCACTTTCAATTGGTATCGGAGCAAGGTACTCCCTTGTTCTGTGTGATTTTGGTTTAACCACCTGGAGTTTTAGTTATGTCGACTGCAGGCATTTTTAAGGTGACTGCAGCATGTCCTACCTACGAAGGAAAGAACTTTCCCTTCTGGAAGAACAAAATGCAAATGCATTTACAAGCTATTGATAATGTTCTCTGGTATATTGTGGAAAATGGAGTTCCCATTATCTCTACCAGTGTCACTGCGGCTGATGTGAAGAAATTCAAGCAACTCGATTCTCAAGCAAAGAACATCATCTGTGGCCATCTGAGCCCAGGCCAGTTTGGAAGAGTAAGTGCTTTGGGCTCTGCAACACTGATCTGGGAGAGACTCTGCAAGGTAAATGAAGGAGTATCAACCCAGCGTGACTCTCGTGTTGATATTCTTCGCAATCTCTTCAATCGCTTCAAGAGACATGACAATCAAAGCTGCCAAGACACTTTTGATCGCCTCACTGACATATCAAATGAAATGCAAGAACTGGGAGCTCGAGACATCACTGATCACGAAGTTGTGAAGAAACTGCTAAGATCTTTGGATTCTTCATTTGACACTTTAGTTCTGATGATTCAAAAAAGACCAGATTACAAGATGCTTGATCCAGCTGATATACTAGAAAGGCTAAATACTCATGAATTCCAACTAGAAGAAAAGAGAGATCTATATGGACCAAGTTATTCCAGACCACGTGCACTGAAGGCTAGAGCAATTTCCTCATCTGAAGACGAAGACACAGATGACAGTATTTGTGACCCTGAAGAATTTGGACAGGAGCTTGCAATGCTCGTGAGGAAATTCCAGAGATTTACACGACGTGGTCAGTTCGGTAAATCTTCAAGAAGAGACATGAGGAAATCAGAATCTTCATCTGAGGACTACAAGAAACGAACCTGTCACAAGTGCAAGAAATCAGGTCATTACATTGCTGATTGTCCCCGTTGGGGAAAGGAATCAAAGAAGAAGAAATACAAGGATGACAGTTCTGATGACTCGAAGAAGAAGAAGAAATCTTCAAAATCCTCATCTTCAAAGCCCTCATCGCACAAGAAGACTAGTTTCAGAAACGCTCGGGCACTTATTGGCAAGGAAATGGACTCCGAGGCAGAATCAGAGGAATGTGATGAAGAAGAGGGTTCTGATGAAGACTCAGAATCCAGACAGGCTAGTCTTGCACTGGCAACCACTTTCGTCAGCAAGTCAATCTTCAACCTTGAAGAAAATGATAGCACCATCCTCACTGATGACTATGCTGATGACTTTGCTCCAACTTTTTTGCTTCATGGCAAAAGGTTCGAAGGTACCAAATAATGTCTCCTCCTCTGATTCAAGTGACTGTGAACCTGATAATTATAAGAAACCCAGTTACAGTAAACTTGCCATCATTGCCACTAAACAACAAACTGCTCTGGAAAAGCTTCAGAAACTGCTAGATAAAAGTGATGATCTGTTGAATGATGAAATGAATCTTACCCAAATCCTCACTGAAGATGTGAAAAGTCTTCAGTCTAGATTTGATAATCTTCAGGATCATTATGATACACTCCTCACTGATCATGAGAAGCTTTCCTATGAAATTCTTCAAAGGAAGCTTGATCTTGAGAAGCTGAGGATGTCTCATGATGATCTTCGTATGGAAAATGATTCATTACTAGCTCAACAGATCAGCGCTAGTCAAGTTGAATTCATTCCTCCATGTCTTAAATGCATTGAACGTGAAACTGCTAATTCCTCACCAGAAATATCAAATGCTACTATTGCTACAAATTCTTCAACTGCACCTGTTGTGTCTATTTCCTCACTTGAGGAAAACACAAATGTTACTACGAAAATGCAGGGTTGAAGGAATTGTACGTGACAGGCATATACAAAAGCCTCAAAGGACATCAAACCCTTTGTGATGTGCTCAAAAAGCAGATCTTGAACAGGAACCCGAGGAAAGAAGGAATTGCCTTTGAGAGGAAATTAAATGCTGATGGATCTTATTGGAAACCTGAGCAGTATCCCAAAACCTCATGGGTTGCTGCTACTGGGCCTCCTTTTCATCCATCCAATCTAACTGGCTTTTCATGTGAATTATCCTATTCCTCAGATGAGTCATTTGACTCCAACTATAAAATGTTCAAAAATCAATCTGGTGAAGTATTTGCTCGATATGTTGGAACTAAATGCAGGAATGGCCCTCCTCTGAGGAAAATGTGGGTTCCCAAAAGTTGTCTTGAAAATCTTCAGGTGAATGTCCTCATGACACCACCACTGAAGAATCTGAACCCCAGATCAAATTCCTCAGGAGGACCAAAGTCTTCAAGAGGATCAAAATCCTCAACTGGTCAAAACTATGCTCGTAACCGTGCTTATGCGTCTAACATGCAGGGAAACTACAAGGAATATGAATATGAGTGTTACTCCTCAAATCATTATGTTCATAAATCCTCAAACCAATTCTCTGCATATTCATATGAGTACTTTAATCCCCCTACTGTTAAGAGAAGTGCATTGGTTTCAATGCCACCTTTCTCATATGGTGCTCGCAGTATGATGAACGCTTTGCCACCCCTTCAGATGTGGGTGGTGAAGAAATCAAACTAATCACTTCTACAGGTCAGGTCTCCAGATGAAAATCATCATCTGAAAAGTTTGCTGGAGACCTGAGGAAATGCTTGATAGGACGCAAGCTAATGATTGATGAAATAGAAATATTTCACACGTCCTTACATTTCTTTTATGATGAAATTACTGATCTGATGGAATTAGTATCATATTCTTCAAATCTGAAGCATATGAGATGGTAAGATGTACTAATTCATCTGCAGGATGACAAACCCAAGCATACTGAGTGGGTTCTTGATAGTGGCTGCACACATCACATGACTGGTGATAAAAGCTTACTGATGAATATGCCACTAACTCCGTCACCTCTGAAGCAAATCACATATGCTGACAAAGGTAAAAGCAAGGTATTGGGACTTGGCAAAGTGGCTATTTCCAAGGATAGGCATATGGACAAAGTGATGCTTGTTGAATCCATTGGTTTTAACCTTATGTCAGTCTCGATGCTTTGTGATCTTGATATGATTGTTATCTTTGGTAGATATAGATGTGTAGTCATCATGGAATCTGACAGATTCAAAGTCTTCGAAGGTGTAAGAAGAGGGGATTTGTACATTGTTGATTTCTCTACAGGTCCTCAGCCAGCCACTTGCTTACTAGCAAAAACCTCAGAAGGATGGTTGTGGCACCGAAGACTAGGTCATGCAGGCATGAGGAATTTGCACACGCTCGCGAAGAAGAAGCATGTCATCGGCATCGAATCAGTCAAATTCCTCAAGGATCATCTCTGCGGTGCTTGTGAATCTGGGAAAATGACCAGATCCAAGCATCCCTCTAAAACCATCATGACCACTACACATCCATTCGAATTGCTTCATATGGATTTATTTGGACCTACTCACTATGCCACACTAACCAATGCAGCATCTTTATATGGCTTCGTCATAGTTGATGATTATTCCAGATATACTTGGGTGCATATCATAGTGTATAAAACTGAAGTGCAGGAAATCTTCAAACGATTTTCTTCAAGGGCCTCGACGAACTTTGGCATCAAGATCAAACATATAAGGAGTGATAATGGAACCGAGTTCAAAAACACTGGTCTTGATGATTATCTTGATGAACTTGGTATTACTCACGAATTGTCTGCTCCTTATACTCCTCAGCGGAATGGTGTCGTCGAAAGGAAGAACAGGACTCTGGTTGAAATGGCTAGAACTATGCTTGAAGAATATCAGACTCCTCGTCGCTTTTGACCTGAAGCAATCAACACTACATGCAATATCATCAACAGGGTATATCTTCACAAATTCCTCAAGAAAACCTCATATGAACTCCTCACTGACAAGAAACCCAATGTAAGTTATTTCAAAGTCTTCGGTGCAAAATGCTGGATTAGAGATCCTCACCATAGCTCAAAATTTGCACCTAAGGCACATGAAGGTTTTATGCTCGGTTATGGAAAGGACCCGCACACTTACAGAGTCTTCAACAACTATCACAACAAAGTTGTTGAGACTGTAGATGTGTGGTTCGATGAAACTAATGGCTCGCAAAGAGAGCAATTGCCTTCTGATCCAGATAAGTTGTCTCCTGAGGAAGCAATAAAGATCAAACCTACTGAAGACATTGTCCCATCTGAGGAAATTGATGAATAAACGATCCCCATCGCTGATAAAACCAAGAAGATGCTCCTGAGGAAATTGCATCAGCACCACTTCCTCAGCCTAGACAAAATTCTCAACCAGCTCATCCGAGGATTGCAAACGAAGTAGAACTTGACAAAATCCTCAACGACATCAACGAATCGGGTCCTCTCACTCGCTCAAAAGCTTCACACTTAGTTAACTTTTGTGGGCATTTCTCCTTTGTATCCATCACAGAACCCTCAAAAGTTGCTGAGGCTTTTCTGGAACCGGAGTGGATCCAAGCTATGCAAGACGAACTTCTTCAATTCAAGCTGAATGACGTATGGGAGCTCGTCAAACGACCAGATCCTCGCAAGTACAACATTATCGGCACCAAGTGGATTTTCCGAAACAAGCAAGATGAGGACGGTCAAGTGGTGAGGAACAAGGCACGACTTGTAGCCCAAGGCTACACCCAGGTTGAAGGAATAGATTTCGATGAAACTTTTGCACCTGTAGCTAGACTTGAAGCTATTCGAATATTACTTGCTTATGCTAATCATCATAACATCACCTTATATCAAATGGATATGAAAAGTGCATTCCTCAATGGTAAGCTTGAGGAAGAAGTATATGTTGCTCAGCCCCCAGGTTTTGAGGATCCAAAGAATCCAGACAAAGTCTTCAGACTCAAAAAGGCTTTGTATGGCCTCAAGCAAGCCCCTCGGGCATGGTATGATACATTGAAGGAATTCCTCATGAAGAAAGGCTTCAAACCTGGTTCACTCGATCCAACTCTTTTCACAAAATCCTATGATAATGAGTTGTTTGTATGTCAAATATATGTCGATGATATCATATTTGGTTGTACTGACAAAAGATACAGTGATGAATTTGCCTACATGATGAGTGAAGAATATCAGATGTCCATGATGGGGGAGCTGAAATTCTTCTTAGGTCTTCAAATTCGTCAACAAAGCAATGGAATCTTCATATCACAGGAGAAATACCTCAAGGATGTTCTGAGGAAATTCGACATGCACGAATGCAAAGGTGCCAAGACTCCAATGCCTACCAACGGCCACCTCGGCACTGATGAAAATGGTAAAGATTTCGATCAGCAGGTATACCGTTCTATGATTGGCTCCTTATTGTATCTATGTGCATCTAGGCCAGATATAATGCTTAGTGTTTGCATGTGTGCATGTTTTCAAGCAAAACCGAAGGAATCACACCATAAGGCTGTGAAACATATTCTTCGATACTTAGCTCACACACCAACACTAGGATTATGGTATCCCAAGGGCTCCAATCTTCATCTGGTAGGGTTTTCTGATTCTGACTATGCTGGTGACCATGTGGATCGCAAGTCAACTTATGGCACATGCCATTTCCTCGGAAGATCACTAGTTTGCTGGTCCTCAAAGAAGCAGAACTGTGTATCACTCTCCACTGCTGAAGCTGAGTACATTGCTGCTGGTTCTTGTTGTGCTCAAGTGCTATGGATGAAGCAAACCCTCAAGGACTACGACATCAACATGAAGAATGTACCTCTCTACTGTGACAATGAGAGTGCTATCAAGATTGCATACAACCCAGTACAGCACTCGAAGACCAAGCACATCCAGATTCGTCATCATTTTCTTCGGGACCATGTCCTCAAGGGCAATATCCTCATCGACCATCTGAAGACTGATGATCAACTGGCAGATATCTTCACTAAGCCCTTGGATGAGAAAAGGTTTTGCAAGTTGCGGTGTGAGCTAAATATCTTAGAGTCTTCAAATGTTTTGTAAAAACATGCACAAATCCTAACACTTATGCAAAATTGATGACGAAGATGTGCAACACATGATGAATCTATTTTCTTCAACTGATGAAGAATGTCACTCTGAATGTGAAGAAATTAACGAAGAAATTGATTCTCAAGGCCCTACGACAATTGTACGCGGCGTCTGTAATCAACATTCTTATATGGTGGGTAACGCCACCGTCCTATGTGAAATTCCTCAAGTTGATTTTCTTCAAATGATCAATTTCCTCACAATGCGTTTTTCTTCAAAACAGCTGGTCTTCATTGTGATGATTTATTACAAAATCTTCAAAAACACTTGATGACTTTCATTTGACTAGATAGACTGTCATTTCTAGTCCTCAACAACATTCACTTATTGCTATTTCTTCAAGTTGACGTTTCTGCTAAGTGAATGTGATCGGACCCTACTTTCCCTCTATGCTATACTTATCCAGTCTATTCAATTCTTCATATGCGTTCTATTTGAAACTTTGTTCAAAATCCTCACTGTGTCCTTGTCAGCTGATGATTTTGTAACGAAAATCCTCAAATCTTCAAAAATTGTTTCTTTAAAGACACAGTAACTGAACCCCCACTTCCCACGATCGGATAACCACGATCTCCACTATCTCCACCGCATCGTACGGGAGCTACACGTGTCCTGCAGAGACGTAGAGACAGGGGCTATTTGGTCCGACATTTTCGCGCCAAACAGAACTTTTGGCTATAAATATGTCCTTATCCCCCTGGGCATCCTCTTCTTCGCCTCATCGCTCTCCTGCCAGAGCACACTCCACCGAACCCTAGCGTCACCGCTGGTAGTCTCGTCGCCGGTGAGGAAGAGTTTCACTGCCTCGACTTCTTCGTCGCGAGAACCACACCGGAGTCGGACCATCTTCGTCCGCCGCCGCCGTAGACGTCCTCTGTCGCCAAGTTAGGGTGCATTGGACACACGAACGAAGAGCCTCTCCACACACAACTTTCTATGTTCTTCGTGTGCACCTTCCAGGGTAAATATATCCCATTTTTACAGCAAGTTAGATCTAAAATTTTACATCCTCTATGTGAAATCTGTTTCTTCTCAAGATACGATGCGCACTTGATTCCTCAAACACTACCTATCACCACAATCATTGATGAACTATGCTAAGCATCTAAGATTATCACGAGATTCCTCAATTGTGCGAATTTTCGGATCTGTACAACTCTGGAACCCAAGAACAGTATGCTTAGGCAAATTCCTCAACCACTGGTTATATTCCTCAAACTGTCAAACTTTTTCATTTCCCTCATATCTGAGAACGCATATGACCTCTCCAAATTCCTCGCAACCATACTCTGTTCACAGGTACACACATGTCAGCTGATGAATCTCTCGGTTCTCATCACATTAACTCATTTGCAGCGTTTCTGGAAGAAACTCTTCAAGGCTCATCAGAATCCTCAAGAGTTCAAAATCATCAGCAAAATCCTCAACTGAAGAAAATGGAGGAAGATAGAAAACAGAAGGGAGGAAAGAAACTTGAGAAAAACACAGCTGCTGATATCCCTGAGGACATTTACTTGGACTATTGCACGCCTGATGAACATGAGACAATGGACAAGAGAAAGATACGGCTGCAGAAGATTGAACGCCGATGGGCGAAGGAATGGAAGGAGTACAGGATTGTGACTCCCAAATATGCAAAGAAATTTGCTTTGAAGCCTCCTGGCAGAAGGGCCCCACTTGAGGATCATCAAGTAGCACATCCCTCAAGCCTCAAGACCATTGATGACTATCCAGATGAAAAGGAAAAGCATCTGGCTAAGCTCAAGAAGCAGGCAGAAGCTGCAGTGAGGAAATTTAATGAATCCTCAACTGCTGCCTCTGGTGCTGCTAATTCCTCAGCTGCAGAAACCTCCGGCTCAGAAATTCCTCAAATGCAGTCTGCGCCATCAAAGCCAAGGGCTCCAAAGCCTCAAGAGAAGTCTGCTCAGGCTTCTGTCACAAAACCCTCAGCACCAAAACCCTCATTACCAAAACCTTCAACACCAAAACCATCAGCGCCAAAACCCTCAGTACCAATCTCCTCAGCTCCAACCCCACAGCCTCAAGAGAAACCAGTACCGAAGCATGTCATGAAGCCTACGACCGCCAGCTCCAGCTCCTAACTCCCAGCTGCAACTAGCTCGGAGGCAAAGTCTTCAACACCTCCTGCGAAGACTTTGGCAACTGCTGAACGTGCACCTCTGCCCAGCCCCAGCAAAATCATCGCAGTCCCCTCTGCATCAGAGGGAAGTGATGAATATGATGATGAAACCCTGCAAGCCATCATCAGAAACAAGCAAGAAAGAGTAGCTCAAGCATCAGGCAGTGCTATTCCTCTGGCCATGGACCCCAAGGTCCTCCTTGACTACATCAATATTTGGTATGAGGACCCAAACACTCCTATTGATGATTTATAGCTTCCCCCTGGCATCAGCCACATGGTGGCCACCTTCATAAATGAAGCCAAGTGGAAAGAACAGCAGGCCAGGCGGGCAAAAGTTGCAAAGATCAAAAAGGAGAAATTCCTCAGGCAGAATCTCCTCAAACTGACTCCTGATGCACTGGTGACTACACAGGCAGAGCTGCAAAAATTGACTGACAAGTACGCCAAGCTGTCAGATCGCAAAAACCTCAAGAGCAATTTCATCAAGCTGGCCACTAGTGTTGTTGATGACTACAACAAGAGAACCGCACCCCCAGCACCAGCTCCTCAGCCCTTGGTTGAGGAGCCAGCAGATGCATCTCCTCATGAGGAGGAAACTCCTCAAGCTGAGGAAGTACACCAAGAGCGCCGTGTTGATGAACCGGTCATTGAAGAAATCATCACGGAAACTCCAACTGATGAAAATGATGCCACTGATGAGACTGCTCCTGATCCAGCTGCTTCATCAAAGCAGGCTGATGACTCTGTTCCAGCTGGTTCCTCAATACCAGCTGAAGAAACTGTAGAGAGAACACCTTCACCAACAGCTTCGAAGGTGAAGAAGATAATTTCGTCTGCATCAGACGTGAAGAAAACAAGGGCTGCTGAAAAGGAAGCCAAGAAGAGAAAAGCCTCCTTAGCAGTAGATGAAACAGAGACAAAGCGCCTCAAAGAAATTGAAGAAACTGCTCCTCTGGACCTGGTGCCTCTCAATGTCGCCCCTTCCTATGAGATGGTCGTCATTGATGACCCAGCTACAAAGGCAGATGAGGAAATGAAGGATGTCACTCCTGAGGAACACATTGATGAGGAAATTCAGATTGACGACAGTCCTCGTCCTCTTATTCCTCAGCCAGAAACTGCTCAAGCATCAGCTGCACCAGCTGATGAAACTGCTTCTGCCACAGAACCAGCTGAGGACGAACAAGTTGAAAATCCTCAAGCTGACGAAATCCAACACTCTGAGCAAAATCCTCAAGATGAGGAAGAGGCTGATCCAACTCCTCCAACTGAGAAAGAAGCAGAAATTCCTCAGCCTGAAGCTCAGTCACAGAAAGCACCATCTCCTCAGCATGAATTACCAGCTGATGAAATTCCTCACCCTGAGGAAAATGCTGAAGAAAATGTACCCGCCCAAGACAATGCATTCATTGTGCTCAACCCAGAGACTGCTATTGTTGTCTCTACCCCTATTCCTCAGCAAAATCTTCAGCCAGTTCAGCGTCAGCCTTCTCCAAGCGTCCAAAGTTTCAGAAAGAAAATTTCTTTGAGGAACGCATGTACTTCATCGGGGAGAACCCTTATGACAAACCTCAAATGAGGCATCTGAAGTTTTGGACAAGGACTCATATGAACTACTATGCCTCTGTGCTCTGTGGACGCAACAAGATTTTCCAGCACAGGCATATTCCTCATGTTGAGCTTGAAGCAATACCTTGCCTAGAGCCAGTCCTCAGTGTACTCCACGATGCAGGTTTGCTCCCAATGTGCTCAGACATGTCAGACTGGAACAGCGAGCTTATTCTTCAGTTCTATGCCACTCTTCATATATCTGGCAACCCTGAAGACATCAACACTTGGGTGTTTGACTGGATGTCACAAAACACTCACTACAAGGCTCTTGCTTCTGAACTCCTCAGAGAACTGCCCGTACCAATTCCCTCAGATGGGGCAGTGAAGCTTTATGGTGAGCGTGAACTGCCAAATGGAATGATGGAAGTCCTCATGAATCCTTTGGCTGCAGGCAAATCTTCAAGAACAACCTTCCTCGTCCACGAGCTCAAGTACACACCCCGGTCTGTTTACAGAATTCTCTGCAGTGTGCTAGCACCGATCAAAGGCCATGACGATGAAGAAGATGTTGTAGGCCTCATGAAGAATATCCTCTTCAACATCATTCACGGTATTCCTATCAATATCCATGATTTCTTCTTGAGGACTTTGGCCGACAATGCCATGTGCCCCTTTGATCACAAGATATATGCCCCGTGGATCATGAGATTCATCACGACAAGGACAGGCATCAACTTTCACGCTGATTGTCAAAACCATGTTGGTTATATGTCTCCTATTCGGGTAAACAAGAAGACTTTCGAGCCCATGGAAGGAAAAGGAAAATCTATGATTGAAGAAGGCAGCAGGCCCCTTGATGGCCAGTTCAGAGAGCCAGAAGCATATTCTTCATGGGACGATACCGAGACTCGTCCAGCAAGCCCAATTCCTCCTCGCGTGCTGAATACCAGAGAGCTCCTCCTCAGTCTTCACCAGAAGGTGGATCGCAACCACAAATGGGTCAAACGCCAGTTTGGTGCCATTGTGAAAACCCTCACTGAAAAACAGAACTCTGTGAAGATTAACCATCACTATCTGATGAGGTTTTCGATCGCACCTGGGCTGCACTTGCACATCTGAAGACTCAGACTGAGCTTGAAGAAATGGACTTTGAGCGAGACTTTGACTGGTCGTGGCCTCCCAAGAAGAAGTTCAGGCCCATTCCAGTGCCAGACCTTGAAGACAGCTCCTTTTCTTCATTCCGCACTGCTAAATCTGATGAAGAACAGCTCGACACTGCAACCGGCCCAAGGAAGAATACTACTCCCAAGAAGCATCACGGCTCTTCCTCGTCCGCCAAGAAATGAAGTCTTCACGGGCGTTAGTCCTCAGTTTGTCCCTTTTTGTCACTCGATGACAAAGGGGGAGAAACTCAAGAGTTAGTCTTCAAGCGGGATATTTTTGGGGCTTATAAACTATATTTAAGTTACAAACTATTGGCTCTTCTGAAGTTTTTATGTAATGAGTTGTAACTTAAGCCCGATGGTACTCTGACGCTTTTGAACGTTTTTCTTCGCATGCTTATTCCTCAAGTTTTAATGCACGCATGCTGGAATTCGTCAGATACCATTTGTCCTCATGCATCTTCATTTTCTTCATATGATATGTTATATGTATGCATGATTTACAAGACTCAGGGGGAGATCTCCATGATATAAATCATCATTGTGCATTTGCTGTGAAAAGCAAAATCCTCAAGATATGCACATCTTCAGGGGTAGTCTCTCTGAATCTTGTTTTCAAATTCCTCAAATGAGTATTTACACTTCATATTTTTAATCCCTCTTGAAGACTTAACCTAATTGTCATCAACCACCAAAAAGGGGGAGATTGTAAGTGCATCTAGTGCCCCTTAGTGATTTTGGTGGTTTGAAGACTTATAGGTTAAGTATCTAATGTGTTTGTGAGTGTACACAGGATCTATAAGTCATTGAGGAGTTTGATATATTTGAAGAATATCGACCCCTAAAAATATATGTCTTCAGTTGAAGAAATTGGTCTGAAGCTGAAGAAATGAATCGCGAGGAATCTGCGATGAAATTGATATTCCTCATGAAGATACTGATATTGAGAAGTCCGGTGGTTCCTGAAGAAAATCATTCTGAAGAATTTGAAGCATGAAGGTTTACACTTTCTGTTTTACTTTCTTCGCATTTAAGTAATAGGAACACCGTACTGTTAAAGGGGGTCGAAGTTACACTATGGAATGAATTTCCTCATGATGCAAAACCCAAGCCTAATCCTATCAAAAGCCTCAAGTGAGGAATATGAGTGACATGAGGACTCTCACAGTTGAGGGTTCCGACCGTTTCGATAACCACGCCAAGTCACTGGTCTTATCCACTCCAACGGTCATATTATTTAAGGGCATTAGTGTCAAATCATGTCGGGATGCTCCCACGCTATAAATAGACACCCCCCACAACCACTAGCTGGTTGGCTGCTCCGTTAGAAACTGACACTTGTCATAAGAGCAACCCAAATTCCTCAGAGCTTTCGAGAGTAATTCATGAGTGAGGAAATACCCCACCCACCGAAACCACAAACCAAACCTAGTGATTGAGCATCACTGAAGAAGTTGTTCCTGTGTGGGACTGAAGCCTTTTACCTTAATTTGAGGACTGTGCATCCTCGAGACGGTTAGGCGTCATGGTCTAGAGCAATCCAGCAGTCAATTGTGGATCGTCGGGTGACTAAGTTTGTGAGGGTTTGGAAGTCTGCCCTGAAGACTTACCACGAGTGTTGGGCGAGGACTGTGTGTCCTTAGCTCAAGGAGAATATGGTAGGGACTGTGTGTCTCGGGACTGGGTGTCCTTTGGTTTCAATACCAAGCCGCTCCAAACCAGATGTACAATTGTCACACCAGTTGGAACTGGGTCATCAACAACAGTCTTCACTGAGAAACGGGTTCTAATTCCTCAACTCTTTACTTCTCTTGTATTGAGTGTTGATGACTTTCACTGTGACTGTTTGAAGAATTTGCTGAAGACTTTCTCTGAATTTCCTCAACCCCAAAATTCTTCACGATAGTTAATCATCATTTGTATTCTGCGTGCCTGCTTACTGTGCAATCTGTTTTCACATTCTTCACTTTGAAATATTGCTGTTGTGAACGTTTGCACGTCTGATCCTTTACTGTTTCCGTTCTAAATTAGTCATCAGTGAGGAATTTTCTCAAAAGGAATTTCCTCAGTGATGAAATTATAAAAATCTCCTATTCACCCCCCCCCCCCTCTAGTCGATATAACGCACTTTCACTTCTGTACCCATGGCACGGCATACACGGCTTCAACAAGGGGTAATACGACATGTTAACTATAGGCATCTAACCAAATATGGTATGATCTACTCTATAGACGAACAAGGTGAACCCCATACGTTTGAAGAAGCACTCCGTGATGAAAAGTGGAAGCAAACCATGAACGAGGAGTACATGGCACTAAAGAAAAATAAAATGTGGCATTGGTTCCTCCACAACAAGATAAAAATCTTATTGATTGCAAATGGATATTCAAGATTAAACGATGATATGATGGAACCATTGATCGTTATAAGGCTAGGCTTGTTGCAAAAGGTTTCAAACAACAGTACGACATGGACTACGAGGACACTTCCAGTCTAGTTATAAAAGTTGCCACCATTCATCTTGTCTTGTCTATTGATGTTTTTAGGGGTTGGAGCCTTTGACAACTAGATGTACAGAACACATTTCTTCATGGTGTTCTCGAGGAGGAAGTATACATGACACAACCTCGTGGGTTTGAAAGTAAATCTGCTCCCTCCTATGTATGCAAACTTGAAAAAGCATTGTATGGGCTGAAACAAGCTCCACGGGCATGGTACTCTCGTCTTTGCCACAAAATGCAAGCACTTGGTTTTGTTCCATCTAAGTCTGACACCTCGTCGTTTATTTACAACAAGTTCAACACATGCATGTTTGTTTTCATATATGTTGATGACATTATTGTGACAAGCTCATGAAATGAAGCAATCACATGGCTCTTAAAAGACCCGAGTGCAAATTTTTCTCTAAAGGACGTTGGTGACTTGCATTATTTTCTTGAGATTGAAGTGAAGAAACATGAGGATGGACTTCACGCGTCTCAAGAAAAATATGCAACTGGTCTAATAAAAAAAGGCTGGCCTACAAGGTTGTAAACACTCATCTACTCCATTATCCAGCTCAGAAAAATTATCTCTTACCGAGGGCACACTCTTGAATCAAGAGGATGGCACAAAGTACATAAGCTTGGTAGGTGCACTTCAATACCTAACTCTTACAAGACCAGATATCTCCTTTGCTGTAAAAAAAAGTATGTCAATTTCTTCATGCACCCAGTACTGTTCATCTAACTGTTGCAAAATGGAGAGTCAGATATGTTAAAAACACTTTGAGCATTCGTTTAAATTTCAGCAAATCGTCATCTACTCTAGTTAGTGCATTCTCTAACTCTTATTGGGTAGGATGTCTGGATGATAGGCGCTCAACGGGTGGTTTTGCAATATGTTTTGGACCTAACTTGATATCATGATGTGCATGAAAGCAGGCTACCATTCTAGGTCTAGCATAGAGGCAGAATACAAGGCTCTAGCAAATGTCACAACTGAGGTCATATGGGTTCAATCCATGTTAAAAGAACTTGGTGTGAAAAGTGCTCAAATCCCATGTCTGTGGTGTGACAACCTTGGTGCCACTTATCTCTCTGCAATTCTAATGCTTCATGCCAGAACAAAGCATATCGATATAGACTTCCATTTTGTGAGAGAAAGAGTTACACAGAAGCAACTTGATATTTGGTTTGTGCATTCTAGAGACGAAGTTGTTGATGGGTTCACTAAGGCTTTGTCCATAAGAAGCATTGAAGACTTCAAGCATAATCTCAACTTGATGAAGTTGTGATTAAGGGAGGGCGTTAAAAAAATATTGCATTGGCACCGCATCATATCTTTATGTACAAGCCAGCCGTCCTACGAGAATCATATAGAGATAGGTTGTTAGATGATTTATCTTCTTATGTTGTAACTACCTTATCTCTCTTTCTCTTAAAGTATTCTCTCCTGTAATCTCTCCAACAAAATTGCATGCGTTGTACAGGGAGGTGCACCCCTGCTATATAACACGAATCCATCGCCTCTCATCGAGGTAAGACGTTCCCGCAATCGCACACAAATCATCTTTGAATTTGCTTCACTGGAAAAACTGACTTTGCAGCTTTGCCACTGAAGTACACTTGGACGTGCTTCAGGCAATTGCACTGAAAAGGATCCGAGTCGAGATTCATCTTCATTGGCAAAGCTGATTCCAAATACCTGTTTGTTTTAGCTTATGAGGGCCAAGACTCTGAATCCACACGGGAGTTTTTGGGACACATATGTTAATCTGAATGTGTACTTCTGCTCTTTTGTGGGCAACGTGGCTAGCTCGCAATGTTCTCATATTACAAAAAAGGACTTTCGCCCCGCTTTATAAATAAAGAAACCAACGCCGATCATCCTATACAAACTCACGCCACCACAACACAACCACACACCCAAGACAAGATACATAGGCGTTGAGCGCAGCAACACTACCCCTAGTACTATAAGAGCAATCGAAGTTCTCAACCGTTAACATGCCATCATGAAGAGATGTAGCCGCATATGACGAACCGTGTGCTCCAAGGCGGCGCCTTCAAGAAGGTTACGACACCAGAATGTCGACACCGCCCAACCCGAGGATCAGAGTTTCCCCTGGATCAACACGACAGACAATGAGAGCGGCAACGACGCCTTTAAGAAGGGAGCGATCTACGTCGCCGCCGGTTCGTCCGAAGATGTATCAGGTTTTCACCCCGGCCAACACTCACCACCATCGGACACCACACCCCGGCGACCATGCCACCCACACGGCCATGGCCACCAAGGAGCACCAAGCCACGGCTGTGCCCAAGAGCACCGCGCTACCACCACCAGAGCTGCCGCCCCGGCATCCAAGACCTTGCCACCACCTCACACGAGACCTGACACACCCCAATCAAAGAGACGGGCAAAAAGGTTCGACCTTTCACACCCCTGCGAGACCCCCAACGCTAATACTCGATAGGCTGGCCAGCACTGACCTCCATCGACCCATCCTGCAGCCCCGACGTGAGACGAGCTCAGTCTTGCTGCACCTTGCGCGAGACGAGGTCAGTCCTGCTGCACCGTGCGTGAGATGAGCCGGTTGTGCTGCACGTGCGCGAGACGAGCTCGGTCCTGCTACACGGGGCGTGAGGAGCGATGAACCGCAGCTGGAAGAGGGCCAGTCCTTTGATGGAAGTAGCGCCCGAGCTACGCGGAAATAGGACGAAGGTCAAAACGTTCTGCACGCTGATGAGCCGACGTGGAGAAGTCGGCCGCCGCCGCACGCAGATCCGTCGAGCCATCGCGAAGCCCCCACGACACCGGGAGGCACCACGCCGGACCTCCCCGCGTAGCCTCCCATGACCGGAGCAACAGCCACGCCCGACCGTTGCCCTTCCCGCATTGCCTTACGAGCTCCAAGCACGGAAGCCGCCGGACACGCACCACCTTTGCTAGGTGCCGTCGAATGACCCCCAGCACCAGATCCAGCCGAGGAAGACCGTGTGCCACCTTCCAAGATGGGAGCATCGCAGCCGCCCCGCAGCGCGCGAGGCCCAGGACGACGGCAACCCAGCTGCGCCCAACGCCACCACCCAAGGTGTCCGCCCCGCACCAGAGCCCCACAAGCAGAGGGGGGACAAGGGCCCCGACGCTGTCGTGCCCCCCGACAGCGGCGGGGAGGAGGGAAGGGAGGCGGTTCGAAGTGAAGGGCGTCTAGGGCAGCCCCCCTTCCCCCGGCGCGGACGGGCGCGTCGCGGGAGGGGAGGGAGCAGCTCTGTTGCTCCGCTTCTTAATCGGGCTATTGTCAGCGAAAGAGGCGAGATGTTATTTGAGGCCAAGCTTCGCCGTTGTCGTGCCGATGATATTTACAAAATTATCATTCTGTTGCAGTATTGAGGAAACTGTGGAAGGAGAAGCATCAGGCTGAAATGGATGGGGTTCTCGTCAAGCTACAACAAGTAGTTCACGAAATGAACGATCACACTCCTGCCTTTTCTTGTGCTATCTTGTAGGGTTGCGTGTTATATATGTTTGTTGGGTTGAATGTGATGTCATAAAGTTTGTTGAACGTCACTCCGTAACGGCGCCGCATATGGACTTACCGTATGGCGGTCAACTAATCTCCTAACTAATGCATTTTAAGTGTGGCACCTCCCGCCAATCACTCTCTGGCCCCAAAAAAGTTGTCCGATGGACCACATGGATGGGTTATCCGGTGACTAAAAAACATACAACACCGCACGCAAGATTCCTTTTCATGTTTGAAATTCAAACAGATTTATCTATAAAATCGTTAATTCAATCGATGTGACTAGAAAACATACAACACCGCACGCAAGATTCCTTTTCATGTTTGAAATTCAAACAGATTTATCTACAAAATCGTTAATTCAATCGATGATCCGCTTTCACCATTGACTTTCTCGCGACGAGTTCTTCGAAACTAGATCCCATGTTGATATGTTCCGTCAACTATTGTTTTTCGTTCATACTTGTCATATTTGGACCCACTTGTCATATTATTAACGACTTATTTGCGTGAAAAAAATAACTTGATTGTCACTTTTTAATGTTGTTTCCTACAAAAAAGCCTTCTAGCAGATTTCATTATACATGGTATAAAAGCATGTTATAGGTTGTGTTTGTCAATTTAAAATATACCAACTTGTCATATTTACATACAACTTTGCCAGAAACTATTTTATGTACTTGTTAGTTTAACTATGTCGAGTTGTCATATTTACAAACGGTGATCAAATATTCTTGTGGTCACCGGTTTTAAATATGTTGAGTTGTCATATTTTTGCGTGTAATCGCCTGAAAAAATTGTTTGTGCTTACGAGTTTGATTATGTCGATATGTCATATTATACGCAATTTTTAAAAATATGGCGATTAAGTTATTTTTTATCAGATTAGTAAGTATTTACTAATATGACAAGTAAGTGCAACAAATGTGGTAAGTACGAGCAAAAAAAAAGTTGTCGAAACATGTCGATGTGGGATCTAGTTTTTGAAGATTTCGTCGAAACAAACTCAACTGTAAAAATGGATCATCGATCGAGTTAACGGTTTAAGAGATAAAAGTTTTTAAATTTTGATCATTTAAAAAAAATCCGATGACACTATTATATACATGCATGCATGTATGAAGAAGAAAGCACACATAAATCGATTCGCAAGCCGCCCAGGGTAGTGATAAAATTCGCAAGCCGCCCAGGGTAGTGATAAAATGCGGCGCGTTAGTTGGCAGGATATGGTGGCCGGTGCAGAGGGACATACATACACGCCTCGTGGACAGTCAATGTAAACGCAGATCTCTCGATACGTGTAGATTGAAGAACACCAAAAGGAGTAGAATACAAAGTCGCGCAATGTTCATATGTATTTCCTGCCTATGTATGATTAGAACAGAAAAATAGTGCGATCTTCAGAAGCGCAGAGAAACTTTATGTATACGTGCCTTGGTTATGAACATCTTGAGATGAGCAGTAAACTAACTGTGGTTTTGGTGTAAGGATCTTCATTTATGTGACATATCCTCTTGTGTCTTACTTTAATAGTCGGAACACTGGATGAACTAAAGTCTAGACTGAATTTAGTTACTGAAACTGCAAAAACTAGATACAAGATTGCGAATTCAGAGAAGGCCTCGTACAATGTTGATAGAACTAGCAAGTACGGAGTTGCCACTGGCAGCTCTAGAAGGCACGAGTTTTACTTTCTTGAACCAGTATATTTATCATCAAACTTATCACACACTGTACCCTTTTATAACTTAAATAAGAAAAGTTCTACTGGCTACCCAACACTACCAAGTCACGCAATTGCAATCTTTAGCAATGCATTGCCAGCTCTGGAAGAAAAAACGGTATTATCACTGGATCTTTCAGAAATCTGAGCACACTACCCTTCCATTTCTCAATCCTCTGTTCAGCAAATAGGCAGGGGCTCACCATTCCACTCCTTGAGGCACTCAAGAAGTGCGTCGATGTGCTTGCCTTGGTTCATGGCAACGAACACCTTGTCCACTTCTTCCCCAGGAGACCTCGTCTTCTCTCCAGTCAAGTATTCTGTTCCAAGCTCCTTGCGCACGAACCGGTAGAGCGGGTACGACCGGCATTCCGTGATACGGTTTTGCTGTGCGGCAGTGCCATTCTCCACGGCGCTCCTGGCGGCCTCGACCTCCTTTGGCAGCACTGCACGGAGCTCCTGCTCGAACGTGGCAAGCTTGGCAAACACTGACGTCTCTACGTCGTGCTCGGCCTCACCATTGGCCAAGGCGTGCTCCACAAGCACTGCACGCATCTTCTGCATGAGTGGGTAGTTCGCGCTGCATGGGTCATCTGCGTATGCGAATACCGCCTCACGGTCAATTGTGAGCAGAAGGTCCTTCTCACAGAAACGTGCGTTGTGGAGATGGCCATTGCTATCAGTGCTTAGTGTCTTCCTGGCCACCGTCTTCACACAGCTCTTTACAGCATTCTTGACATTCTCCTCGAGGTGGCGGAGGTCGATAGCCTGGCACAATGCGACCAAAAATGTCGAGGACATGAGCTTGAGTATGTCAATGGCCTCGGCAGTCTTCCTTGAGGAGATGAGGCCAAGAGAGTTGACATCTTGGTTGTGCTGCTCTGCGCTCTGGACATGGTTGGTCACAGGGTTGCCCAGGAACTGAAGCTCGGAACAGTATGACGCCATGGCAATCTCAGCACCCTTGAAGCCATAGTCCAAACTTGGGTTGCGCCCGCCAGAGAGGTTGGATGGCAGACCGTTGTTGTAGAAGTCATTCACTAGCTCTGAGAACTGGGCAAACATGAGTTTACCGATCGCAGCAATGGCAAGCCTGGTGTTGTCCATGGACACACCAATAGGTGTGCCCTGGAAGTTGCCACCGTGGATAGCCTTGCCACGAGAAACGTCGATGAGTGGGTTGTCATTGACGGAGTTGATCTCCCGCTCGATCGACTTGGTGGCAGCACGGATGACCTCAATCTGAGGGCCAAGCCACTGAGGCGATGTGCGGAGTGCATACCTATCTTGCTTTGGCTTCATCAATGGGTCAAGCTCACCGAGCTTCTTTGCTAGCATCATGTAGGAGCTGCCTTCAAGAATGTGCTCCATGATGGCGGCAGCCTCGATCTGTCCAGGGTGGTGCTTCAGCTTGTGGGTCAAGTGATCGGTGTACTCCGGCTTGCCATTCATCACCTCGCAGAAGACGGCCGACAGGACCTCGGCAAGGAGGCTAAGGACGTTAGCCTCGAAAAGCACCATGGATGCAAGCCCAGAGCCTACCGCCGTGCCATTCACCATGGCAAGGCCTTCCTTGGGCTGCAGCTCGAAGAAGCCATGCTGGATGCCGGCGATCTTAAATGCCTCGGCGGCATTAACCTTCGTGCCATCTGGAGCGGTTGCCACGGAGTTTGGGCGGCCGGTGACCAGGCCCGCAATGTACGAAAGCGGTACGAGGTCACCAGACGCGGTGATCGTGCCCCGGAGCGGCAGGCATGGTGTCACGTTGGCATTGAGAAGTGTGGCAATCGTCTCCAGGATCTCAAAGCGAATGCCTGAATATCCCTGCAGCAAGGTATTTACTCGGACGAGCATCGCCGCCCTCGTCGTCGCGGCAGGCAGAACGTGGCCATCGGTGCCGGTGCCGAAGGCTCCGGCGTTAAGGAATCTGAACACACAACCGATACACGAAAAAATAAGACTTCTATAACTCAATTCATAGTCTGGTACACATAACTAACAGAAATGCTTAACAAGAAGTAGAACTGGTTCTGAAGTTTAATTCGTACCGGATGAGCTCTCTCTGCAGAGCGCCGCCCTCCTTGGTCCTCCGGTGAGAGGTGGCGCCGAAGCCGGTGGTGACACCATAGCTGTCGGTGCCGTTCATCATGCTGTTCATGACCCAGTCGCTGCTCTCCTTGACACGGCCGCGAGCGGACTCATCGAGCTCCACCCTGGTGTCGTTGCCGGCAGCCACCGCGGCGACCATGGCGATGGTCAGGCTGGCGCCCTCCATGGTCACCACCGGCTTACGGTACTCCTCCACCATCCGCTTCACGGCATCCAAATGGCTCCCGGAAAGCTCCTCCGCCGCCTTGCCCCAGTTGAGGGGGTCGGCCCGCGCCGGCTGTGCCACGCACAGGCCATCGCCGTTGGCGGCAACGTGTGCGTTCTCGCACTCCATCGAGATATGCAGAGAAGTAGTTCTAAACAGGTGAACTAGCTGGTGTATGTGTCTGGATTCTGAAAGTAGACTAGCTAGACGTCGGCAGGTGTATGTGTATCTGGATTGATCTGTGTCTTGAAGAAAGACTTGTGTTGAAGAGGAGCTGTAGCTGCAGATGAAGCTGAGGCTCTTCTTGGAGGGGAATGGAGGGAGGGGAGGGATTAAATAGGAGCGCACCGCGGCTGAGGAGGTAGTAGGTGTGAGAATGGGTTGGTGTAGAACTGGACAGCCGGGTTGACCACTGGATTGGTGGAGCGGGTGGTGGGCTGGTGGCTACGTAGAGACGCGCAGCGATGGCTTCTTCGTGGCAGCTGTACTCAGTCGACGTGGGCAAAACTGGAACTGGTTGGTGCGCGTCCATCGAGCGCGACGGGGGTTGGTGGCGCCGGGAGGGTGACCGGAGAGGCAGAGCCCTGACACTGGTCATACTAAAGAGTATCATATAATATTATCATGCATATGATACTATTATATGATACTATTGTATAATATTATTTTAAAGGTAGTATTATAGACTAGTATCATAGACGATCTCGACACATAGTAGCATACTGTATCATTTAACATATTACGGTATCTATCTATGTTACTTTAACTTTTTTTAATTATTTGTCACATCAACATGTTTGTTAGTCCCAAGTATGTGATACTACCTAAGTTATTCCCATTATGACCAGCCTCACGCATGGTAGCGGACACTGACCAAAAACTTTTTCAAATCTTGTTATCCACGTTCGTGTATCTTATATCTGGTTCCTAGCATACATATTAGCATGTAAAATTACGACATTTCGACGACAGATACAAAATTATGACGCCCAGGCACGTAAAATTACAACGCTCCACGGTCAACGCCAAATTACAACGTCCCGTCACGCAAAATTACAATGTCCCGCAACCGACATAAAATTACGTTCTCCCACAAGTAAAATTACGACGCCCCGGTGACCGATGCAAAATTACGACGCCCGTCACACAAAATTATAATGCCTCGGCCACAGACGGAAAGTTACGACGCCCCAACGGGCAAAATTACGACTTCTCAGCTCGGTCATCACGGACAAGAGCTCCGGTGTGTGACTACGTGTGGGACAGCCTGAGATAACTTTGACGTGGACGAGGGTGCCCGGACGTGCCCGGGTGTGACCGTGCAGCCTCATATCGTCCTCATATTTGGGACGGGTTTGAAGGGTTCCGGTCAATCCAGGCGTTTGAGGCCGATTTGAAAGGCCCGTCTAGGTCACTTTTTTGTGATTGAACGGTCTACCTGGACGTTTGAGAAGGATATGGGGGGATCCAGCTGTAGATGTTGTGATGCACTTGTTTGTTTCTTCAATCTTCGGTCCGAAGCATCTAACATACTATGGGCAATGTTGGTATGGATCAATATTCAAACTTATTGGGTGCGACACTAATTATTCTTTTACCGGATAAAGGTTCAATATTTTTATTACTCGTTCAATAGACTCAAAGGGGTAGATCTAATTGATCTCGATCATCAAATCTTGTTAATCCAAAAATCTATTGCTTCAATGGTAAGCATTTAACATGCAATTTGTAACATATCTAATATTAACATATATGCTAATCACATAATTAAGACGCAATTAATATCCAACCTTATGTCAACGAGCAATTAATTTCCTCTCTAACATTAACAAAGTTACACATTTACTAGTGATAATAGAGTTACAATTGAGAGGAAAGAGATCATCAATACATGGAGGTCCTCTGTCCACGTTCAAAGCAAGTATACTTTGTGAGGCAATTTGCAACTCTATTTTAAATCCTATAAAGTTTTTGGGAAATAAACTCCCTACCAATCATTAAAGAGTTAATGTCAGCAACTAAATGACCATAAACCCAACGATCCAAGCTCGATCCGTAGAGACACAACAGGGCAGTCGAGGTGTCAGACTAAACCATAACTGGTAATTCAGTATTCTAACGGACCAACACCATACCGATTGTTAGTGCTGTTAAACGTAACCTATCGTACACCATCCTATGGCAGTTGGAGCTAGTCTTGTACCGCAAGTTAGATTAGGAGATATTGTTGGGGTTTATCTCTATCCATATAACTTAAATATATTTCTCCCTAGTCTATCTCTTGTTTAACAAGATTGTAATCCCAACTACTTGTACGCTATCAGGGAAGTCGCAACTCTGTTATATAAAATCGAAGCCGTCGGCCTGAGAGGGTACGACGTTCCTAGCCTTTTATCACATGGTAATCAGAGCCACCTCTTTCATCACATCTAGTTTTCCATCTCCTGTCGCCTAAGCTTCCGCCATGGCCTCCTCCAGCACCTCCAACCCCGGCCTCTCCAGCCAAATCATCAAAATGCTCACCCGCACTAACTATACCCTCTGGGCACACAAATTACACCGAGCTCACAGGTGCGGGGTTCTATGGCTACGATGACGGCACCATGAAGGAGCCAGTCAAGTCTGTCGTCACCAAGGACAAGGACGGGAAGGAGGAGTTCATCCCAAACCCCCTTCATCCGATATGGATCTGGGAGGATCAGCAGGTACTTGGTTACCTCCTGGATAATCTTTCCAAGGAAGTTCTTGTGCAGGTGACTTCGATCTCCCATGCACACGAACTCTGGACCGCTCTGGCGAACATTTTTTCGTCGTAGTCGATGTCCCGCGTCAACAACATCCGCATCACCCTCACGAACGTGCAGAAGGGAAACCAAATTGTTGTAACCTTCTTCGCGGATATGCGCTCCCTGGCTGATGAGATGGCTGCTGCCGGCAAGCCACTTGACAACGACGAGCTCATCTCCTACATTGTGGTTGGCCTCAACATGGATTACCAGCCGCTCGTCTCCGCCCTCGACGCACGCGCCGAACCTGTCACCCTTGACAAATTGTTTTCTCAGATGGGCAACTTTGATCAAAGGGTGGCACTCTTCCAAGGCGCAAACTCCGGTGGGTTCAAGTCATCGGCTAATGCCGCCACGCGCGGTCATGGTGGTCGTGGCCGTGGAACAAACCGCGGCAAAGGGATCTACAACAACAACTCACGTGGTGACCGCGGTGACTCCCGCGGCAATGGTGGTCGACCCTCCTCCACCAACAACAAGGGCCGCCAAAACTCCTCCTCCAAAAAACGATCAGATGTTGTCAAGTGTTAGATCTGTGGCAAACTTGGACACTCGGCCAAGGATTGTTGGTATCGCTTTGATGATGATGGTGATTCCTCCCAGGACGAGAAGGTGGCCGGAGCTGTTGATGGCTCCTATGGAGTAAACACAAGCTGGTACGTGGACAGTGGAGCCACGAACCACATCACCGGCGAACTTGAGAAGGTGACCATGCGGGAGAAGTACCGCAGAAAAGACAACATCCACACTCTAGTGGAGAAGGTATGGAGATTTGTCGCATTGGTCATTCAATTATTAAAACTCCCCACAGAAAAATTCACCTACGAAAAATCCTGCATGTTCCTAGTGCTTCCAAAAATCTGCTCTTTGTCCATCGCATTGCCATTGATAACCATGTCTTCCTTGAGTTTCACCCTTTCTTCTTTTTGATCAAGGATCAGGTAACGAAGAAGGTTCTCTATCGAGGTAGATGCGTCTGTGGGCTTTACCCACACATTCCGGAGATTAGAATATTCAATAAACAAGTTTTCAGTGCCACCAAACTATCCTCTTCATGATGGCACGATAGGCTAGGTCATGCAGCTTTTTCTTTAGTTGAACGATTGATTAGAAAGAATAAACTCTCATATGTTGGAGAGCATAATGCTGAAACAGTTTGTGATTCATGTCAACAAGCTAAGAGTCATCAGTTGCCCTATTCAATTTCTACCAACATCTCTACAAAACCTTTGCAGCTTGTGTTTTCCGATGTTTGGGGACCTGCTCCCTCATATGGTAGACATTCCTACTACGTTAGCTTTATTGATGACTACATCAAATACTCTTGGATCTATCTTCTTAAGAAACGATCCGACATTTTTGAAGTGTTCAAAAACTTCCAAGCACTCGTTGAACGAAAATTTGACACAAAAATCATAGCTGTCCAGTCTGATTGGGGAGGAGAATATGAAAAACTAAACTCCTTCTTTCAGACTCTTGGAGTTCCTCATCATGTGTCATGTCCGCATGCCCATCAACAAAATGGGTCTGCTGAGCGCAAACATAGACACATTGTTGAAGTTGGCCTAGCTCTCCTAGCACGAGCCTCCATACCCCTCAAATTTTGGGATGAGGCCTTCCTCACTGCAGTTCATCTCATAAATATATTACCTAGCCGTGTTATCCACAATGAAACACCCACTGAAAAGCTGCTTCACACCAAACCAGATTGCACCTCTCTTCGTGTGTTTGGTTGTGCCTGTTGGCCCAATCTTAGGCCATACAACAACTGCAAACTCATGTTTCGGGCAAAGCAATGCGTCTTCATTGGCTATAGCCCTCTTCATAAAGGAGTAAAGTGTCTCGACGTCTCCAGTGGTCGAGTCTATATCTCTCGTGATGTTATATTTGATGAGACCAAGTTCCCCTTTGCTAATCTCCACCCTAATGCTGGAGCTCTTCTTCGCCAACAAATCTTACTCCTACCGTCTCATCTTACCGGAGTTGATTGTGGGGAGGTTAATAATTGTAATGATCATATGTTGGCTAATCCTCACATCCTGCATGAGTCTTATGATGATGCAGATACTTCAGGTGGAGCAGAAACGCTGGAAAATGATGCAAAACACGCAACATTTTATGTGTCAGCCTCAAGGGAGCATATCCCCCTCTGGATCTTCGCTGCAGCAGGACAGCAGCAAATCTGCATCGGGATTCGAGCTGCTGCAACACGATGGAACTGCAGAAACCGCGTCGGCCTCCACGCGCAACGACAACGAACCTGCAACCACCACGCGTGTGGCCGCAAACTGCTGGCCTGAAGGCGGGCCCCACATCTACACGTGATGCCAAGCCAGCGTGTGGTCTTGCGCTAGCACGCAAATCTGTAATGGAATCACCTGGTCGGTTGACCGGGGAGCGAGACATTGTTGCTGAGGTTGCTGCTGCGAGATCCTCCGCTGCTGCCGGAGCGGGATCTTCTGCGTCGTCTTCATCAACTCTGCATCAACCAAAAGCCACAGAAGATGATCTCGTTGCAGACGTTGGATTCTCTACGCCAATCTACACTCTGTCGCCACGTACATGTCTTCAATCAAGGGTAATTCCACATATCAATTACAAAACCAAGTTTGGCCTTGCTTGCTCTACAGGAAAACCAAGCACCCTTGATGAAGCCCTAGGTGATGCAAAGTGGAAGAAGGCTACAGAAAGTCCACTCGTGGATTAGCAGTATTTTATGGTCCAAATATTATATCATGGTGTGCAAAGAAACAAGCAACTGTATCAAGCTCAAGTACAGAGGCTGAGTATAAGGCATTAGCAAATGCTACATCACAGATTATTTGGGTGCAATCCATGTTGAGAGAACTTGGTGTAAAATGCACTCAAGCCCATTGTTAATGGTGTGACAATCTTGGGGCTACTTATTTGTCTGCTAACCCCGTCTTTCATGCAAGAACAAAGCATATTGAGATAGATTTCCACTTTGTCACGGAACGAGTTGCAAACAAGCAATTGGAAATTCGGTTCATACACTCAAGGGACCAGGTTGCAGATGGTTTTACAAAGGCATTGCCTACAAGAAATCTTGAAGAATTCAAATGTCACCTTAACCTACGCAGTTGTGATTAAGGGAGGGTGTTAAACGTAACCTATCCTATAGCATTCTACGACAGTTGGAGCTAGTCTTGTACCGCAAGTTAGATTAGGAGATATTGTTGGGCTTTATCTCTATCCATGTAACTTAAATATATTTCCCCCTGGTCTATCTCTTGTTTAACAAGATTATAATCCCAGCTACTTGTAGACTATCAGGGAAGTCGCGACCCTGTTATATAAACACGAAGCCATCGGCCTGAGAGGGTACGACGTTTCTAGCCTTTTCTCAGAAATGCATGTATCTCCGCCGCAAGTGCCTCATTGCAGATAAACAGGAAGTCGTAAGCATCAACTCATTGTTACTCGAAGTTGCACTCATTTGCTGCCATTTTTGTGCTATGAGACATTCTCTGTGTAAACTAGTACCGTATCTATTCGATATGGATCATTCTATAAGTACATTCATTTCAATCTTTCTCAAAGGATCTCCGTCTATTGTGCAACCTTCCCTTCGAAATCCACCCCACACGAATACATCTACCCCTTATCCCAACTCCAATGCCCACATGCATATGTCTCTATCACAAATATTTCACTGAAATAGAACCAACACACGACCTCAATAAAAGCTTACTTGAGAATATCAAAGGATTGCTTTGGCTTGTCAACACAAATGGTCTCCACAAAGGTTTGTGAGAGTTCTCCTAATTTTGTATATACAAGATTAGTCACATCTTGACCGGAGTCATACAGAGCACAAAAAGTTACTGAGTCATCATGTCTCCGCAAAATCATCCTGGTTGTCGTTGTTCCATCAGCATCCACCAAAGAACTATCCACGGATAATTCAGTCATATTGCTTGGTGGTGCTATACACGGTAAAGTTCAGGGCACTTGACTATGCATGCATCTTTCCTTTGATCATCTCCTCTGTAGAGTATTTTCGAGCATCTAAGATATAGTTCAAATAACTCTACAAAAAATCAACCGGCACTTGAGTAAGTATGCTCTCCTTACCGTGGGTTAAATCCAAGTGTAGTTGCTAGATCCTCCAAACGAGCATGATGACCATGTTATGCACTGATGACCCACAAGTATAGGGAATCAATCTTAGTCCTTTCGATAAGTAAGATCGTTGAACCCAATGAGAAGCAGAAGGAAATGACAAGTGGTTTTCAGCAAAGTGATTCCTGCACGCAATGAGAGCAACAGTAATATATATTTTTACAGTAGTGTAATTTGCAACGAGTAACAAGTAATAATTGTAACTAAGGTGCAGCAAGGTGGCCAAATCCTTTTTGTAGAAAAGGAGAAGACTGGAAGTTCTCTTATATAAACCAAAACACTCTCGTGGACATATGGGAATTGTTGTCTAGTCACGCTCATCATATTTAGTTGATTTTTGTGCGGTACTTTGATAATTTGATATGTGGGTCGACCGGTGCTAGGTTGTTGTCCTTACTTGAACAAACAACCCTCTTATGATTACCCCCTCTAGCAAGCATCCGCAACTACAAAAGAAGGATTACGATAACTCTAGCCATCGCATGAAACATATGGATCCAAATCAGACCCTTACGGAATAACGCATAAATTAGGGTTTAAGCTCTTATCACTCTTGCAACCCATCATCTGCTTATTACTCCCGAGTGTTTTCCCTTAGGACCAAATATGTTGAAGTGTCACGTAGTCGACGTTCACATGACACCACTAAACTAAGAGCAACATACACATCATCAAAATATCAAATGAATACCAACATCACATAATTACTTATAACAAGAATTATCACATGTACTCAAGAAAAAAGTAACTAGTCACAAATCGTAATCATGTTCAAGATGAGATATGTAGTGAATATGCTTAAGGATCTAAACATATAACCTTACACCAAGTAAACCAAGTAGCATCAACTACAAGGTGTAATCAACACTAGTAGCAACCCCCAGGTACCAATCGGAGGTTTTGAGACAAAGATTAAATACAAGAGATGAACTAGGGTTTCACATGATATGGTGTTGGTGAAGATGTTGATGAAGATTGGTCGTCCCACCATGAGGGAATCGTTGGTGATGGCGATGGCTTCAATTTCCCCCACCCACAGGGAGGTTTCCATGACGGAATTGCTCCGCCGGAGAGCAAAAGTGCTCCTGCCCAGGTTTCGCCTCGAGACGGTAGCGCTTCATCTCAAAAGTAATCTTATGAACTTTTTCTAGGGTAAATGACACCATATAGGAGAAGATGGGCGCCAGAGACCTGCCAAGGGCCCACAAGATCGGTGGGCACGTCTTATTGCCTTCAGCTTCATAATAGGCAACTGCACGAGGGACTGATGTGTTCGGCCTACACACAAAACAGCTTCATAATAGGCAAATGCACGAGGGACTGATGTGTTCAGCCTACACACAAAAGACAAAGTACACTTTGAGTCGCCCCCTTTTTCCTTCATATCAATCTAAATAAGCTCAAAGGAATAAAGGTTGCAAGATCTTACCAAAGATGGCAGTTAGCATCTAGTTGAGTTGCTTTATCAGAATGGAATAATTTTCTTTCAAAGGACCAAGTTTCCCCTCATCCTTTTCGGCACGGTTCAAGAGGGTGATTTTCGCCAATTTCATAGCCTGCTCAAGACGGTCCTTGATACGTCTCCAACGTATCTATAATTTTTTTTGTTCCATGCTATTATATTTGATGGGGAACGTTGCATGGGAAACAAAAAATTTCCTACGCACACGAAGACCTATCATGGTCATGTCCATCTACGAGAGGAGATTTGGATCTACGTACCCTTGTAGATCGCACAGTAGGAAGCGTTTAATAAACACAGTTGATGTAGTGGAACGTCTTCACGTCCCTCGAACCGTCCCGCGATCCGTCCCACAATCCGTTCCGATCTAGTGCCGAACGGACGGCACCTCTGCGTTTAGCACACGTACAACTCGACGATGATCTCGGCCTTCTTGATCCAGCAAGCAAGACAGAGAAATAGATGAGTTCTCCGGCACCGTGGCGGCGCTCTGGTGGTGGTGATGATCTACTCCTGCAGGGCTCCGCACAAGCTCCGCAGAAATCCGATCTAGAGGTAGAACTATGTGGTCTAGGGTTGAGATGCACGTGGCAAAAGTTGTCTCACATCAGCCCTAAAACACCACTATATATAGGAGGGAGGGGGAGGGGTTTTCCTTGAGCGCCAAGCCCTCAAGGGGTGCGCCGGCGCTAGGAGGAGGAGGACTCCTCCTCCAATTCGGTTTGGGGAAGGAGGAGTCCTCCCCTTCCTTCCCACCTCCCCTTTTTCCCTTTTCCTTTTATTTTCTTTTGGTATTTATTTATGTGGCGCCATGCCCCTTTGGGATGACTCCACCAGCCCACTAGGGACTTGTGGCACCACCCTAGTGCCTTGGGCTCACTCCCGGGTGGGTGGGCCCCTCCCGATGAACTCCCGGAACCCATTCATCACTCCCGGTACACTGCCGGAATTGCCCGAAACTTTCCGGTGACCAAATGAAACCATCCTATATATCAATCATCGTTTGCGGACCATTCCGGAAACCCTCATGACGTCTGTGATCTCATCCGGGACTACGAACAACATTCGGTAACCACACATATAACTCAACTATAGTAAAACATCATCGAACCTTAAGTGTGCAGACCCTGCGGGTTCGAGAACTATGTATACATGCCCCGAGGCACTCCTCGGTCAATATCCAATAGCGGGACCTGGATGCCCATATTGGATCCTACATATTCTCTGAAGATCTTATCAGTTGAACCTCAGTGTCAAGGATTCATATAATCCTGTATGTCATTCCCTTAGTCCTTCGGTATGTTACTTGCCCGAGATTCGATCGTCGGTATCCGCATACCTATTTCAATATCGTTACCGGCAAGTCTCGTTACTCGTTCCGTAATACAAGATCCCGTGACTTACACTTAGTCACATTGCTTGCAAGACTTGTGTGTGATGGTGTATTACCGAGTGGGCCCCGAGATACCTCTCCGTCATACGGAGTGACAAATCCTAGTCTTGATCCATACTAACTCAACGGACACCTTTGGAGATACCTGTAGAACACCTTTATAGTCACCCAGTTACGTTCTGACGTTTGATGCACACAAGGTATTCCTCCGGTGCCAGTGAGTTATATGATCTCATGGTCATAGGAATAAATACTTGACACGCAGAAAACAATAGCAATAAAATGACACGATCAATATTCTACGTTCATAGTTTGGGTCTAATCCATCACATGATTCTCCTAATGATGTGATCGAGTTATCAAGCAACAACACTTGCACATAGTCAGAAAACCTTGACTATCCTTGATCAACTGGCTAGCCAACTAGAGGCTTGCTAGGGACATTGTTTTGTCTATGTATCCACACATGTAGCTATGTTTTCATTCAATACAATTGTAGCATGGATTATAAACGATTATCTTTAAACAGGAAATATAATAATAACTATTTATCATTGCCTCTAGGGCATATTTCCAACAATATTATATGTTTTGGATGTTATATATGCATTTATATGTTGTTTTATATTATTTTTGGGACTAACCTATTAATGTAGAGCCTAGTGCAAGTTTCTGTTTTTTCCGTGTTTTTCAATATTGCAGATAAGGAATATTAAACGGAGTCCAAACAGAATAAAATATCCGAAAATATTTTTCTTGGACCAGAAGACACGTAACAGACTTGGAGTAGGGGGCAAGGCAGTTGCCGGGAGGCCACAAGCCTGCAGGGTGCGCCCTAGGGGGTGGTCGTGCCCCCTGGCTTGTGGGCCCCCTGCAGGTCTCCTAACCCTAATTCTTGTTTTATAAATTCCCAAATACTCCAGTATTGCAAAAAAGAGCCACGAAAATACTTTTACTCCACCGGGAGCCTTTGTTTCCGAGAGATCCAATCTAGGAGCCTTTTTCGGTAATCTGTCGGAGAGGGAATTGATCAACTCCATTGCCCCTCTGATGAAGCATGAGTAGTTCACCATAAACCTACAGGTCCATAGCTAGTAACTAGATGGCTTCTTCTCTCTCTTTGATCTTCAATACCATGTTCTTAATGATCTTCATGGAGATCTATCCGATGTAATAGTCTTTTGCGATGGGTTTGTAGAGATCCGGTGAATTGTTAGTTTATGTTCAGATTATCTATGAACATTATTCGAGTCTCTTCTGAATTCTCATATGCATGATTTCATATCTTTGCAAGTCTCTTCGAGTTATTGGTTTGGTTTGGCCAACTAGATTGGTAATTCTTGCAATGTGAGAAGTGCCTAGTTTTGGGTTCAATCTTGCAGTGTCCTCACCTAGTGACAGTACGGGTAGCGAGGCACGTATTGTATTGTTGCCATCAAGGATAAAAAGATGGGGTTTTCATCATATTGCTTGAGTTTATCCCTCTACATCATGTCATCTTACTTAATGCGTTACTCTGTTCTTCATGAACTTAATACTCTAGATGCAGGCACGAGTAGGTCGATGTATGGAGTAATAGTAGTAGATGCATAATCATTTTCGTCTACTTGATATGGACATGATGCATATATGCATAATCATTGCCTTAGATATCTTCATGATTATTCGCTTTTCTATCAATTGCTCGACAGTAATTTGTTCACCCACCGTATCATTTTCCTTTATGAGAGAAGCCTCTAGTGAAACCTATAGCCCCGGGGTCCATTTTCCATATTATATTTTCAGATCTATAAACCAAAAATACCAAAAAATACTTTGCTGCAATTTATTTACTTTATTTTTACTTTCAGATCTATCAATATTTTATATCTATCTCTATCAGATCTCATCCTTGCAAATAACTCTGAAGGGATTGGCAACCCCTTTATAGCGTTGGGTGCAAGTGTTTGATATTTATGCAGATACTACCATTGAGGCCTTGCTTGTTCCTCATACTTGATTGATACCTTGGTTCTCAACAAACTGAGGGAAATAATTATCTACTTCGCTGTATCACCCTTTCCTCTTTAAGGGGAAACTAACGCAATTCCAAGAGGTAGCAGTCCTGCGCTTGACAAGAGGAATTTTCAAAGTAAGCAGTCGTGGATTCAGCTTCAGTCCTAAGCCTTGCCTCTTCCTTCACACGCTTCTGCAGGTCTGCGGCCACTGATTCAACATCTCCTATATACCTATGACAGATGCACAAAGTTTATCAAAAAATTATGGTTATAACACGCCTTGAAAATGGCTTAAGAAGATCATGATGAGAAAATATTTTCTGAAGTCCCCATCGTATTGCACGCAATACACTCAGCACTTGGGGGCTAATGCATATCAGTTCTTTATAAAAAGAAAAAGGAAATGTCGGAAAAAAGGGAAGACCCGCCTCATCTCACGGGATGAGCCGGACCTTGGGGGCTACGGGTCGAATCTCACCTAAAATTACATCTTGAAGCAGTACCGACTTGTTATCATCATAACAACTCCGTCCATGGGGGCTACGGACGCAAGCTCACATTTAACAGTTTCAAAAGAGCCGACTTACCATATTTATAAAAAACCAACTCTTGGGGATTGGAGATAGTAGAAAGACAAAGAAAGAAGTTGATATTAGAAACAGTCAAGCGGGAGTTTTTACCTCGTATTTCTCCTTGAGTGCATGAATCATATTGGCTTTAGTTTCCTGGTTTTAGACAGCCGGGTCAAGTACTGCTGGTGGATCTCTTCAATACTCAATAGATACATATTCATGAGCTCCAATTCGTCTTTCCATTTTCCAAATTCACTATTTCTTCCTCAACAACAATCTTAGCAAGGGAGGTAGAAGCAACATGAGCCTGGAATTGTTCCTTTATAAGAAAAACATCTGGAGTGTTTTGGTCAACTCGTGGAACAAGATCATCCACATGAGTCGCCGGACTTGGTGGATGAATAGGAGGAGCGACTAAGGGACTTATAATCTTTGCTGGTTTGTCCATTAAAATCGGTTCAACCATTTATGATGTCCCGACAACAGCTGTCAGATCAGTCCTAGCATCTGGAATGTTTTCTTCAGGAATATCAACTTCAGAGGTTGTGTTGTCCATTTGAGAGTTCAAAATATCTTGGTTCTCAACACCACAACATGACGCGGCAGCACGACTAGATAAAGTTGCCTTGGCCCTTCACAGATCAGAAATCAAAATTATGCTAAGGAAGATAAACATAAGAAATTAGGTCACGATTAGAAATTTACCCGTGGTTGATATTGAAAGTGGGAAGAGTTGCTGATGAGGCGCCCAAATATGGGGAAGATTCATGATAAAAAAGAAGTTAAGTACTAAGAGCTCATTTTAAGAGACCAACTTTAGAAAAAAGTCGGCAAAATTATACGGTACCTCAACACGAGGCTTGCGAGCCGGCGGTGCATTTGATAAGCCTGGGTCTAGCTCGCCCACGTCACTTCGGGTCTTGCATTTTGATTGACTAGTGAGCTGCGTTTTCTTCAAGATAAAATTGGTAGCTAAATGAGTGGCTTGATTTGGCATTTTAACCTTCTGAATGGCTTGCGTACTCCTTATCGCAGCAAACTTTTCTGAGGAACTCGAAGAAATTGGAATTACCTCAGCATCGCCGGCTTGGTTGGCTTCAGAGTCACCGTGATAAGAAGGTGTGTCAGCGACTTTGGTAAACAAGCGGCCAAGTGAGTCAAGTTCTACCTCAGATAGTTCTTCTGAATATGAGCCCAGAGCGGGTCACCCCAAGCCGAATCATTTCCTTGGCTCATGGAAGGAACATGCATCTGAGGTGTGTCTTTCCAAAATTTAGAATCCTCCTACAAACAAAAGAGCATGATAAAGATGATGGGTCAAAATAAAATCAACGAAGGAACAAAGTATACTTAATGAGAAAAGATCAATACCAATGGAGGAGGATTTAGCAGATAGAATGGGCCTAAACCAGTAATGCTGCTCCTCTCCTTTGATTTGGAGAAAAACTTCTTCATCTCTTTATTAAGAGCATCATCAAATAAATCTTGGATGGAGAAGCGTTGAACGTAGGATGAGGCGCGTGAATAGTCGCACATTAAGACGGACCTTACATTGACAGGCTCGATGCGCCACCTTATCTAGCAACGGATCAAGTCGATCCCGGTTAGGCCACGAGCAACCAAGGCCATTAACTTTGTATGGGCAGGGGCCATCGTATCCCTCCCTTCGTCTGTTGGCCAACCGGGAGTACCACGTCGTTACCGATCCTCTCCAATCTGTAACCCGACAATGGTTTTTCATCTGCAGGAGCGGTATTTCTGCAGTAGAACCAGGTCTTATGCCATCATGTGGGATGACTCGCCAATTTTGATTCAGGGAACAAGCTATTTTTTGCTTTTCTGGAAGGAGATCCCACCAAGTTCACAAGAAGGACCGTTCTTGACTTCACTTTGGCGGTTGACATAAAAGAACTCCCTAAATAGAGTCACTGATGGCTCAATCTGGAGATATACTTCACATAAGACTTGGAACTAACATATATTGGTCATAGAATTGGGACCAATATCTTGGGGCCTGGGATTGAAGAATGTTTAAGTCAAAAAAAGCCAATGTGTGATACTAGCAGCATATTTAAGTCGCCAAGATTATTGCTTAACAATGTCCTAAGCCGGTCAATGCTATAACTAGGTGCTAAGCCGGTAACAACAAGAAAAGGATTTTTAAAGATAAACTCCATGAGGAACTTAGAAGAAATTCCTCACAATCAGGTTGCAATAAGTGGCATCTCTTGCGGTGGATCTAAGTATAAGCAGAAAACAGAGGAATATATGTTCTAAAACTGGCGAAAAGACCGAAACTCATGGTGTTCATACATGTTCTCCTAAGGTGATTCCTTTTGGATCTAAGTACTAGGAATGTAAGATGAGGCCGGCGACGAGCCTATGAAGGCACAAGGCATGAAGATCTTATGGATCAGCAGGGCAACTAGTCAGATCTCGTCGAAGAAAGACTCGGATGGTTTCAATCCACCGGCCGTGAGCGAGATCTGGTGGTGCAGGCAGCGTGTTCGAGCGGTCTGGTCGTCGTCTTCGGGACTCCGGCGTGCTCAGCGAGAGGAGGAGCACGAGGAAGAAGAAGAAGGAAAGGATAGCACGGGGGTTCGCCCGTCTATTTATAAGGAGAAGAGGGGGGCTCAAATGGAACGATCGCAGGAAATTAGTGGCTAGGTTTACGCCTAGATTTTTGCGTGAGACCGGATTTAGTGTTGTTTTTTCAAAAGATTCGCTATGATGACCTCGATGACAGCAGTCAGCATGATGACATCATATGAATACAGATTGAAAGGGTGCTAAGTATCAAAGAAGAAGAAATGACCCGGCGTAATTTTAACCTGGATTCAAGTTTGGTTTCACACCTAAAGCGCGAAAGATTGACGGCTCATAGTTTGGTCAATGAAGCTTGACATGAACAAGTTGAAATCAACCTGGGGCCTAATGTCGGGGATATTACCCCACGATATAACCCGTCGTTTGGGACGGTTAGGCCATTGGAGTCTTAAGGATGATGTGCCCGATGGGCCATAGAGAAGAGAGGAGGACGAGCCAAAGGACTCACCAATTGAGTTGCCTCACGTCCCAACACCAGAAGACGGTGATTCAAGGCCCACAAGGTGGGAGGCGCCACAAGCTTTCCTAACTTGGGAGGCAAGATGAAATAGAACTGTAGTTGGTCATGGGTGCTTATTTGACCCAGACACTGTTGTAAACTCGAGGCCTCTACCAATATATAAAGGGGGGCCCTCGAGCTAGAAAGATCAAGCAAGAAACTCTTGAGAGCTTGGTTAGCTATTCCGCACCTTTGTAATCGAGATCTCTATCAATATAGAAACAAAAGCAGGACGTAGGTTTTTACCTTCATCGGAGAGGGTGAACCTGGGTAAATCCGTCTCCCATGCCCGACCAACCTCTTCGAGTCGCCACACTACGACGATGGCCTCGCCACTAATATAAGTCCTTTCATGAGGACATCTGTCGTGACAAAACCACGACATAGGGTGTGCCCACCAAGCTTGTGACCACCTGGTGGGTCCCCCTCTATTGGTTCTTTCACCAATAATTTTAATATATTTCAAAATAAATCTCCGTCAACTTTCAGGTCATTTAGAGTTCCAAAAAACATCCAACTCTTTTATAGCCCTTTCCGGTCCAGAATTTGAGTTGTCCATAATTTCTATTTTTGTATAAATCTTGTAAAATAAGAGAAAAAAAGAAATTAGGATTGCATTATAAGGTGAAATAATGACTGCAAATATAACAAACATCTATAGAAATTCATGCTGCAAAATGGATGTATCACACACCATGTGAGAGCAACCTGAAAGCAACATTAAAATTCAATCGACATTTTCTCTTTGGGGTAGTAGGGATAAAGGAGGGCCCTTGAGGGATACCACCAAGTTCGCTCATATGCTCCATATAATTCCTCTCTTCACAAGCTTCAAACCATGCTCTATTCCTTTCCGCGCTGCAGAAGAGTTATCAGTGAACATGGTATTCGAAAGATTTTCATCACTGTAATATTTTGCCTTAAGTAAACGTGCACATAAACTATCCGGGTTATCAAGCAAACGGTAATCATGTTTCGTAATAAGGCATTGGTTAAATGCTCGCATATCTCAAAATCCCAAAATACCTTTGGACTTTGGAAGCATCATTTTTGTCCAAGTTGAGCCAAGCCATTTTTCTTTTACCCACACCCCACCAGTACTACCTCATCATGTGTGTCATATCATTGCAAACCGATGTAGGCAGCTGGAACACATGCGTGAGCATAGCTCAGGCTAATGATTTGTTAAGTATTTCCTTATTACCAAGTGAGATATATTGTTCGCTCCAATCAACAAGCCTCCTACTTAAGCTTGCTTGACTATCCTCAAAAATGCCCTTGCGCATTCTCCCATGCGACACATGCAATCCAAATACCCTGGGTCAAAAACTTGTTGTGTAATCTCAAAGGAATTCTTCACATCCAAAACAAAATCATCTTGGAAGTTGTAGAAAAGGATGGAACACTTTGATTAATAACTTAGCCCTTTGATGAAGCATAAGTGTTCAAAAAACTTTTGACAATCTATGTTTTTGTATAGAAGCTAAAAAATAGCAAATACTCATCAACAATTAAGAGATGTGAAATGACAAGAGCAGTGCGACATATCGTAACTCCCTCCAAATATTCCATTGCAATGGACCAATGCACTAAAGCATACAAGCCACCAACAACAAAAAGGAAGAAAAAGAGGACAGTGTGTGACCTTAGCGGAACCCTCTCAAAGGTGTGAAGGCTTCCACCAACTTGCCGTTGAGCTTAACATAATATTTTACCAAGGTTACACAAGCTATTATCTGGGAAATGGAGACTTGAGAAAAATGCCACTTTAGTAATGCTTTCTCAAAGAATATCCACGAACTCCAACTTGTAGGAAGAAAAAACAGTACTACCCTTAAAGGCATGTATATGATGGATACACTCAAATAAAATGATAGAATTGTCTGAAATGAGGCGGTCTGAAAGAAAAACGCTTTGGTTTTTTGAGATGTGTCCCATAAGACACTCTCAAAGTCGATTAGCTAAGAACTTCGAGACAATTTTGTAGACCACGTTACACAAACGGACATGACTTAAATCATTCAATTCTTTATGAAGAGGAACTTTAGGAATCAAAACCGTAGTGGTGCGAGTTACTCCTTTCGGCATAATCATACGTCTCCAATGTATCTATAATTTTTGATGGTTTCATGTTGTTATCTTGTCAAACTTTGGATGTTTTATATGCCTTTTATATCTTTTTTGGACTAACCTATTAATTCAGTGTCAAGTGCCAGTTCCTGTTCTTTCCGTGTTTTTTACCCTTTTTCAGGCGGAGTCCAAACGGAATAATTCTTTCGCGATGAGTTTTTATGGAAAATATCAAAAATACCGGAAGAAAAAGATACCGGAGAGGGGTCTCGAGGAAGCCACAAGCCCTGTCGCCCCCCCCCCCCCCCAGGCCGCACCAACCAAGCTTGTGGGCCCCTCAGGGGCCCACTTGACGCAACTCCACCGCCACGTGGTCCTATAAATCCAGAAACCTCCAGAAAGAAACCTAGATCGGGAGTTCCGCCGCCGCAAGCCTCTATAGCCACCAAAAACCAATCCGGAGCCCGTTCCGGCACCTTGTCGGAGGGGAATGCATCTCCGGTGGCCATCTTCATCATCCCGACGATCTCCTTGACGAGGAGGGAGTAGTTCTCCCTCGGGGCTGAGGGTATGTACCAGTAGCTATGTGTTTGATCTCTCTCTCTCTCTCGTGTTCTTGAGATGTCTTGATCTCGATGTACCGTGGGCTTTGCTACTATAGTTGGATCTTATGATGTTCTTCCCCCTCTCCCTTCTTGTAATGAATTGAGTTTTCCCTTTGGAGTTATCTTATCAGATTGAGTCTTTGAGAACACTTGATGTATGTCTTGCACGTGTCTATCTGTTGTGATCAACTTGCGGGTTCGTGACATTGGGAACCTGTTCATATGGGCTGGCACACGTGGATTCATGTGAGTACTTGATGTATGTTTTTGGTGATCAACTTGCGGGTTTGTGACATTGGGAACCTATGCACAGGGGTTTGCACACGTTTTGACTCTCCGGTAGAAACTTTGGAGCAGTCTTTGAAGTTCTATGTGTTGGTTGAATAGATGATTCTGAGATTATGTGATGCATATCATATAATCATGCCCACGGATACTTGAGGTGACAATGGAGTATCTAGGTGACAATGGAGTATCTAGTGGGTTACCTTGCTGTTTTTGTAATTTCATATTACAAAAACCTGTATCTACCATCCATATTGCACTTGTATCACCATCTCTTCGCCGAACTAGTGCACCTATACAACTTACCATTGTATTGGGTGTGTTGGGGACACAAGAGACTCTTTGTTATTTGGTTGCAGGGTTGCTTGAGAGAGACCATCTTCATCCTATGCCTCCCGCAGATTGATAAACCTTAGGTCACCCACTTGAGGGAAAATTGCTACTCTCCTACAAACCTCTGCGCTTGGAGGCCCAACAACATCTACAAGGAGAAGGTTGTGTAGTAGACATCAAGCTCTTTTTTGGCGCCGTTGGCGGGGAGGTTAGCGCTTGAAGGTATATCTTTAGATCTTGCAATCGAATCTTTTTGTTTCTTGTTCTTTCGCTAGAAAACAAAAAAAAATGGAATTGAGGATGCCTCATATGCTCCATCTTTTCAATGTCTTTCGTGAGCATTATGGGAAGGAAAATTGTGCTCAAGTGCTGAAAGAAGAATTGCATAGAATGCTTCTCATAGAATATGTGAATGATGAGCATGATTGCAATGTTCTTAGCATGAATTCTTTGAATACCCATGATGCTAATGATATGCAAAGCCACAAGCTTGGGGATGCTATATTTGATAAAGATGATCTTTTTAGTTCTTCCACTTTGAATGATCAAAATCATTTTGATGAAAGCATGCCCCCTATCTATGATGATTATTGTGAGGATACTTATGCTTTGAAGAAGAGGGATGATAAAGCTTGTCATACTTTCGAAAACCCCTTTGCTAAACCTTGCTTTTTCATTGTGGACACAATTTGTAGTGCTCAAGTCTTTTACGATACTCCCACTACTATTCTTAAGAATAGATTTCCTTATGTGGAGAGTAGTAAAATTTCTATGCTTGTAGATCATGAAAAGAATGCTTTAGGTTCTGGTTATATTGTTGAATTCATTCATGATGCTACTGAAAATTACTATGAGAGAGGATCATATGCTTCTACTTATTGCAATAGTATCAAGCTTCCTCTCCATATGTTGAAATTTTTGAAGCTATGCTTGTTTTTCCTTCCTATGCTAGTTGATTCTTGCTCCAATAAATTGTTTGATCACAAAATCCCTATGCATAGGAAGTGGGTTAGACTTAAATGTGCAAGCCATTTGCTCCATGATGCTCTCGTTGTGTTTCAATCCTTACCTTTTATGTGAGCATCATTGAAATCAATGCCTAGCTAAGGGCGTTAAACGATAGCGCTTGTTGGGAGGCAACCCAATGAATACATTTTTCTTTGCTTTTTTGCTTTCTGTTTTTTTTCTCCACACCATCATAATTCTGTTATTATTGTGTCTTTTGTGTTTCTTTTTGTGTTTTTGCCAAGCAAAACCGTTATGATTAGCCTTGGTGATGATTGTTTGATCATGCTGGAAAAAGACAAAACTTTCTGCTCACGAAAAGAATTTTCACTTTTATTCTTTAAGAGATTTTGAGTTGATTCTTTTTGCTGCTGATTTCTATGCAATTTCTTCAGACTGTCGTAATTTTTCAGATTTTTTGAAGTACGAGAAGTATACGAAGTATACAGATTGCTACAGACTGGTCTGCTGTTAACAGATTCTGTTTTTGTTGAGTTGGTTGCTTATTTTGATGAAACTATGGATAGTATCGGAGGGTACTAGCCATGGAAAAGTGAAAATACAGCAACCCAACACCAACATAAGTATAATTTATGTTTTCTATAGTACCTAAGGAAGTGGTGATTTACTTTCTTATACTAATGATATCACGAGTTTCTGTTTAAGTTTTGTGTTGTGAAGTTTTCAAGTTCTGCGTGAAGTTCTTATGGACAAAGAGATATAGAGTGGCAAGAGCTCAAGCTTGGGGATGCCCAAGGCACCCCAAGTTGATTCAAGGATGCCTAAAAAGCCTAAGCTTGGGGATGCCCCGGGAAGGCATCCCCTCTTTCGTCTTCAATCCATCGGTAACATTACTTGGAGCTATATTTTTATTTACCACATGATATGTGTTTTGCTTGGAGCGTCTTGTATCGTAGGAGTCTTTTATTTTTGTTGTGTCACAATCTTCCTTGCTGCACACCTAGAGAGAGAGACATGCACTCACCGTGATTTTGTCGAGCTTCACTTATATCCTTTGAGTTAGGCAATTCAGCTCACATGTGTTTCACTTATATCTTTAGAGCTAGTTGATTTTGCTCTATGTGCTTCACTTATATGTTTTAGAGCACAGCGGTGCGTGTCTTGGTAGTTGGCTTATGCTATGAAAGTAGTCACAAAAGTGGTAGTTATCCAAAGGGTTACGAAAACTTCCATCTTCATGTGCATTGAGTAGAAAGAGAAGCTTGATTCCTCTCAATTAGTTTTGAGATGTGGTTGTGGTAATATTTAAGTTATGTTAGTATGGTGTTGTGAATTTAGAGATACTTGTGTTGAAGTTAGTGATTCCCGTAGCATGCACGTATGGTGAACCGCTATGTGATGAAGTTTGAGCATGATTAGTTTATTGATTGTCATCCTTTGTGTAGCGGTCGGGATCGCGCGATGGTTTATACCTACCAACCCTTTCCCTAGGAGTATGCGTTGAATGCTTTGTTTCGATTACTAATAAAACTTTTGCAACAAGTATATGAGTTCTTCATGACTAATGTTGAGTCCATGGTTTAGATGCACTTTCACCTTCCACCATCACTATCTTCTTTAGTGTTGTGCAACTTTCGCCGGTGCATAAAACCACCATTAGCCTCCCTCAAAACAGCCACCATACCTACCTACTATGGCTTTTTCAAAGCCATTCCGAGATATATTGCCATGCAACTACCACCATGACATGTGCCACAGCTTCTACATTGCCATTGCATGATCATAAGATAGCTAGCATGATGTTTCCATTGATGTCTATGCCATGCTAGATCATTGTCACGGTACACTACCGAAGGCATTTCATATAGAGTCATCATTGCTCTAAGTTTTGAGTTGTAAATGTGATGATCATCATTGATGGAGCATTGTCCCATGTGAGGAAATAAAAGAGGCCAGCGAAGCCCATTTACAAAAAGAGGCCAAAGATGCCCACAATAATAATAATAATAATAATAATAATAAAAGAGGCCAAAGAGCCCACCAAAAAAATGAGAGAAAAAGAGAGAAGGGACAATGCTACTATCTTTCCACACTTGTGCTTCATAATAAGCACCATGTTCTTCATGATTGAGACCTCTCGTTTTGTCACCACCATATAACTAGTGGGAATTTTTTTATATAACTTGGCTTGTATATTCCAATGATGGGCTTCCTCAAAATGGCCCTAGGTCTTCGTGAGCAAGCAAGTTGGATGCACACCCACTAGTTCTCCTTTAGAGCTTTCACATACTTATAGCTCTAGTGCATCTTTTGTATGGCATTCCCTACTCATTCACATTGATTTCTATTAAGGGGCATCTCCATAGCCTTTTTAATATGCCTAGTCAATGTGACCATCTTCTCCCTTTTTGTCTCACAACCTCCACCACTCCATTCCACCTATAGTGCTATAACCATGGCTCACGCTCATGTATTGCGTGAGAGTTGAAAAAGTTTGAGAAAGTAAAGGTGTGAAAACAATTACTTGGCCAATACCGAGGTTGTGCATGATTTAAATTCGTTGTGCAAGGATGATAGAGCATAGCCAGACTATATGATTTTGTAGGGATAACTTTCTTTTGGCCTTATTATTTTGAAAGTTCATGATTACCTTGCTAGTTTGCTTGAAGTATTATTGTCTCCACATCAATAGCAAACTATTGTTTTGAATCTAACGGATCTGAACATTCATGTCACATAAGAGGAGTTACAAAGGACATCTATGCTAGGTAGCATGAAAGCATCAAAAATTCATTCTTTATCACTTCCCTACTCGAGGACGAGCAGGAGTTAAGCTTGGGGATGCTTGATACTCTCCAACGTATCTATAATTTTTGATGGTTTCATGTTGTTATCTTGTCAAACTTTGGATGTTTTATATGCCTTTTATATCTTTTTTGGGACTAACCTATTAATTCAGTGCCAAGTGCCAGTTCCTGTTCTTTCCGTGTTTTTGACCCTTTTTCAGGCGGAGTCCAAACGGAATAATTCTTTTGCGATGATTTTTTATGGAAAATATCAAAAATACCGGAAGAAAAAGATATCGGAGAGGGGTCCCGAGGAAGCCACAAGCCCTGTCGGTGCCCCCCCAGGCCGCACCAACCAAGCTTGTGGGCCCCTCAGGGGCCCCCTTGACGCAACTCCACCGCCAACTGGTCCTATAAATCCATAAACCTCCAGAAAGAAACCTAGATCGGGAGTTCGGCCGCCGCAAGCCTCTGTAGCCACCAAAAACCAATCTGGAGCCCGTTCCGGCACCCTGTCGGAGGGGGAATACATCTCCGGTGGCCATCTTCATCATCCCGGCGATCTCCTTGACGAGGAGGGAGTAGTTCTCCCTGGGGCTGAGGGTATGTACCGGTAGCTATGTGTTTGATCTCTCTCTCTCTCTCGTGTTCATGAGATGTCTTGATCTCGATGTACCGTGGGCTTTGCTACTATAATTGGATCTTATGATGTTCTTCCCCCTCTCCCTTCTTGTAATGAATTGAGTTTCCCCTTTGGAGTTATCTTATCGGATTGAGTCTTTGAGAACACTTGATGTATGTCTTGCACGTGTCTATCTGTTGTGATCAACTTGCGGGTTCGTGACATTGGGAACCTATGCATATGGGTTGGCACACGTGGATTCATGTGAGTACTTGATGTATGTTTTTGGTGATCAACTTGCGGGTTCGTGACATTGGGAACCTATGCACAAGGGTTGGCACACGTTTTGATTCTCCGGTAGAAACTTTGGGGCACTCTTTGAAGTTCTATGTGTTGGTTGAATAGATGACTCTGAGATTATGTGATGCATATCGTATAATCATGCCCCGGGATACTTGAGGTGACAATGGAGTATGTAGGTGATATTAGGGTCTCGGTTGATATGTATCTTAAGGTGTTATTCTAGTACGAACTCTATGAAAGATTGAACGGAAAGAATAGCTTTGTGTTATTTTACTACGGACTCTTGAACAGATCAATCACAAAGAATAACTTTGTGGTGGTTTCGTACCCGACAATAATCTTTTCATTTGTTCTCCGCTATTAGTGACTTTGGAGTGACTCTTTGTTGCATGTTGAGGGCTAGTTATATGATCCAATTATGTTATCATTGTTGAGAGAACTTCACTAGTGAAAGTATGAACCCTAGGCCTTGTTTCCACGCATTGCAATACCGTTCGTGCTCACTTTTGTTACTAGTTACCTTGCTGTTTTTGTAAGTTCAGATTACAAAAACCTATATCTACCATCCATATTGCACTTGTATCACCATCTCTTCGCCGAACTAGTGCACCTGTACAACTTACCATTGTATTGGGTGTGTTGGGGACACAAGAGACTCTTTGTTATTTGGTTGCAGGGTTGCTTGAGAGAGACCATCTTCATCCTACGCCTCCCGCGGATTGATAAACCTGAGGTCACCCACTTGAGGGAAAATTTCTACTGTCCTACAAACCTCTGCGCTTGGAGGCCCAACAACGTCTACAAGGAGAAGGTTGCGTAGTAGACATCACATAACTCCATGTCAACAACAGTAATTTCGGTCTTAAGGACATCACGATTCCTCTGATAAAACCGTGCAAGAAAGATGTCAATACCTTGAGCCGGCATAGGTCCAACCTGAAATAATGCACGGAAATCTCATTTTCTATATATGGCACACATAAAGCCTCGTTCATCTCCTCGGTTAGTTTTTTTCCCATTATAGTCAAGGATAACATCAAGATTAAGAGTTAGATCCTTTGCTTATACTTCCTAGGAGTCGTATGTAGCCATCCTCTCCATGTGTGATGGGGCCGAACTCCGAGACCCATCATCCTTATGAGGACTTTGTATATAATTCCGCCTTGATCTTCAAAGAGCCCCTTATGCTAGTATTTGTATTTCTTTCTCCTTCCTTGAGCCATGTGATGCGTGATCGTTGAAACCACAAAATCTCTCCCCCTAGAGGACTTCATCTAACTCATTTATTTCACGTTTAATCACGACATGATCCACTTCTTTTAATTGGGGAGACGTCAACTCATCCCGCAACTTCTCAATATCCCTGGTAACATGCCCAAGTTTTTTGCTCCACTCTTTCAAATATTCCATCATCTCTTCTAGGCAATAGCAATAAACCCAACATGGCATGTCGGTCTCTTACGTTCCCAACACGAATCAATGATCTTTGGGAGCGTCGGATCCTGCTCCCACATGATTTTGCATCCCGGCTCGGGGTATTGTAGTATTTCCTTCTCTCCTTCACTGCTAGCTGAACCAACAATGGGCAATGGTCTAGGCTTGAAGTACCAAGGTGCACAACGCAAGCAACCTGGTATAGCTCACACCATTTATCATCAGCACATGCCCGATTGATATGAACTCGAACAGTCTGAACCCCTTGCTGACCATTATCGTACGTGTAAGGGACACCTAAGAACCCCAAGTCCACTAACTGACACACTATCGAAGTCATAGAACTCCATCATCTGACTCTCGAGATGCAAGGGACTAGAAACAGGACCGTGCTGCCAAAGAGTTTCATTGTAGTCCCCAAACATGAACCATGGATCATCCCACAAAGAACATAAATGTTGCAGGTGTTCCCACATGACAATGCGGGTTCTACACACTCGTCTCACCATACACAGAAGTGCCACGTCACTAAATATTTGTAGGGACATCAACGTAATGAGCATGTGGGTCGAGGATAGTAACTTGCAAAGACGCGTCCGAGAACAGTGCAAGACCTCCACTTCTCCCATCACTACAAACACCATGAAAACCTTTCAAGCCTAACCTTCACTTAAGTTTCTTTATTTTTTCTCAATCTTGCCTCTTCTCATTGAGAAAATGCATGCTTGTGGACATTGGCACTTGCGAGGGTAGCGACCACCACCGGCCGTTGCTCGCAAGCTCCAGAGGCTGGCATCGCGATGACATATCGCCAAACCACAACATAAAGCCAAGACTAACTAGAACTACTACTAGCCTAAAATGCACGAAAAGGACTCAGGCACCTTTCTATAGCCATCTCTGCCGGCATCGCCGTCACACGAGGCCTTGGGTCGGGCTAGACAGCCCTGGTCGATTCTGAGTGGAGGGGGAGGGGGCTGCACAAGAGAGAGGAAATGGAGGGGAAAGGAAATTTACTAAGGAATGAATTTAAACAATGAATATAATATTAAGATAGTAAAGTCCTAGTTCTTTTATAGTAAAAAATCAAAGCCCTAGTTTGTTAATTAGTTATTGATGCATCACACGTTTGTTAATTAGTTAATCACCGCACCAATCGCATGAAATCCACATGTTGTGTCCTATTTTACCTCCTAATTTGATAGTCTGATTCGAGTAATGCTGCACTACGAGATTCTTTTTGCTTTTTGTCTGCGGCAACGCTGCACTAAGTTACGAAGGTGCAAACTGTACACATGTAAACCATGTTCTTGTCATTGATAATGGAACATTTAAAACAAGCAAGGCGGCTGCATGCGCCATCTATAAACTACCGGAAAAGTTCCCTATCTTAAAACGAAAAGGAACGGCTTTGTTTAGCCAAAGAAAGAAGTTCTGCTATGGACAACGGGAGTCGTTATCTGATAATGCTCTCCACTAGTACTTTGTTTTGGCCTTTTTGGGTGTGAAGAACACCTATATTACTACTCCCTTTGTTTCAAAATAAGTGTCCCTATTTTATACTAATTTTAATATAAAGTTATACTATGTTTGGTACATTTATTTGAAAAATGAGAGAATGTTATATACTAGTACAATTTTAAAGTAGCCAAGCAGAAAAGGTTAAATGGTCTTAAGTATTTTTCCTGTTCTTTTCCTGCTGCTTTCCTATGAATTGATTAGTCCACTGATCAGTCCTGGACTGCCACGGTCAGTCAGTCACCGAGCCCCGCGACGGAAACACGCCGGTGATCAGAATCACGTGGATTTGTTAAGAGCTCCACTGATGTACTGAAGCTTCCTCTCAAGATCTGGAGCCCGCTTTTGTTCCCGTCTTGGTCGTCCGTGCAATTTCATCTCCAATGAGCAAATGACGAAGCGTAATTCCGGTCTGAATGCAAATCCATTCTGATGCATACGCCCAGTCCTCCGGTCCGGTGTGAAGTTTCGTTCCTCAGTGCACACTTGACTTGCAGACTTGACCTGTGTTGGCAGGTATTCTGGAACCTTGTTACTACGCTGCAAAAGAGCTCGACTGTCACTGCACCGAGATGTGGAGAGGCTGTGACCGCAGCGTGTGGTTGGGCTGATCAGCGATCAGTGTCGGATACGGAGATCGGGCTTAACTGCGCGCGTTTGTGCAAGGCACGAGGGCGAGGCACGCGTTGCACGCGGCATGTGCCCTGTCGCCTCGCGGGTCACGAGTTCCACGGCAAGTGCTGTGGCCTCTCTGGAGCCTCGATTCCGGCAGCTCCACCGGGAGGAACGGTATGGTCCTTCGTAATCAGACTTCATAAATCAGTGATCGGTCAGCTACCGTGATCGGACTTCATTGCGTGCGTTTGTGCCCACGCCACGCGGATAAGGCACGCGTTGCACGCGGCTCGTGGCCTGTCGCCTTAGTGCATCTTCAACAGTTTGTATGTTCAATCGTTGGTATAAGTGTTCACATCAACTGTCAACAACATATCATACAAGCTTTTTAATTGAATGTATGCTAACCGTATGTAAAATAACTAAGCAGGTCTACTAAATGTTAAAGAAATGACTATGGTTGCATCGGAGCTTGTGCCAGAAGCGTTGCTAAAGTTCATACGATTTTATTCTCTCTCTTCTTTTATTATGCGACATGTCATTAAATTCGTCTACGTGGTAATTTTACCGACGATGATCATACGACTATTGAAGATGCCCTTACGTGGGCAAATCCACTGTTTTAACTTTTTCATTAGTTTAGCACGATCTTTGGTTGCAATTTTTGTTGATAGCTTATCAAACTAACCACTTGCTAGCACCATCTGATCACATGTGTAAAAGTTTTCCAATTTGATTATTTTTTATCATTATTGTCTTTGGCGTTACTATTTATGTACGTCGTGTTTGTTCGGTGCGAAAAAGACCTTATCGTCAGTCTACAACGATAGGGTTTTTATATTTACTAGCACAGATGCCCGTGCGTTGCACCGGATAAAAAAAAGAAGCATAATTGATTGATGTGTCATTATGCATCATCTAATACTTACATGTATGTGGTGAAAGTCAGGTCTAGACGTCTAGTAAGAACCAGGCACAAAATTGGTAAGCAAATACCAAGGTTGTTGCATAATTTTCCATAAATGATGATCACACCAACTTGCTTATATGGCATAGACATCTGAACAAAGAGGCTCCGGTAGTGACTGGTGATGCACTTAATAGCATGGAACATTTAGTATCAACTAAGCTAGCTTTAAAAACGACATTAAACTAAACATCGAACATGGTTGCCATGGTTGAACATCACAAAAGAAAAGGTGAAGGGGTCAGGTTGTTGTTCTCACCATTGACGCACAACACATGTCATGGGTGAAGTTGGGTAGCACAACACATGTCAACGGGCACATATTAGAATATCAAAACACATAAGAACACAAAATTATTTTGAACTGGAAATACTACAGGCTCACTCTTGAAATTAAGCATAGAAATTAATTTACAGAATGCAAATTTTTCATAGATCAGTTTCCTAGTGGAACATAAAAGATCTATTAGTTAGTACCGGCGTCAATGATCAAATGCACATTCAACCTTGTCAACAAAAAAGTATTAGACGCATATAACAAACAATGCAAGAATACTGTGTTCAAATATCTGTTACCTTTCCAAGGCTGTTCAGAGCCATCTGATGGTGATTGAAGTGCATCTTTGCACACTGAATTAATCTGTTTACCACATAAATCACGGTTTCCATTAAAGCTGCATAACCATGTGAAAATTCAGATGGCTAGAAGAAAGACCAGCTTATGGCACAATGCACACGCCTTTACTCGATTAACTATCCAGATTGAATTAGATATATATATATAAATAACAAAGGAGAAGATAACTCACGAAGTTTCATTAATATTGATAAGAGCAACTCTAGCAGTCCCTGCAAAAATTTGACCCGCTAAACGTGTTTGCGGTTTTACGAAGATCGCGTTTGCGGGTCAAAAACGTGTGCGGCCGAACAAAACCTGTATCAAAACCTGCATAATTTGAAAAAACACTTTCGTGGAAGAAATTACACAAACATAGTTCATCACATACTACATAGTTCATCACATGATCAACAAACTACAAGCATAGTTATACTACATACTACGTTAAACTAGTAATAGAGGGGTCGGATCTGATGGCAGCGAGGTCGCGGCAAAGGGATGACGCCGTGGAAGAGCCGAACGCTCAATCCTCCTCGCCGGAGCTGCAGAGGTCGACATACTTCGCCACCTGCTTCGTGCGGATGCGGCGCCACTCCTCAGCCTTCTCGTTGGCGGTGACGTTGGCGGCGACCGCCTGCTGTCACTGGAGGGCTTCGAGCTCCTCGGCGTGGCGCCGGCGCTCCGCCTCCTCGCGCACGCTCCGCTCGGCGATGGCGACAGCAACGACGTCGAAGTCCGCGACGTAGTCCTCGGGCCCGACCACTCCACGGCGGCCGAGCGGAGCGGGCTCCTCGGGTTCCTCCTTCACCGGGACGGCGGAGAAGAAGAACGCGCTACGACGGTCATACTCCTCCGTCTCGCGGCGGTTGAAGCTCGCCGGCGGCGACATCCCGCGGTTGGTCCACCTCCGGGCGCTGCGCTTCCTCGCGCCATCCGCCCGGACGCGCCGCTCGCGCCCCGGTTCCCTCTCACGGCCGGATCTGCTGCCGGAGCCGCGTTCGGAGCTTTACATTCGGCCCCACATGGCGGCTGGAGGCGGGGCACGTGGTCGCCGACAACGAGAAATGTGGAGAGGGGAAAGGGGAATCGGGTGGCTCGCGGCGGCGGGGGATAGGGTTTGGACCCGTAAAATTGTCGCGGAACCGCAATTATACCGTTCGGGGCGTGCGGTTTGCGGGCTGTGGCAAAAAAAATTTGCGGGCTGGGCGAGTATGCGGTCTCTGTTCTGGCCAAAAAATTGGGCCGAGCCCGCATACTCACCGGAATTTTTACAGGTCGGGCGTTTTGTGGGGCTTGCTAGAGAACCATCTGATGGTATTGCTCCTGTAGAAAGTTCATGGATACTTTGCTGCAAAGAATGTGAAAATAATCATTTTTCATGGGTTGGTAGCATGTAGCTTACCATAACAGGTTTAGTCAGCTTATGGACATAAAAAAGCACTTACAATGATGAAAGTTTGGTCAGGTTATCAAGAGAATACGGGATTGATCCCTTCAACGTATTGTTGGATAAGTCCCTGGATAAAATAAACATGTTTTAGAAATAGAAATGAATATCTAAATTACTTAAACAGGGAAAGTTAATTTATCTACATTTCAATGCATATAATTTGTGTTCAAGCCTTCTTATATGACCCATTACTATAAAATGGTACATAGCAGTTGTAGTGACATTAGTCTAACATGAGGTAGTTATCTGATGTGAAATTAATGATCAAATTTAAAGAAGAAGCTAACACTACACAAAGGACTCACAATGTCTCAAGTTCAACCAGATCACCAAATTCCGAAGGGATACATCCACTTAGCATCTTCTCTCAGACGAACACGAGGCGGCCATGGCCGATCTTGTGCAGCGCGGTGAAAAGACACGCGATGGGGGCAGCTCCTCCACGTGGACGCGGCTGTCGGCGTCCAGATGGAGGCAGACTCCCTCCTCCCGCCCGAGCACGACGCCGGCGGCGGTCAGATGGAGGCGGCCTCCCTCCCCCCGCGCGAGAACCGCGTCCGACGACAGACAGATGGAGGTCGCCTCCCTCCTCCAGCGCGAGCACGACGTCCAGCACCACCCAAATGGAGGCGTCCTGCCTCCTCCTGGCCCTAGGACGGCGCGAGCGACGACCAGATGGAGGCGTCCTCCCTCCTCCTGTCCGAGCACGGCACCGGCGACGGCCATATGGAGGCGGCCTCCCTCCTCCCGCCCGAGCACGGCGCCGACGGCGGCCAGATGGAGGCGGCCTCCCTCTTCCTGTCGGAGCATGACAACGACGGCGGCCAGAAGGAGGCGGCCTCCCTCCTCCCGTCTGAGCATGGCGACCAGATCCTCCCGCTCGAGCACGGCGACCAGAAAAAAAAATCGTCGAATCGTTTTTCTCACTTATTTTGAACTGTGTGTTCATTTCTAAAAAAGTTACAAAAACGACGGCGACGGATTTTCCGACAGAAACAATAACCGCTTTAGTATTAGGTAAAGATTTATTACATACTCCCTCCGTTCCTAAATATAAAACCTTTTAGAGATTTCACTATAAACTACATACGGATGTATATAGACATATTTTAGAGTGTAGATTCATTCATTTAGCTTTGTATGTAGTGCATAGTGTATAATCTCTAAAATGTCTTATATTTAGGAACGAATGGAGTACATGTTTTTATTATAATTGTAATTGAATCTCTACTAGCACAAAGGCCCGTGCGTTGTAACGGAAGAAAAATAAAAAATAAAAAAAGTGTAGTCCATTGGTAAAAATGCGCGTGGATACTGTAAAAAAAGGCACGTACGTAAGGTCTTAGATGATAAAATATGTACAAAAAAAAACCTAGTGCAAGTATATCATGTCCAAAGATTATAACATTTCCCAAATATTGATGCTTAAGTTAACATGTTACAATACAAATAGTCGGTACGAAATAAAGACAAATATTAATTAGCATTGTATCATAAATAGTATTTTTTAAAATATTTAATATGTAAAATAACAACATATTCAAACTCTACACATTTTTCTAATCAAGTTTCATATATAACATGTTTAAATTAGATTTACGGTTTAAAAGATATTGTTATTTGAAAATACATATTTATTCTGAATGGACTTGGAGGATATTAACGCATATGTGAGGGGTGTACGTAAAAAAATTTAAAAAACGATTCGCTCTGAATATAATTTGGACCGTGGGTTATTTAGCACGAAAGTAAGGGGGTTTTGTGTAAAATATGAAAAAAACGGTTCGGCCTCACTTAAAAACGTACCGTGGGTTAATTAGAGGAAACTACAGGGGTGTTTTTGCAAAAATGCCGCAACGGACGTCAGAAGCAGTACGTGCTTTATTATTACGGGAGATTGTCAAAGACCATGACAATATGGTCTTTTCTTTACTGAACGGATCTGGCTTATAAGCGATAAAAAAAGAAAGGAAATTCTATTTAGAAGCGCTGCATGATGGACATTCCGTGCAGCGGCTTGTTTCCTTTCTTCTCATGCATGCTTGCATGCAATGATGTCATGAGATTCTTTTTAAATGACCGAAATTCAAAAACTTTTATCTCTTAAACCGTTAATTCGATCGATGTTTCGTTTTCGTTGTTGACTTTGTTTCGATAAAAGCTTCAAAACTAGATCCCATGTCGACATGTTTTGACAACTTTTTTTTTGCTCGTACTTACCACATTTGCTGTACTTACTTGTCATATTAATAAGTACTTACTTGTCTGATAAAAAATAACTTAATCGTCAAATTTTTTGAAACCTGCGTATAAATATGACATCTAGACATAATCAAAATGGCAAGCACAAACAATTTTTTTAGGCGATTACGCGCAAAAATATGACAACTCAACATATTTAAAATCGGTGACCACAAAAAATCTTTTTTGATCATCGTTTATAAATATGATAACTTCACATAGTTAAACTAACAAACACACAAAATTGTTTTTTTACAAAGTTGTATGTAAATATGACAAGTTTGCATATTTAAATTGACAAACACAACCTATGACAATGCTTTTATATCATGTATAATGAAAACTGTTACATGGTTTTGTACGAAAAAACATTAAAAGTGTCAATTAAGTTATTTTTTCAGGCAAGTAAGTGGTTAATAATATGGCAAGTGGGGTCAAAAAATATGGCAAATATGGATGAAAAAAATAGTTGACGGAACATGTCGACATGGGATCTAATTTCGAAGAACTCGTCGAGAGAAAGTCAATGATGAAAGCGGATCATCGATTGAATTAACGGTTTTGTAGATAAAACTTTTTAAATTTCAAAATCAAAAGGAATCTTGGTGACATCATTACATGCATGTAGCAGTTTTTATTATACATAATGATATCATGCATGCATGAGAGAGATATGTAATGGGTGATTAACAAGAGGTTAATTTTTGCATTAGAATGTGATTAAGTGAGCCGCCGCACGGCAAAACGGAGGTGCGGCGCCGGTCCCTAGTGTTGTCTAAAAAAATCATATAAAAAAGAAAGTCAAATCTCACAAAAAATTGAAAAATAATAATTAAAACTGTCAATTTGGCCGCCTCACGTTCCACAGTGGGCGGCGTTTGGTTTTTAACCTGAGCCTCGTTTCCGGCTGTTCCACCGAGAGGAACCGGCCGGTTTGGCTTGGTCGGTCACTGCTTACACACCGTGACCACGCATGTATAGAACTCGCTTCCTTGAAATTACCAAGGGTGAAGTTTACGTCATGCATCCATTAGATTCGTCTGAGTGGTCAAGTGATCGGTTGTGCGAACATTTTCCATATCCAATCGGTCAGCTTTTACAGTCGGTCAGATGCATGCATACATGTGCACAATCTTGTTTGAGCTTTACAGAAACGCCCAACGTGCGGTAAATAAAATTTCTGTTTACAGCGCAGGCATCATAAAATTTACGGTGTCGTCGAACGTTGGTTTTAATGAAAACCTAAAAATTATACACGCGCGACACTGCAGCAAACGCGTAAAATTTAGGGTATGTAAGATGCATTTTTTATCACATCATAGAATAAAAAGATACATAGCATAGTTAATAGATAGTCTAGATAGTTAAAAAAACTACATAGCATAGCTTAGATAAAAAAAACCGATAAAAAAAAATTCTCCTCATCGTCGTCGTCGGACTCCGACGCGTCACTGTCCGATTCCTCCGTCGTGATGAAGGCGTCAGCCCAGCGTTTATCGTCGGAGGACCAAGTCGACGCTTCCTTGAGCTCCATCTCGAAGATTGCGGCTTGCTTTCGCGTACGCCTATCTTCACGATAGGCGGCTTGCTCCGCCCTCTCCGTCCTCCTTTGTGTGAAGAATTGACGCTCGCCGAAGACGTCGTGCGGGAACTGTCGGCATCACTCCACCATGACATGTTCTTCCATCTGAGCAATGCTGAGGCAGCGCTCCCACCTTCGGTTCGGACGACGGTCCTCGTCGATGACTACCCATGGACGAGGCGCGACGTTCTGCGTCCATTCCATCGTCATCACCTCGGGGAAATTCATCTTCCTTCGAAGCCTGTTCAGGTGCCATGCCGACGTGTCATACGCGCGGGCGGCCTCCTCGACGGTATCGAACGTGCCGAGGCCGAGGCGCATCTCGCCGGATCGGATCTCGACGTAGAACGTGCCGGAGGGGCGCGCGCGGACGCCGCGGTAGCCAGAAGTTCCCCGGCGGTGCGACGACATGGTGGCGCGGCGAGAAAGGAGGCAGAAGGGCGCGTGGCGAGGCGAGTGAGGGCGCGTGGCGAGACGAGGGGCGACGATTCGGTGGAAGGGCGTGGGGAGGGCGTTGCATGTCATAGGCGCGATGTATGCCGCGCGTCAAATCTAGCGCGCGCCCGCCCACTTTTCCCCGCGCGCATCACTTTCCCGCTTCCGCTGAAGCGCGTGAAACCGTCTCGTGCGCGTTAAAATGGTGTTTTTGCATGGGATGTGTTTTTTGACGCGGCTGTTGGAGATGCTCTTAGGCCAACTTCAGAGCGCGACCCCATCCGGACGTCCGTTTGATCCGGTTTATGCCCGTTTGGGGCGGGCAATGGGGTCGTATCCGGTGCTTTTCTGAGATGCGTCGGTCGTGCGCCCAACGCAGGGCCGCATTTCGACGTCGTGCATACACTCTTTTTCAAGCACATATATTTTTATTTTTATCACTAATTTTTGATACATGGTAGTACATCATCAAATTTTGATCAGAATAGCAAGACCAAAAAAAACAAGAACCACAAGAAGACATTTTAAAATAAATCCAACTTCCATAACTACTCCCGTAAGTTGGATTAGTGCCTTCTCGATGCATTAGTTGTTGATCTATGGAGGTTCGATCTTGCGTGCTTCTATCTTCTTTATGTCTAAAGAAGTTGACGTTGCTTCCTCGCATCTACTTTCATCTATATCATCTATTGTAGCAACAAGTGCACTATTCTTATTTCTAACCTCTGTTGTAGCTAAAAGTGTACGAACATCGACTAATTTACATTCTATCAAAATATCAATGAGTCTTCTTCCCAGTACCAAAAATCATATCCATTCTACACAACAACAAAATTAAGTTAGCATAAGTAGTCAATCCGAAAGCACAAACGATGCTCGTTTGGGCAAATACCTCCCCATGTTTGGGCACTTGATGAACACCCATCCGGGATGTTCCGGCATTGTAGACATGCGACACTGGACCTTCCTTGGACAGTCGTCACATTTAATAAGTGGCAACGGTGCACCGACGAGCCTTCGATCCAGCACCGACCCCGGCCTCCCGCCGCTCTTGTATCTGCGTGCGAACCGCCAACGGTGTAGATCCGAACGGCTAGAGGAGGAGTCAACACCTGCATGCGGCATTGTGGCCTTGCCGGGAGGTCCTGGCCCGGTGTCCCGCCAGTCCATGTCACTGCGTGGCCTCCCGTACCCGGGCGAGCCCCAAGTCCGACCGGATCCGCTCCAAATCCAATCGCCAGGAGCGCAAATCAGGTGGTCGTGGTTGGGTAGCTCGGGGGCGTCGAGGGAGCGGGGCCTGCGAAGGTTTGGGGTGAGCGCGCGTCCGAGCTGCACAACGGCAAATGTTAGCGGCGGCGGCGGCGAGTGAAAAGAGTGGCGGGTTGCGGCTTGAAAAATGGAGGCCTGTGCCACCGACGGGCGGGCCAGGGGAGGACAAGCACGCGCGTTCGGTCTGTCCGCGTGCTGTCTGTTTCACCCCAAAGGCAGCCCAAACTTAGGGCGAGGATGGGTCAAAAGCGGACAGAAAACGGACAAAAGTCCGTTTGCGTCCGCGCGCTGGGTCGTCTGGTATGTCCGTTTTACCCCAAACAGACGCACCCGGACATGATGGGGTCATGCGCTCAAGTTGACCTTGGTCTATCAATGGAAAGAGATCATTGAGGACCTGATCCAATGACTCGCAAGGAAAAACAAACAAACCCCACCGTTCCGTCTTGAGACTTGCAAGTATGCTCGTTATAATCACAGCACATGGGAATTTCTTGAGATGAAAATGCATGTGACAGTGCAAGAAGTTTCTTCCGAACGAGTGAAGCAGTTTATATTTATTCAAATGTAAGAGCAACTTCAACGTATCGATCAAAACAGACGATCTTTTTGTCCGCTTTTTATCCATTTGGGTCGGACGCTCACTCGACGTCTGTCTTGTTTAACATCTGGGTCGACAGTGCGTCCATTTTTACGATCCATTTTATGTCCACGCATACATTTGAAAAGGTCCGCGACTGTAGATCAAGCCAGCGATAATGTCGTCGCCCAAAGTTCATGTCGGCACCATGCCAGCGACCGACATACAATGCCAGCTTAATAAAACACCACACAGTTCATGCGAGCGCACTTGCCGACATAAAAAAAATGGCGCTCGCCGCGATAGATATCACTCGTCGGTGAACTTGAGCATGTCGGCCTGCATCTTCTCGAACCACGACCTATTCCTTGGCGGCACGGTGTTGAGATCGACCTTCATGATCTCCACCCCCATCATCATGTGTTAGAGCATATATCTCCATATGTGGTTTTGGTAATTGATGACAATTCCTATGGACTAATGGTTGCCTTAAGATACATTTATAGGATTTGTCCATAGGCACTTCTTGAAGTCCATCTGTTGGGTTCAAGGAGTTTATATGATGACCAAGATGGTATTCAAGGTATTATCCAAAGAATGGTCATAGAGACACATGGTTGATCAAGATCTCAGACAAAGAGTAAATCAAGATGATCAACACACAAGGATTTGTCCATAGGCACTTCTTGAAGTCCATCTGTTGGGTTCAAGGAGTTTATATGATGACCAAGATGGTATTCAAGGTATTATCCAAAGAATGGTCATAGAGACACATGGTTGATCAAGATCTCAGACAAAGAGTAAATCAAGATGATCAACACACAAAGCGTACAAAGCGTACAAGATGTACCGAGAGGGATCAAGTGATCCCATGGTATGATAAGCATTGTCCATTACGTATTTGTGTACTAACCCATGGTCTTCGTGAGAGTTCTATGTGGGGGTTGGGTGTGTTTCCATGGGCTTGCGTCAAAGGGAAGATCTCATACAACCCATGAGCAAATCAAGATGATCAACACACAAAGCGTACAAGATGTACCGAGAGGGATCAAGTAATCCCATGGTATGGTAAGCATTGTCCATTACGTATTTGTGTACTAACCCATGGTCTTCGTGAGAGTTCTATGTGGGGGTTAGGTGTGTTTCCATGGGCTTGCATCAAAGGGAAGATCTCATACAACCCATGAAGTATGACGTCAAGTTGTGATCGTCATCAAGATCGCGATGTGCAAGTTCAAGTGGATCAACACGAAGATATCATGCTTGAAGCTTGCCGTCCATTGTGGTGGCAATGGACTTGTGAAGATATGCTGAAGAGTTGCTCACCCATAGTGAGTATGGGGGAGCAATCAACTAGTCTTCATCAAGCCAACACAATCAAGAAAGGTGGTCCATCTTGAGGAAGCCAAGATCATCATCATCTAGCTCAAGAGGACGAGGTGCAAGGTATAGGTTTGCCCTTGATAGGTTTTCTGTTTAGGATAGATTGATGTACTATCAAGGGGGCTCTCAAGTGAGTAGCTTGATTGTATCATTTGTTGAGAGCTCCAACCATTTGCATCCTTGCATCATACTTCTTGGTTCTTGTTTGGTGTTTCTCTTTGTGAGTTTTAGAGCTTATGGTCATCTTCGTGACAAGCTCGAGTTCATCGAAAACGGAGTCCATATGCATCTACTATGATGTTTTCGATGTTGGAGTTTTTGCCGGTTCTTCATTCAAAGGTATAGGTTTGCCCTTGATAGGTTTTCTGTTTAAGATAGATTGTTGTACTATCAAGGGGGCTCTCAAGTGAGTAGCTTGATCGTATCATTCGTTGAGAGCTCAAACCATTTGCATCCTTGCATCATACTTCTTGGTTCTTGTTTGGTGTTTCTCTTTGTGAGTTTTAGAGCTTATGGTCATCTTCGTGACAAGCTCGAGTTCATCGAAAACGGAGTCCATATGCATCTACTATGATGTTTTCAATGTTGGAGTTTTTGCCGGTTCTTCATTCATAGAGGACTCACATCTCTATATCTTTGGCATATTCATAACCGCATGGTCTTAAGGGCTGTTTGGATAGCCCTTGTCGCCCTGAATCCAACAAGCTTGGGTTTGCTCGATTCGGAGCTCGTATGCGAAAGTTATGGCTGTTTCAGTGGCGAGCGGTAGTACCGCTGGACCTAGCGGTAGTACCGCTAGAGTTGGCGGTAGTACCGCGGGCCCTAGCGGTAGTACCGCTGGCTGGCGGTAGTACCGCCCCTGGTCAGTGGTAGTACCGCTCCAGGAGCTTAGTACCGCCTGCCTAGCGGTTGTTCGTGGACGGACCTTTTTGCGAAGACTTTCTTGGCGGTGGTAGTGCCGTTGCACTACCAGGGGCCCATCGGTAGTACCGCTAGCTGGCGGTAGTACCGCTGGAGTGCCAGCGGTAGTACCGCTGCAGCCAGCGGTAGTACCGCTGGAGCTCGGGCAGAAAGTGGGGGTAATGGTCTGATTCCTTCGCCCACTATATAAAGGGGGTCTTCTTCCCCCTTGGTCTTATCCATCGGTTGAGCTCTTGTTCTATCTCCATTGTTGACATTCTTAGAGCTTGATTGCTCCCTATTCCTCCAATGATTCTTGCTTGTTCTTGAGGGAAAAGAGAGAGGAGATCTAGATCCACATCTCCACCAATCACTTTCTCCTCTATGTGAGGGGAACCCCTTGGATCTTGATCTTGGAGTTCTTTGTGAGCTCCTTGTTCTTCCTCTCATATTTCTCCATAGCTTTTGTTGTTGTGTAGGGATTTGAGTGTGAGGGACTTGACCACTTCGTGTGTTCTTTCCATTGCATTAGTTGCATCGGTTTGAGTTCTCCACGGTGATACGTGGAAGTGAGAAGTTGAGAAGCTTACTACCTTTGGTACTTAGTACCCTTGATATTGTTCTTCGTGGATGCTTTGGCGTCCTAGAAGCTTGGTGGTGTCTCGGAGCTCAATCATTGTGGTGTGAAGCTTCGGGAAGCGTCGAGGTCTCCAATTAGGTTGTGGAGATTGCCCCGAGCAATTTGTACGGGTACCGGTAACCGCCCCCAAGGGTTGCCACGTGTACGGGTTCGGTGACCGCCCCCAAGGGTTGCCATTTGTACGGGTTCGGTGACCACCCTCAAGGGTCCCTTAGTGGAATCACGGCATCTTGCATTGTGCGAGGGCGTGAGGAGATTACGGTGGCCTTAGTGGCATCTTGGGGAGCATTGTGCCTCCACACCGCTCTAACGGAGATTAGCATCCGCAAGGGTGTGAACTTCGGGATACATCATCGTCTCCCCGTGCCTCGGTTATCTCTTACCCGAACCCTTTACTTATGCACTTTACTTTGTGATAGACATATTGTTTATTGTAATATATCTTGCTATCACTTAGTTGTTTATCTTGCTTAGCATAAGTTGTTGGTGCACATAGGTGAGCCTAGTTGTTTGTAGGTTTTGTGCTTGACATATTAAACGTTAGTTTTATTCCGCATTTGTTCAAGCCTAAACCTTAACTATTTTAAAGCGCCTATTCACCCTCCCCCCTCTAGGCGACATCCGCGTCCTTTTCATCATGCTAGCCAGAGCCACTTCTTTCGCCTTGGTTTTGTCATTGGCGGCCTCGATCTCTAGCATCTTGGCTTGCTTCTCTGCCTCCATCTCAAGCATCTTGGCTTGCTTCTACCTCCATCTCAAGCCTCCTCCTTTGAATGTCCATGAAGACGTTTATTTTCTCTTCCTTGTCTTGTCGGCGCTTCTCCTCCCTTGAATCCTTCTTGGTCATCATGCCCTTCACGATTGCGATCAAGGCGATCGACGCCGCGTCCCACTTGTCCTCCTTCTTGGAGTTGGTCTTTTCCCGTGGTCGTGGCTTCTCACTCTGCCAATCTCCTCCATGGCTTCCTTCCCCCCTGCGTTGTGAGGGCGGCATATTGGACCTTGAACTTCTCCTCATCTTTGATGATCCTCCAACAATGAGAAAGGTTGAAGGACTTGCCTTCGTGTTGGACTTTGAATGCCTCTAAAGCTTGGAATGCCTACAAATGAATTACACACAAGCATATTAACAAAGAGGGGCGGACACGGGGCAGTCGTGATGCCGGACGAGGAGAGGGAGGCGAGGCCGGCGGCGGCATCGAGGTCTTCGTCCATGGCAAGCGGCTCGGGAACGCGCGCGGGAGGGACGGTTTTGGGAAATTGCAGGGAAATGGTGGAGGATTTGCCACACACTAACGGGCCAGGGGGAGTAGTTGGCGCGCAATGTGTGCGTCCGTCCTGTATCCGCGCTGTCGTAAATCAGGCTCCAAAATGGCCGGGAATGGGTCGCCAAGCGGATAAAAAGCGGACGAGCGTCCGTTTGGGTCGGCGCATTGAGACGACTTTTCTGTCCGCCTTGGCCCAAACGGATGCGTGCAGACGTAATGGATCGGCGCGTTGGAGTTGCTCTAATTTACATTTGTGCAAGTTCAAGATGAATAATGTTCGCTCCCTAATATCACGGTTTTAGTGAAGTTAGACTGTCAGTTTGCCCGTCGTTCCGTCTCAAGACAAAAAGGCAGTGTTAGGTGTCGGTCGACCGGCCCCGCACCATTGGAATGGCCGACACACAACAACTTGAACTCTTCCTTTCCTCGTCATGCTTTCATTCCTCGTGCATGCTGGCATGCCGTCTTCTTTGGTGGCTTGCAACACCCTAGCGAACGATTTCACTGCTTTGACCCTTTTCTAAAACTTGATCCAGATGTGACCATAGTTTGTTAAAATTATAGGATCTGATTCTTTTCCTATCGCCACCCATTGTGGCGATAAGTATACACATCCTACCGCCACTCTCTATAGTGGTAGGGCTTGGGTCAATGCACACGATCCTGTTTGACCCTGCTGACGTGGATAAGTGGCTACCGCCACACAAAGTGGCGGTAGGGTGTGTGTTCCTATGGCCACTGCGGGTGGCGGTAGGGTGTTTAGACAATCAATTTCCCCCGTGGTGGAATTAATTGTTTGAACACCCTACAGTCATTCCCTGTGGCAGTAGGCATACGCACCCTACCAACATTCCCTTTGGCGGTTGCCACTTATCCACGTCAGCGGGATCACACAGCGTCGTCTGTTTTTGACCTGAACCCTATTGCCGCAGGTAGTGACGATAGGATGTGTACCTCCATAGCGGATGGCGGTAGGAAAAGGGTTAGATCCAAAAAAATCACAAACGAGTTCAGTTCAGGCTAAACTATACCAAAAAGATCAAAACACTGGAATCGTCCCACCATATCCTCAGATATGTGAATTATGAATGGTACCACGGATAGGCGGAGAGGAATAAGGGTAGACCATAAGAGAATCTCTAGGAGACCCTGTATAATGCCCCGACCCGTAAAATAACTGCCAAAATACGGGACGGGGCGGAAAATGTTGCCAGACCAGACCCCGCAAACGCGTCCGACCCGTAAAAATTGTTGCGGGGAATGACAAAAGTTTGCCCTCAACCTTCAGATACACGGGGTGGGAGGCTGACCCGAGCTCGCCCCTTAACCGCAACGAGATTTGGCGCGAGGGAAATTTCCGCGTGGCCGTTCCCTGCTCCCCCTCCTTGGCAGCCATTGCCCCACCACCGCGCGCTCCGGACCATCTTCCCTGCCATTCTTCGCCCCCATGGAAGCCTCCCAGCCGGCGGATCTCGCCAACATGGAGGTCGCATATGCACAATCCTGTCAGGCAAATCTCGTCGCCGGCATGTCGCCCCCGCCATCGCCCAAGGCACCAACGCGCCTGCCTGCAAGCGGCAAGGAAACATTGTCGTGCAGGGTGGCATTCTGGTTGGACCCGTCGGAAAGGAACGCGCGTCGGGCGCCGCCGCCGCTGCATGATTGATGACGTGATTATGTATATACTTCTCGCTCCTCGTTGGTTACCACAAGTGGAAGGTTGAGATATAGTCACCAACATTTTCCCCCTTACACGGAGACTGTAAGGTTTATCGAACCAGTAGGACTCCTAGGACCAACAAGTAGGTGTCTCCTGTCCTGGTCAGCAGAAGACATGGACCTGCACACACAACAAATAACTTTGCTCCCAACGAGTACATAGAGGTTTCCTCTTTTTCTCTTTTTATTTTTATTTTTTTGTGGCATCTTTGGCTCTTTCTTTTTATATCTCATTTGTCCTCTTTGTCCTCTTTTGTTTGTCCTTGTTGGGATCTTTTGCTCACTTAAAGGCAACACTCTATGTTTTACATGAATAAAAAGAAGATCATCACACTTTATAAGAAGTACTCAACATAAAGACAAGTGAAAACTATCATGATGTATGCAAATGTATGCCTCTACCAGTGTAGCAGGATATGCAATGATACCAGCGCGTCATGTAGCAGTAATTGGGGCAAGGCCCAATGGTGTCCCACAAGTGTATGGGATCGTAGCAGTTTTCGAGGGTAGAGTATTCAATCCAAATTTATTGATTCGCTCCTAAGGGGAAGCTAAAGGATATTCTCAAGTATTAGCAGCTGAGTCGTCAATTCAACCACACCTGAAAGATTAGTGTCTGCAAGCAAAGTATTAGTAGCAAGGTAGTATGATAACAACGGAGCCAGAAACGATCTGGTGACAAGGCAGACTAATCCTAACTGTTGTATCAATGGCGCCAGTAAAAGCTTTGACAATTTCCAGCAACTGCACCAGAAAAGGCCCTGTTGACGGGATGTTAGTGCCAACAAAGTCTTGCAACAAGTAACAGTGGAGTAGCAAGGAACAGTAGTAGCAGCAGCAGCAGCAAAGTAACAAGTAACAGCAGTAGCAACAGCAGCAAAGTGACGGCAGTAGCAAAGTGGCCCAATCCCTCTTGTAGCAAGGGACGAGCCTAGGCAAAGTAACGTAGCGAGAACCAGTAGTAAGAGACTCGTAGGCAGTGGATCGGTGATGGATGAGTATGACGGATGTGATTCATCATGTAACAGCTATAACACGAAGAGATATGTAACTAGCTCCAGTTCGTCGATCTAATGTAGGCATGTATTCTGTATGTAGTCATACGTGCTTAGGGAAAAGAACTTGCATGACATCTATTGTCCATCCCTCCCGTGGCAGCGGGGTCCTAATGGAAACTACGGGATATTAAGGTTCTCCTTTTAATAAAGAACCGGACCAACGCATTAACACGCGGTGAATACATGAACTCCTCAAACTATGGTCATCTCCGGGAGTGGTTCCGGCTATTGTCACTCCGGGGTTGCCGGGTCATAACACATACTAGGTGACTACAACTTGCAAGATAGGATCTAAAACACACATATATTGGCGACAACATAATAGGTTCAGATCTGAAATCATGGCACTCGGGCCCTAGTGACAAGCATTAAGCATAGCCAAGTAGTAGCAACATCAATCTAGAACATAGTGGATACTAGGGATCAATCCCCGTCAAAACTAACTCGATTACATGATAGATCTCATCCCACTCATCACCGTCCAGCAAACCTATGATGAGATTACTCACGAACGATGAAGAGCATCATGGAATTGTCGATGGAGAAAGGTTGATGATGACGATGGCGACAATTTCCCCTCTCCGAAGCCCGAAACAAACTCGAGATCTGCCCTCGAGATGAAGAACAGGATGTGGTGGCGCCTCCGTATCGCAAAACGCGATGAAACCTTCTCTCTGATTTTTTCCGAGGCGAAACGGAAGATATAGGACTGAGATTGGGGGCGGTGGTGCCACGTGGGCCCCACAAGCCCTCATGGCGCGGCCATAGGGGGTGGCCGCGGCCCAGGGGCTTGTGGCCCACTGGCACGCCCCCTCATGTGGAACTTTGCGCAGGTATTTTTCTTTTATTCCAAAAAAAATCTCCGTAAATTTTCAGGACGTTCCGAGAACTTTCATTTCTGCACAAAAACAACACCATGGCAATTCTGCTGAAAACAGCGTCAGTCCGGGTTAGTTCCATTCAAATCATGCAAATTAGAGTCCAAAACAAGGGCAAAAGAGTTCGGAAAAGTAGATACGACGGAGACGTATCAACTCCCCCAAGCTTAAAGCCTTGCTTGTCCTCAAGCAACTCAGTTGATAAACTGAGAGAGACAAAAGAAAAACTTTGACGAACTTTGTTTGATCTTGTTGTTGCAACTATGTCTAACTCATAACCAGAATTTCAGCAACATCACAAGCAAACCACATAAGCAAATGACATCTAGGTCTCACGGTGAACTCATATCAATGGCATAATCAACTAGCGAGCGAATAATAATAAGCCTCAAGTGTCAACACTTCAATCAAAACAACATGAAGCAGTACGAATAGATGGTATCTCGCTAGCTCTTTCTGAGACTGCAAAACATAAATACAGAGCACCTTAAAAGACCAAGGGCTGACTAAACATTGTAATTCAAGGCAATAAAGATCCAGTCATAGTCATACTCAGCACAGTTAAAAGCAAAGCATAAAAATGACAGAGGTGCTCTCTAATTGGTGCTTTTGTAAGAGGAGGATGACTCAACAGGAACATAAATAGACAGGCCCTTCATAGAGGGAAGCGTTGATTTGCAGAGGTGCCAGAGCTCAAGCTTTGAAAACGGAGATAATAATTTTGGGTGGCATGCTTTCATTGTCAACGCAATGACTAAGAGTTCTCAACATCTTCCACGCTACACATGCTATAGGCGGGTCCCAAACAGAAAAGTAAAGTTTTGACTCCCCCACCACCAATCAACCACACTCCACGGCTAGACGAATCCTCGGGTACCGTCCAAACCAACATGAATCCTGGGGGAGTTTTGCTTGCCGTTATCTTTTCGATTTGAGCATGGAACTGGGAATTCCAATTACCGGTCCCTTTCTCGTGAATGATAGTGAATAAACACATATCGAGGATAACACGCCTAGCATGGAAGATACCAATAGCCCCCCTGCCACCACATGAGCGGTTTGGGCATGCAAACCAGATTATTTCTTGAGGATTTAGAGAGTGGCACATGCAAATTTACTTGGAACGGCAGGTAGATACCGCACATAGGTAGGTATGGTGGACTCATATGACACAACTTTGGGTTTATGGGAGTGGATGCACAAGCAGTATTCCCGCTTAGTACAAGTGAAGGCTAGCAAAAGACTGGGAAGCGACCAACTAGAGAGCGACAACAGTCATCAAAATGCATTGAGACTAACTAATATTGAGTGCAAGCATGAGTAGGACACAAATCACCATGAACATGAACATCATAGAGGCTATGTTGATTTTGTTTCAACTACATGCATGAAAATGCGCCAAGTCAAGCCATTTGAAACATTCAAAGGAGGATACCATCCTATCATACTACATCATAGTCATCTCAACATTCATGTTGGCAACCAAGACAAACCATTATAAGCTCCTAGTTAAGTAAGCATGGCATAAGCAACTATGATCTCTAAGTTGTCATTGCAAACATGTTTCTCTCACAACAAAGCTGAATCAGGCATGATGAGCTAGTCATATTTACAAAAACAAAATAGATCAAGTTCATACCAGCTTTTCCAGGCTCAGTCACTTCATCATATATCGTCATTATTGCCTTTCACTTGCACGACCGAACGATGTGAACAATAATAAGCGTGCTCATGCATTGGACTAAAGCTGGAATCTGCAGGCAAACACAAAGGAGAAGACAAAGTAATATGGCTCTTTGAAAGCTAAAAATGTATGCATGCAAGAGCCACTAAACCTTGTAACCAATATCTTCTACCTTGACCCAAAGAAAAAGAACACTATCTACACGAGAAAGCTCCCAACAAGCAAAAGAAGAAAAGAAAATCTTTTTGGTTTTTTCTCAAACTAGATAGACACGCGAAAACAAAACGAGAAAAATAAAATAAACTAGCATGGATGATACAGTGGCAAAGTGTGAACACCGGCTAACAAAGTGAAAGCATAAGCAAGAATGTAAAGTCGGTGAGAACACGTACTCCCCCAACCTTAGGCTTTTGGCCTAGCTTGGTCTACTCCCAAGGAGGGAAATAACTAGCTCATGGGTACTCTTCCACGAGACGCTAAAACAGAAAAAGGGAAAACTAAACTAAACCTATCATTTTTCTTCTAAGCAACCTAAAGTGAAGGCTTGGAACAGAGGTTTGTGACTCCTCGATTCACCCATCTCATGGTCATCGAAAGAAATCCATCAATGGTGTTGATCAAATCCCCTCGACAAAACTTTGTCGAATCGCAAAAGAAGACGGAGAATTTTTGAATAGTCACTAGGTCACCTCTATGGGGATGTGTATCTCCCCAACAAGAAAATCATACTTCATCTTGACACGAGGAATAGGGCATTCAAAGCTCCCAATAAGAATCGATGAAGTTTTTTCGATAGCATTGATGCAATGTACTCGATATTGTTTCTTCGGAAAGTGCACCGTATGCTCATTACCGTTGACATGGAAAGTGACATTGCCTTTGTTGCAATCTATAACAACCCCTACAGTGTTTAAAAAGGGTCTTCCGAGGATGACAGCCATGGCATCGTCCTCGGGAATATCCAAGATAACATAGTCTGTTAAGATAGTGGTGTTAGCAACCACAAGAGGCACATCCTCGCAAATGCCGATAGGGAAAGTAGTTGATTTGTCGGTCATTTGCACAGAGATTTCAGTGGGTGTCAACTTATCCAGTTCAAGTCTACGATAAAGAGAGAGAGAGGCATAACACTAACACCGGCTCCAAGGTCGCACAACGCAGTTCTAACGTAGTGGCCTTTAATGGAGCAAGGTATAGTGGGCACATCGGGATCACCTAGTTTCTTCGGAGTTCCACCCTTGAAAGTGTAATTGGCAAGCATGGTGGAAATCTCAATCTCAGGTATCCTCCTCTTATTAGTCAGAATATCTTTCATGTACTTAGCATACGAGACATCTTGAGCATATCCGTCAAACGCATCTACAGAAAGACAGGTCTGATCATCTCAATGAATCGCTCAAAATCCTCATCATCCTTTTTCTTGGATGGTTTAGGATGAAAGGGCATGGGCTTCTGAACCCATGGTTCCCTTTCTTTACCATGCTTCCTAGCAGTGAAGTCATTCTTATCGTATCTTCTATTCTTAGGTTGTGGGTTATCAAGATCAACAAGTTCAATCTCCACATCCCTTTCATTGCTAGGTTGAGCATCTTCATGAACATCGCTATTGATATTATTATTAGGCTCATGTTCATCACCAGATTGTGTTTCAGCATCAGAGATAGAGGCATCGTTTGGACTCTCAGGGGTAGCAGCAACAGGGTTGCTAGCGTGCAGGTTCCTATCATCTTTCTTCTTCTTTCTAGGATGACTAGGTGCATCAATGTTAACTCCTTGAGAATCTTGTTCAATTCTCTTCGGATGACCCTCAGGATACACAGGTTCCTGGGTCATTCTACCGCCTCTAGTAACGACTCTGATGGAATTATCATTCAACTCATCGAGCAAGTCATTCTGAGCTTTAAGTACTTGTTCTACCTGAGTAGTAACCATAGAGGCATGCTTACTCAGAAGTTTAAGATCACTGACATTTCTGTCCACACAAGCACTTAAATGACTAAGCATACGAGCATTCTTTTCCAATTGTCTGCTAACATAATCATAGAAACTCTGTTGTTTGGCAACGAAGTTATCAAATTCATCCATGCATAAGCTAGTAGGTTTATCAAAAGGAATATCACTCTCATCAAATCTACGCACATAATTTACTTCTACTACTTGTATCGGGTTATCGAGACCACGGATCTCTTCGATAGGTGGTAGATTTTTGATATCTTCAGATTTAATGCCTTTCTCTCGCATAGATTTCTTGGCTTCTAGCATATCTTCGGGACTGAGGAATAGAATACCTCTTTTCTTCGGAGTTGGCTTAGGAGGTGGTTCGGGAATAGTCCAAGCATTCTCATTGCACAAGATGTTATTCAGTAGGATCTCAGCTTGTTCTACGGTTCATTCCCTAAAAACACTACCGGCACAACTATTTAGGTGGTCTTTGGAAGCATCGGTAAGTCCATTATAGAAGATATCAAGTATTTCATTCTTCTCAAGAGGGTGATCAGGCAAAGCATTCAGTAGCTGGATGTGTTGGGGAACGTCGCATGGGAAACAAAAAATTTCCTACGCGCACGAAGACCTATCATGGTGATGTCCATCTACGAGAGGGGATGAGTGATCTACGTACCCTTGTAGATCGTACAGCAGAAGCGTTAGTGAACGCGGTTGATGTAGTGGAACGTCCTCACGTCCCTCGATCCGCCCCGCGAACAATCCCGCGATCAGTCCCACGATCTAGTACCGAACGGACGGCACCTCCGCGTTCAGCACACGTACAGCTCGACGATGATCTCGGCCTTCTTGATCCAGCAAGAGAGACGGAGAGGTAGAAGAGTTCTCCGGCAGCGTGACGGCGCTCCGGAGGTTGGTGATGACCTTGTCTCAGCAGGGCTCCGCCCGAGCTCCGCAGAAACGCGATCTAGAGGAAAAACCGTGGAGGTATGTGGTCGGGCTGCCGTGGGAAAGTCGTCTCAAATCAGCCCTAAAACCTCCGTATATATAGGTGGGAGGGAGGGGACCTTGCCTTGGGGCTCAAGGGGGTCGGCCGAGCCATGGGGGGAAGGTCTCCCCCCCCCCCAAACCGAGTTGGACTTGGTTTGGTGGGTGGGAGTCCTTCCTTCCCTTCCCACCTCCTCTTTTTTTTTCTCTTTGATTTTCTTTCCTAGGCGCATAGGGCCCTTTTGGGCTGTCCCACCAGCCCACTAAGGGCTGGTGCGCCACCCTCAAGGCCTATGGGCTTCCCCGGGGTGGGTTGCCCCCCCGGTGAACTCCCGGAATCCATTCGTCATTCCCGGTACATTCCCGGTAACTCCGAAAACCTTCCGGTAATCAAATGAGGTCATCCTATATGTCAATCTTCGTTTCCGGACCATTCCGGAAACCCTCGTGACGTCCGTGATCTCATCCGGGACTCCGAACAACATTCAGTAACCAACCATATAACTCAAATACGCATAAAACAACGTCGAACCTTAAGTGTGTAGACCCTGCGGGTTCGAGAACTATGTAGACATGACCCGAGAGACTCCTCGGTCAATATCCAATAGCGGGACCTGGATGCCCATATTGGATCCTACATATTCTACGAAGATCTTATCGTTTGAACCTCAGTGCCAAGGATTCATATAATCCCATATGTCATTCCCTTTGTCCTTCGGTATGTTACTTGCCCGAGATTCGATCGTCAGTATCCGCATACCTATTTCAATCTCGTTTATCGGCAAGTCTCTTTACTCGTTCCGTAATACAAGATCCCGCAACTTACACTAAGTCACATTGCTTGCAAGGCTTGTGTGTGATGTTGTATTACCGACTGGGCCCCGAGATACCTCTCTGTCACACGGAGTGACAAATCCCAGTCTTGATCCATACTAACTCAACTAACACCTTCGGAGATACCTGTAGAGCATCTTTATAGTCACCCAGTTACGTTGCGACGTTTGATACACACAAAGCATTCCTCTGGTGTCAGTGAGTTATATGATCTCATGGTCATAGGAACAAATACTTGACACGCAGAAAACAGTAGCAACAAAATGACACGATCAACATGCTACGTCTATTAGTTTGGGTCTAGTCCATCACGTGATTCTCCTAATGACGTGATCCAGTTATCAAGCAACAACACCTTGTTCATAATCAGAAGACACTGACTATCTTTGATCAACTGGCTAGCCAACTAGAGGCTTGCTAGGGACGGTGTTTTGTCTATGTATCCACACATGTAAATGAGTCTTCATTCAATACAACTATAGCATGGATAATAAACGATTATCTTGATACAGGAATTATAATAATAACTATATTTATTATTGCCTCTAGGGCATAATTCCAACAGGATGAGCCTCCCCCAAGCTTGTGGGAGACTCTCTTCTTCAGCTTGAGCAAAGTTGTATATTTCCTGCAAGGCAGCTTGCTTCTTATGGGCAGGGAAATATTTTTCAGAGAAGTAGTAGACCATATCCTGGGGGCTACGCACACAACGAGGAGCAAGAGAAGTGAACCAGGTCTTAGCATCATCCTTTAGCGAGAAAGGAAACAGCTTGAGCATATAGTAGTGGCCGATCTTTTCCTCACTAGTGAATAGGGTAGCTATATCGTGCAGTTTGGTAAGATGGGCTACAACCGTTTCAGATTCGTAACCATGAAAGGGATCAGATTCGACCAGAGTGATTAAATCAGGGTCGAAAGAGAATTCATAATCCTTATCGGTCACAAAGATAGGCGAAGTAGAAAACTTCGGGTCGTATTTCATCCTAGCGTTCAGAGATTTTTCTTTCCACTTGCGCAGAAGTTTCTCAACATCATAGCTATCCTTACACGCAAGAAAATCCTCAGCTATCTCTCCCTCCATAACATAGCGCGTATCAGGCATAATAGGCAATTCAGGCATAGTAGCAGGTTCTACTTCAATAGTATCATCAATTTCAGAAGCATCATCACATCTAGCAGCAACTCTAGCAATGTGTGCATCAAGGGCACCAAGTGGCAAAGCAGCATCAGGCATAGCATCATCAGGCATAGTATCAAGCATGGCATCATCATGCATAGTATCAAGCATGGCATCATGAGGCATAGTATCAAGCATAGCATCATTAGGCATAGTATAAAGCATAGCATCATCAGGCATAGTATCATGGACAGCAGAAGTAGTATCATCAAGCACAGGCGACATATCAAGATTTCTAGCAGGAGGCAAAGTCGCAAACTTACTCATAACTGAAGGTGAATCAAGTGCAGAGCTAGATGGCAGTTCCTTACCTCTCCTCGTAGTGGAAGGCAGGATTTTAGCTCTTGGATCTTTCGGATTCCTCATAGTGATTGATACATCTCAAACGTATCTACAATTTTTGATGGTTTCACGCTGTTATCTTGCCTTCTTTGTATGTTTTATGTATCTTTTTATATCTTTTTTTGGGACTAACTTATTGATTCAGTGCCAAGTGCCAGTTCCTGTTTTTCCGTGTTTTTGACTCTTTTCAGATCTGATTTTGGAACGGAGTCCAAACGGATGAAAAACCCCGAAATGATTTTATCCCGAACGGAAGAAGTCCAGGGGGCATTTGGGCCAAGCCAGGTGGGCTCCAGGGAGCCCACAAGCCCCCACTCGGCCACCAGGGGGGAGGCGGCGGTGGGCAGGCTTGTGGCCTCCCTGGCCGCCCCCTAACCTAGGTCTTGCGCCTATATATTCCCAAATATTCCGCAAAAAATCAGGGGAGCCTCGAAAATACTTTTCCGCCGCCGCAAGCTTCCGTTTCCGCGAGATCTCATCTGGAGACCCTTCCCGGCACCTTGTCGGAGGGGACTTTGGAGGTGGAGGGCTTCTTCATCATCATCATCGCCCCTCCAATGACTCGTGAGTAGTTCACTTCACACCTACGGGTCCGTAGTTAGTAGCTAGATGGCTTCTTCTCTCTCTTGGATCTTCAATACAAAGTTCTCCATGATCTTCATGGAGATCTATCCGATGTAATCTTCTTTGGCGGTGTGTTTGTCAAGATCCGATGAATTGTGGACTTGTGATTAGATTATCTATGATATATATTTGAGTCTTTGCTGATTTCTTATATGCATGATTTGATATCCTTGTAAGTCTCTCAGAGTCTTGGGTTTTGTTTGGCCAACTAGATCTATGATTCTTGCAATGAGAGAAGTGCTTGGTTTTGGGTTCTGCCATGTGGTGACCTTTCCCAGTGACAGTAGAGGCAGCAAGGCACACATCAAGCAGTTGCCATCAAGGGTAAAAAGATGGGTTTTTTATCATTGGTTTGAGATTATCCCTCTACATCATGTCATCTTGCTTAAGGCGTTACTCTGTTCTTATGGACTTAATACACTAGATGCATGCTGGATAGCGGTCGACGTGTGGAGTAATAGTAGTAGATGCAGAAAGTATCGGTCTACTTGTTTCGGACGTGATGCCTATAGAAATAATCATTGCATAGATATCATCACGACTCTGCATAGTTCTATCAATTGCTCGACAGTAATTTGTTCACCCACAGTCTACTTGCTTTTATGAGAGAAGCCATTAGTAAACACTACGGCCCCCGGGTCTATTCACATCCATCGTTTACAACTCCGCTTTTACTTTGCTTTGTTACTTTGTTGCTTTCAGTTCTCACTTGTAAAACAATCTATAAGGGATTGACAACCCCTTCATAGCGTTGGGTGCAAGCTTTTTGTGTTTGTGCATGATCTTGAGATACTCTTCCGCCGGATTGATACCTTGGTTCTCAAACTGAGGGAAATACTTACCGTCGCTGTGCTACATCACCCTTTCCGCTTTGAGGGAACACCAACGCAAGGCTCCAAGGCCACGGGGGAAATCCTTTGCATACTTGCCTAGGAAGTCCCTTAAGGCGTAGCCGCAGCTGAAGGATTTCTGGTGCCGTCGACACAACTATTTCTGGTGTCGTTGTAAGGGATACACAACAGCCATCATAAGTATTTCTCGCGCCGTTGCCGGGGAGGAGAAATCAAGATCTATCCAAGTAGGTCTCACAAACTCTTCTCTTGCATTTACTTTTGTTGCCAGTTGCCTCTCATTTTCCTTTCCCCCACTTCACATTTGCCGTTTTCATTCACCTTTCTCCTTCGCCATTTTCTCTTGCCCTTGCTGTTTTCCTTTGTCGGTTTCTTGCTTGCTTGTGTGCTTGTTTGTTTGTTGAAGACATCATGTGTGAAAACATCAAACTTTGCGACTTCTCGAGCACTAATAATAATGATTTTATTAGTACTCCGATTGCTACCGCCACTAGTGCGGAATCGTATGAAATCAACGCAGCTTTGTTGAATCTTGTTATGAAAGAGCAATTCTCTGGCCTTCCTAGTGAAGATGTCGCATCCCATCTCAATACCTTCATTGAGCTTTGTGATATTCAAAAGAAAAGAGATGTGGATAATGACGTGATTAAGTCAAAACTTTTTCCTTTCTCGTTGCGAGATCGCGCAAAAACTTGGTTTTCTTCTTTGCCTAAAAATAGTGTCGGTTCTTGGGATAGGTGCAAAGATGCTTACATATCCAAGTATTTTCCGCCGGCTAAGGTCATCTCCTTACGTAACGATATCATGAATTTCAAGCAACTTGATCATGAACACGTTGCACAATCTTGGGAGAGGATGAAGCTTATGATTAGAAATTGTCCCGCTCATGGCTTGAGTTTGTGGATGATTATACAAATCTTTTACGCTGGCTTGAATTTCGCTTCTCACAATATCTTGGACTCCGCCTCAGGTGGAACGTTCATGGAAATCACGTTAGGAGACGCTACAAAACTCCTAGACAATATCATGACCAACTATTCTCAGTGGCATACTGAAAGGTCGCCTGCTAGCAAAAAGGTGCACGGTATAGAAGAGATTAACTCGCTTAGTGCTAAGATGGACGAGTTGATGAATTTGATTGCTAGTAGAAACGCTACCGTAGATCCTAATGACATGCCACTATCTTCTTTGATTGAGAGTAGCAACGCTAGTTTGGACGTGAATTTTGTTGGTAGGAACAATTTTGGCAACAACAATGCTTTTAGAGGAAACTATGTTCCTAGGCCTTTTCCTAGTAACTCCTCTAACAATTATGGCAATTCCTACGGCAACACTTATGGAAATCATAACAAATTCCCCTCTGATCTAGAGAGTAATATCAAGGAGTTCATCAACTCTCAAAAGATTTTCAATGCGTCCATAGAGGAAAAATTACTCAAAATAGACGATTTGGCTAAGAGCGTTGATAGCATGTCTTGTGATATTGATGCTTTGAAAGTTAGATGCGCTCCTCCCAAGATCAAATTGGATGAAACTTTGAAAGCTATGCGTATCTCCATGAATGAGAGCAAAGAAAGAAAAACCCAAATTCGCGCTAGACATGAATGGTTTAAAAGGGTGTGTTCTAGTGATGCAAATCGCGAAGATCTTAAAGTGCTTGGTGTGTCTCCTCTTGAATCTTTTTTTTCGCGTGTCAAACCTATTTATGGAGGGGCTGGATATGAATCCACTTTGGTTGAAAAATGCCCCAATGATTCGGAGTCCACCTATCTTGATGATAAAGGTGTGGAGAGTGGAGTAGAAGAAGTCAAAATATTGGGTAGTAATGAAACTCCGACCTTGGATTTCAAGGAATTCAATTATGATAATTGCTCCTTGTTTGAATGCATTTCTTTGATGCAATCCATTGCAAACTCTCCACATGCTTATAGCCAAAGCAAAGCCTTTACCGCGCATATCGTAGATGCTATGATGAAATCTCTTGAAGAGAAGCTCGAACTAGAAGTCTCGATACCTAGAAAACTTCATGATGAGTGGGAACCTACTATCAAAATCAAGATAAAAAACTATGAGTGCAGTGCTTTGTGTTATTTGGGTGCTAGTGTTTCCGCGATTCCAAAGTCTTTATGTGATATTCTTGGTTTTCATGAGATTGAAGAGTGTTCTCTTAATTTGCATCTTGCGGATTCTACTGTCAAGAAACCTATGGGAAGGATCGATGATGTTCTTATTGTTGCAAATAAGAATTATGTACCTGTGGATTTCATTGTACTTGACATAGATTGCAATCCTTCATGTCCCATTATTCTTGGTAGACCTTTCCTAAGGACTATTGGTGCTATCATCGATATGAAGGAAGGGAATATTAGATTTTAATTTCCCTTAAAAAAGGACATGGAGCACTTCCCTAGAAATAAAATAAGATTTCCTTATGAATCTATGATGAGGGCTACTTATGGTTTGAGCACCAAAGATGACTATACGTGATTCCATCACTTTCGCCTAGCTAAGGGCGTTAAACAAAAGCGCTTGTTGGGAGGCAACCCAATGAATCTATCCTTTTTCTTTCTATTTTGTGTTTTCCACACTTTCACAATTCTGTTATGATTGTGTTTTTTGTGTTTATTTTTGCGTTTGTGCCAAGCAAAACCGTTATGATTAGTCTTGGGGATGATCGTTTGGTCATGTTGGAAAAGACAAAAACTTTCTGCTCACAAAAAGAATTTTAATTTTTTTTATGTAAGAGATTTTGAGTTTATTCTTTTTTACGCTGATTGCTACGAAAATTCTTTAGACTGTCATAATTGTTCAGAATTTGTGAAGTACCAGAGGTATACGAAACATACAGATTTCTACAGACTGGTCTGCTGTTAACACATTCTGTTTTTGTTGTGTTGGTTGCTTATTTTGATGAAACTATGGATAGTATCGGGGGGTATTAACCATGGAAGATTGAAAGTACAGTAAGACAACATTAGCACAAGTAGAATTTAAAGTTTTCTACAGTACCTAAGGAAGTGGTGGTTTGCTTTCTTGTACTAATGTTATCACGAGTTTCTGTTTAAGTTTCGTGTTGTGAAGTTTACAAGTTTTGGGTGAAGTTCTTATGGACAAAAAGATAAAGAGTGGCAAGAACTCAAGCTTGGGGATGCCCAAGGCACCCCAAGAGTTTCAAGGATGTCGTAAAAGCCTAAGCTTGGGGATGCCCCGGGAAGGCATCCCCTCTCTCGTCTTCAATCCATCGATAATGTTACTTGGGGCTATATTTTTATTCACCACATGTTATGTGTTTTCGCTTGGAGTGTCTTGTATCGTAGGAGTCTTTTATTTTTGTTGTGTCACAATCATCCTTGCTGCACAGCTAGAGAGAGAGACATGCACACACCGTGATTTTGTCGAGCTTCACTTATATCTTTTGGTAGACAGTTCAACTCACATGTGCTTCACTTATATCTTTTGAGCTAGATATTTTTGCTCTATGTGCTTCACTTATATCTTTTAGAGCACAGCGGTGCTTGGCTTGTTAGTTGATATATGCTTTGAAAGTAGTCTCAAAATGGGTAGTTATCCAAAGGGATACGAAAACTTCCACCTTCATGTGCATTGAATAGTTAGAGAAGTTTGATCCATCTCAATTAGCTTTGAGTTGTGGTTATGGTAATATTGAAGTCATGCTAGTAAGGTGTTGTGGATCTAGAAATACTTGTGTTGAAGTTAGTGATTCCCGTAGCATGCACGTATGGTGAACCGCTATGTGATGAAATCTGAGCATGATTAGTATATTAATTGTCATCCTTTGCGTGGCGGTCGAGATCACGCGATGGTGTATACCTACTAACCCTTCCCCTAAGAGTATGCGTTGAATGCTTTGTTTTGATTACTAATAAAACTTTTGCAACAAGTATATGAGTTCTTCATGACTAATGTTGAGTCCATGGTTTAGATGCACTTTCACCTTCCACCATCACTATCTTCTTAGTGCCGTGCAACTTTCGTCGGTGCACAAAACCCACCATTAGCCTCCCTCAAAACAGCCACCATACCTACCTATTATGGCTTTTTCAAAGTCATTCCGAGATATATTTCCATGCAACTACCATCATGATATGTGCCACCACGTCTACATTGCCATTTGCATGATCATAAGATAGCTAGCATGATGTTTCCATTGATGTCTATGCCATGCTAGATCATTGCCACGGTACACTACCGAAGGCATTCCATATAGAGTCATAATTGATCTAAGTTTTGAGTTGAAAGTGTGATGATCATCATTATTGGAGCATTGTCCCATGTGAGGAAATAAAAGAGGCCAAAGAAGCCCATAAAAAAGAGGCCAAAGAGCCCACCAAAATAAAAAAAATGAGAGAAAAAGAGAGAAGGGACAATGCTACCACTTTTTCCACACTTGTGCATTTTGAGCACTATGATCTTCATGATTGAGAGTCTCTCGTTTTGTCACCACCATATAGCTAGTGGGAAATTCTCATTATATAACTTGGCTTGTATATTCCAATTATAGGCTTCCTCAGAATTGCCTTAGGTCTTCGTGAGCAAGCATGTTGGATGCACACCCACTAGTTTTCTTTAAGAGCTTTCACATACTTGTAGCTCTAGTGCATCATTTGTATGGAAATCCCTACTCATTCACATTGATATCTATTGATGAGCATCTCCACAGCTCATTGATATGCCTAGTTAATGTGACTATCTTCTCCTTTTTGTTTTGCAACCTCCACCACATTCGACACCATCTATAGTGCTATAACCATGGCTCAAGCTCGTGTACTGCGTGAGAGTTGAAAATGTTTGAGAAAGTAAAGGTGTGAAACAATTACTTGGCCAATACCGGGGTTGTGCATGATTTAAATTCGTTGTGCAATGATGATAGAGCATAGCCAGACTATATGCTTTTGTAGTGATAACTTTCTTTTGGCCTTGTTATTTTGAAAGTTCATGATTACTTTGCTAGTTTGCTTGAATTATTATTGTTTCCACGTCAATAGCAAACTATTGTTTTGAATTTAATGGATCTGAACATTCACGTCACATAAGAGGAATTACAAAGGACACCTATGTTAGGTAGCATGAAAGCATGAAAAATTCATTCTTATCACTTCCCTACTCGAAGACGAGCAGGTGTTAAGCTTGGGGATGCTTGATACGTCTCAAACGTATGTATAATTTTTTATGGTTTCACGCTGTTATCTTGCCTTCTTTGTATGTTTTATGTATCTTTTTATATCTTTTTTGGGACTAACTTATTGATTCAGTGCCAAGTGCCAGTTCCTGTTTTTCCGTGTTTTTGACTCTTTTCAGATCTGATTTTGGAACGGAGTCCAAACGGAAGAAAAACCCCGAAATTATTTTTTTCCAGAACGGAAGAAGTCCACGGGCATTTGGGCCAAGCCAGGTGGGCTCCAGGGAACCCACAAGCCCCCACTCCGCCACTAGGGGAGGTGGCGGTGGGCAGGCTTGTGGCCTCCCTGGCCGCCCCCTGACCTAGGTCTTGCGCCTATATATTCCCAAATATTCCGCAAAAAATCGGGGGAGCCTCGAAAATACTTTTCCGTCACCGCAAGCTTCCGTTTCCGCGAGATCTCATCTAGAGACCCTTCCCGGCACCCTGGCGGAGGGGACTTTGGAGGTGGAGGGCTTCTTCATTATCATCATCGCTCCTCCAATGACTCGTGAGTAGTTCATTTCAGACCTACGGTTCCGTAGTTAGTAGCTAGATGGCTTCTTCTCTTTCTTGGATCTTCAATACAAAGTTCTCCATGATCTTCATGGAGATCTATCCGATGTAATCTTCTTTGGCTGTGTGTTTGTCGAGATCCGATGAATTCTGGACTTGTGATCATATTATCTATGATATATATTTGAGTCTTTGCGGATTTCTTATATGCATGATTTGATATCCTTGTAAGTCTCTCCGAGTCTTGGGTTTTGTTTGGCCAACTAGATCTATGATTCTTGCAGTGGGAGAAGTGCTTGGTTTTGGGTTCTGCCATGTGGTGACCTTTCCCAGTGACAGTAGGGGCAGCAAGTCACACATCAAGCAGTTGCCATCAAGGGTAAAAGGATGGGGGTTTTATCATTGGTTTGAGATTATCCCTCTACATCATGTCATCTTGCTGAAGGCGTTACTCTGTTCTGATGGACTTAATACACTAGATACATGCTGGATAGCGGTCGACGAGTAATAGTAGTAGATGCAGAAAGTATCGGTCTACTTGTTTCCGACATGATGCCTATAGAAATAATCATTGCATAGATATCGTCACGACTCTGCACAATTCTATCAATTGCTCGACAGTAATTTGTTCACCCACCGTCTACTTGCTTTTATGAGATATGCCACTAGTAAACACTACGGCCCCGGGGTCTATTCACATCCATCGTTTACAACTCCGCTTTTACTTTGCTTTGTTACTTTGTTGCTTTCAGTTCTCACTTGGCAAACAATCTATAAGGGATTGACAACCCCTTCATAGCGTTGGGTGCAAGCTTTTTGTGTTTGTGCAGGATCTTGAGATACTCTTCCACCGGATTGATACCTTGGTTCTCAAACTGAGGGAAATACTTACCGTCGCTGTGCTACATCATCCTTTCCGCTTTGAGGGAACACCAACGCAAGGCTCCAAGGCCACGGGGGAAATCCTTTGCATACTTGCCTAGGAAGTCCCTTAAGGCGTAGCCGCAGCTGAAGGATTCTTGGTGCCGTCAACATAACTATTTCTGGCGCCGTTGCAAGGGATACACAGTAGCCATCAGTGATCAGCAGACGTCAATCCCAAGTGACTTAGAGAATATAGCTGTGCTTCCCCGGCAACGGTGCCACAAAAAGCCTTGGTGTCCCACAAGCGTATGGGATTGCAGCAGTTTTTGAGGGTAGAGTATTCAACCCAAACTTATTGATTCTCTCACAAGGGGAAGCTAAAGGATATTCTCAAGTATTAGCAGCTGAGTCGTCAATTCAACCACACCTGAAAAATTAGTGTGTGCAAGCAAAGTATCAGTAGCAAGGTAGTATGATAACAACGGAGCCAGAAACGATCTGGTGACAAGGCATACTATTCCTAACTGTTGTATCAATGGCGCCAGTAAAAGCTTTGACAATTTCCAGCAACAGCACCAGAAAAGGCCCTGTTGATTGGATGTTAGTGCCAACAAAGTCTTGCAACAAGTAACAGCAGAGTAGCAAGGAATAGTAGTAGCAGCAGCAGCAAAGTAACAAGTAACAGCAGTAGCAACAGCAGCAAAGTGATAGCAGCAACAAAGTGGCCCAATCCCTCTTGTAGCAAGGGACAAGCCTAGGCAAAGTAACGTAGCGAGAACCAGTAGTAAGAGACTCGTAGGCAGTGGATCGGTGATGGATGAGTGTGACGGATGTGATTCATCATGTAACATCTATAACACGGAGAGATATGTAACTAGCTCCCGTTCGTCGATCTAATGTAGGCATGTATTCCGTATGTAGTCATACGTGCTTAGGGAAAAGAACTTGCATGACATCTATTGTCCATCCCTCCCGTGACAGTGGGGTCCTAATGGAAACTACGGGATATTAAGGTTCTCCTTTTAATAAAGAACCGGACCAACGCATTAACACGCGGTGAATACATGAACTCCTCATACTATGGTCATCTCCGGGAGTGGTTCCGACTATTGTCACTCGGGGGTTGCCGGGTCAAAATACATAGTAGGTGACTACAACTTGCAAGATAGGATCAAAAACACACATATATTGGCGACAACATAATAGGTTCAGATCTGAAATCATGGCACTCGGGCCCTAGTGACAAGCATTAAGCATAGCCAAGTAGTAGGAACATCAATCTAGAACATAGTGGATACTAGGGATCAATCCCCGTCAAGAACTAACTCGATTACATGATAGATCTCATCCCACTCATCACCGTCCAGCAAGCCTACGATGAGATTACTCACGAACGATGAAGAGCATCATGGAATTGTCGATGGAGAAAGGTTGATGATGACGATGGCGACGATTTCCCCTCTCCGGAGCCCGAAACGGACTCCAGATGTGCCCTCCAGATGAAGAACAGGATGTGGCGGCGCCTCTGTATCGCAAAACACGATGAAACCTTCTCTCTTATTTTTTTCCAGGCGAAACGGAATATATAGGACTGAGATTGGGGCCAGTGGTGCCACGTGGGCCCCACAAGCCCTCATGGCGCGGCCATAGGGGGTGGTCGCGGCCCAGGGGCTTGTGGCCCACTGGCACACCCCCTCACGTGGAACTTTGCGCAGGTATTTTTCTTTTATTCCAGAAAAAATCTCCGTAAATTTTCAGGACGTTCCGAGAACTTTCATTTGTGCACAAAAACAACACCATGGCAATTCTGCTGAAAATAGCGTCAGTCCGGGTTAGTTCCATTCAAATCATGCAAATTAGAGTCCAAAACAAGGGCAAAAGAGTTCGGAAAAGTAGATACGACGGAGACGTATCAACTCCCCCAAGCTTAAAGCCATGCTTGTCCTCAAGCAACTCAGTTGATAAACTCAGAGAGACAAAAGAAAAACTTTGACGAACTCTGTTTGATCTTGTTGTTGCAACTATGTCTAACTCATAACCAGAATTTCACCAACATCACAAGCAAACCACATAAGAAAATGACAACTAGGTCTCACGGTAAACTGATATCACTGGCATAATCAACTAGCGAGCGAATAATAATAAGCCTCAAGTGTCAACACTTCAATCAAAACAACATGAAGCAGTACGAATAGATGGTATCTCGCTAGCTCTTTCTGAGACCGCAAAACATAATTGCACAGCACCTTAAAAGACCAAGGGCTGACTAAACATTGTAATTCAAGGCAATGAAGATCCAGTCATAGTCATACTCAACACAGTTAAAAGCAAAGCATAAAAATGACAGAGGTGCTCTCTAATTGGTGCTTTTGTAAGAGGAGGATGACTCAACAGGAACATAAATAGACAGGCCCTTCGCAGAGGGAAGCATTGATTTGCAGAGGTGCCAGAGCTCAAGCTTTGAAAAGAGAGATAATAATTTTGGGTGGCATGCTTTCATTGTCAACGCAATGACTAAGAGTTCTCAACATCTTCCACGCTACACATGCTATAGGCGGTTCCCAAACAGAAAAGTAAAGTTTTGACTCCCCCACCACCAATCAATCACACTCCACGGCTAGCCGAATCCTCGGGTACCGTCCAAACCAACATCAATCCTAGGGGACTTTTTGTTGCATTTATCTTTTCGATTTGAGCATGGAACTGGGAATTCCAATTACCGTCCCCTTTCTCGTGAATGATAGTGAATAAACACATATCGAGGATAACACGCCTAGCATGGAAGATACCAATAGCCACTTGTCACCACATGAGCGGTTCGGACATGCAAAACAGATTATTTCTTGAGGATTTAGAGAGTGGCACATGCAAATTTACTTGGAACGGCAGGTAGATACCGCACATAGGTAGGTATGGTGGACTCATATGACACAACTTTGGGTTTATGGGAGTGGATGCACAAGCAGTATTCCCGCTTAGTACAAGTGAAGGCTAGCAAAAGACTGGAAAGCGACCAACTAGAGAGCGACAACAATCATCAAAATGCATTGAGAGTAACTAATATTGAGTGCAAGCATGAGTAGGACACAAATCACCATGAACATGAACATCATAGAGGCTATGTTGATTTTGTTTCAACTACCCGCGTGAACATGCGCGAAGTCAAGCCACTTGAAACATTCAAAGGAGGATACCATCCTATCATACTACATCATAGTCATCTCAACATTCATGTTGGCAACCAAGACAAACCATTATAAGCTCCTAGTTAAGTAAGCATGGCATAAGCAACTATGATATCTAAGTTGTCATTGCAAACATGTTTCTCTCACAACAAAGCTAAATCAGGTATGATGAGCTAGTCATATTTACAAAAACAAAATAGATCAAGTTCATACCAGCTTTTCCAGGCTCAGTCACTTCATCATATATCGTCATTATTGCCTTTCACTTGCACGACCGAACGATGTGAACAATAATAAGCGTGCTCGTGCATTGGACTAAAGCTAGAATCTGCAGGCAAACACAAAGGAGAAGACAAAGTAATATGGCTCTTTGAAAGCTATACAGGTATGCATGCAAGAGCCACTAAACCTTGTAACCAATATCTTCTACCTTGACCCAAAGAAAAAGAAAACTATCTACACGGGAAAGCTCCCAACAAGAAAAAGAAGAAAAGAAAATATTTTTGATTTTTTCTCAAACTAGGCAGACACATGAAAAGAAAATGAGAAAAAGAAAATAAACTAGCATGGATGATACAGTGGCAAAGTGTGAACACCGGCTAACAAAGTGAAAGCATAAGCAAGAATGTAAAGTCGGTGAGAACACGTACTCCCCCAAGCATAGCACATAACATATGAAGTGATAAAAATATAGCATGGAGATGGACGAACTAATGATTGTTGATAGAGAAGGGGATGCATGGGGGCATCCCCAAGCTTAGACGCTTGAGCCTCCTTGAATATTTCTTGGGGTGCATGGGGTCATCCCCAAGCTTGAGCACTTGATACTCCTGTATCCTCTTTCACCATCTCCCATCGCATACTTGAAAACTCCCTTCATACGAAACTCATCATAAGCTAATTAGAGTGGTTAGTACCCTTAATAAAATAATTCATTACCTGCTGGAAATAAAGATTTTCATGAAAATATACTACTTCTCATGATTGCCAAAAGGTTTTTGCAAATAAAAAGTAAGCTTGAGATTTGCAAAACAATGAAAACCCAAAACATGGTAGAATCTGTGAAAAACGGAACATCAGGTAGTAAATAATTTATTCGGGACACTTCTGCAATCAAATCAAAAAACTGAAAACATATGACATAAAGGAAATTATATAGATCATGGTGTCAAAACAATTCAGATCAAAAAGATGATCTGGTGATTTTTGACGAATTGTTCCATCAAGCAGACAGACTCTGTTTCTAGACAGCATGTCACAATTTTTGAACTTTCATGCAATCGGAGGCTATAACTTGGCACAAAGCTTAAAAATAAAGATACAATGATGTTGCTACAGTAATAACAAGCATCAAGACCACTAAAACTGAAAGTAAAAACAAATTGGGTTGCCTCCCAGCAAGCGTTTTTGTTTTATGCCTTTGAGCTAGGCATAATGCAAGAAGATCAAGTATTATCAACTTTAAAAGAATAACTTGCCCGAGTAACGGACTCATAAGGTAACTTAATCTTCTTTCTAGGGAAGTGTTCCATTCCCTTTTTAAGGGGGAATTGGAATTTAATGATTCCCTCTTTCATGTCAATGATAGCACCAACGGTGCGGAGAAAAGGACGTCCCAAAATAATTGGACATGAAGGATCACATTCAATGTCCATAATAAGAAAATCAACGGGCACATAATTATCATTGACAATAATAAGAACATCATCAATTCTCCCTATTGGTTTCTTTATGGAATAATCAACAAGACGAACACCAAAAGAACATGGATCATAAGGTTTCCAGTCAAGCATATCATACATTCTTTTGGGCATAACGGAGGCACTAGCTCCAACATCACACAATGCAAAGCAAGAGATATTATTCAATTTTATTTTGACCATAGGATCCCAACCATCTTTTAGTTTTCTAGGAATAGAAGTCTCTAGCTTGAGCTTCTCCTCCCTAGCTTTGATAAGAGCATTTGTAATATGCTCAGTGAAGGCCATATTAAGTGTGCTAGTGTGGGGGTCTTTATCCATTCTTTGCAAAAAGGTGATGACTTCGGAAAGACTACAATTGTCAAAATCAATATCATTGCTATTAAGTAAAATTGTAATGTTATCCTCTACATTTGATTTGCTCTCTATTATAAGAGTTTGGACGTCTTCCCAAGTTTGGGGACGTTTAGGAGCAACTTCAAACCAAAGATCCTGTGGCTTCCCGAGGCAACCATGCCAAGGGCATAATTCTCCACAATGACTAGTATAGTCACAAGGTTTACTTGTAAAAAGACCCTTAGTGGTAACTGCAGCAATAGAAGAGAAGGTATAATCATTGTTGTTGTGACTAGTGAAGTCACCCAACATGGTGTTCTCAGTGAAACCCATAGCAACAGCAACAAGCAAGAACAAAGCAACTATTTTTTTTCTAGTTTTTGGTATAAGACTCTAAAGCAAAAACTAAAAAGAAAACTAACAAGAATAAAAAGCAAAGGTAAAGGATAGCGTGCAACTCCCCTATCTTGAAGACCGGAGTCCCCGGCAACGGCGTCAGAAAACTTTGCTTGATGACGAGATGATGTATATACTTCTCACTCCTCGTTGGTTACCCCAAGTGGAAGGTTTTGATGTAGTCAGCAGCAAGTTTTCCCTTACACGAAGACTGTAAGGTTTATCAAACCAGTAGGACTCCTAGGACCAACAAGTAGGTGTCTCCTGTCCTGGTCAGCAGAAGACGTGGACCTGCACACACACAAATAACTTTGCTCCCAACGAGTATATAGAGGTTGTCAATTCATGACCAACTATCCCAATAGGATAGGACGGACCTTTCGGTCATTCAAAGGTCGTTGGGACATTATCAAGCCGACTTGTAGCCGTTGGGCAGCTTGCTTGGAACAAGTTTGCAATGTTTCTCCAAGTGGAACCGTGGAATCCTACTATGTGAGTTCGTTTTCACGTCCCAAGTTGTGCACACCATTTGCATCATTTAAAATGGTTCCATCAGTTGACTTTGTTCTAATTGTGTAGGAAAAAATTGCCCTACACCGGTACAAAGCACATGGAAGCTTCCGAAGGCAAAAAATTTAAACTAGAGCATTGTTGGGAAATGGTCAAAGACTGCGACAAGTGGAAGTTGATTGACAGAGAATCCCCACCGAAGAGAGGTTCACTTATGAACATGGATGAATATGAAGATGATGATGGCCCAAGAAACTTGAACAAGTCCGATGGTGACAAGAAGACAAATGAGAAGATCAAAAGGGGACACGAAGCATCGAGCTTGCGGGATAAGGTAGTGCCATGGTGCAATTAGATGAGGTGTTGCTAGCAAAGTCTTTGGAGGCAAAGATAGAGTTGACCGAGAAGAAGGCACGAGAGAAGCAAGAGAGGTGGAAATTGCTCAAGGACGTTGAGGAGAGAAGAGCATGTGCCGCTGAGTACAAAACCATGGCCAACCTTCTCGCCGAAGAGAATAGGATCATGACTTTGAACCGCAATAACATGGACGACATCAGCAAAGAATGACATGATATGACAAGGAGAGAAATCTTGAAGACGAGGATGCTTGCGTGTTACAATGGCGGCGATGTTTTCTGATCGGGAATCGGAACCAATATCTCCGATGATTTTGGTGTCGGAGTTGGAACAAGTGCTCGCGATTGATTCGGAGGAGTCGATGTATTCCGGGGCGGCGATGACCTCGATGGTGCGGAGTGAAGAGCGAGCAGGATGCATGAAGTCGTTTTGTGTTTGTCTTTTAAACTATGCTTTCACTTCGCGCGCGAACTATGTTTTATTGTTTAATTCGAACTCATTTGTCGGAATCGCTGTCAAATTCGCTTATTGGGAGGTTTTCCGGTTTGCGGGTCGGCGCAGCGGTGTCCGAGCAGACCCGACATTGCCGATCCGTAAAAAAACATCTTTTATGAATATCTTTTTTACGGGTCCGTTTTACGGGGTCTGACTGTGTCCGCGCCTGCGTCGTCCTGTAAAATCCTTTTTTCACGAGTTGTAAACGATTTTTATGGATCGACTTTATACGGGGTGTGCTAGAGATGCTCTAAGCGTCACCGGTGCAATCAGTTGGCCAAGCGACCAGTTCGATCACTTGGTCGGTCGTCCGGTGTGTATCATTTACCAGAAAAAAAACCGTGAAAATTCCTCAAAATTATTACAGCTAGATGTTCAGTGATCTTCAGTTATAAACTTTAGATTTTATACCTATTTTTTGTACTTTTTTTTAACCTTTCTACAGCCATAACCGGTGTCCATGCCAATCAAGGAGGTAAAGATGAGAGCTAGCTAAGATGAACATCAACGCCCATGCTAAGATGAGAGCATGCCTAATTTCGACCTGATCTGTGTTGACGTTTTGACCTGTTTTGGGAGGATGTTAATATTTGACTTGACATATGATCGCCAACAACTCCACCACCAAACCATCGCCGTTCAAGTTGTTGACCATGGACTTACTCACATCGGTCAAAGATTGAAAGACATTATTGTAGCATAGACGTATTTTTACCAATTCATCAGTATGCCATGAACGAACAACTGCGTGACGGGAAGACTACGGAATATGTTCAAGAATTCTGTCAACTATAAGGACGTGTCTAGCTGCTGTTGTAGAAGAGCATCTTTAACTCAGACTCTTAAACTGTCCAGACCACGTGGTTTTATTTGAACTTAGAGCGGATCCGGCCTAAAGATGCCAAGGAAGTCTTAGTAGAGCAAGACTTTGATGTTTCCTTCTGTTTCCGGTTGGATTTTTGTTTCCGCAATTGTGTGGTGCAAGACTTTGATTATTATCGAGCAAACATTTAGCTCGCGTTTTTAGTGGAAATGCTCTTCCTCGGAAGTGGCAAGGATTTCGATGACAGTCGTACATTTGTTTTCCCTTGTCAGAAATGTGGAATATGGGTCCGGGTCCTTGTTCTTCAAAATTTTGTTCGTCTACTCTATTTCGGGCAACATGGCTAGCTTGTAAGGGCGCCTCCCATACCGATCCATAAATTTCATAACATGACTAGTTTGTAAGGGTGCCTTCCATGCCGACCCGTAAATTTCATCCTGCATTCGTTTGTCGACAAGGGGACAAGTCCACGAATAATATTAATGTCGGAGACCATCATCCAACATTATCCGCATACATTTTCACAACAAATTGAACTAATCAAACGAAATCCGCGCAAACCTGAAGAGATTCATGCAAACTTGACGGATTTCATATAAACAGACAAAATTCATCATATTTTGGACATACTTCAACTAAAAACGAAACTCGTCCGTCTTTGAAGGTATAATTCCTAATCTAAATGGTCGTGTCACCCTTTCCCCACCGGGCTGCCATAAGCCCCGAGAATTGATGCTCCGACACTCGCCTTCGCCTGCTCCATCTCATTCCACGCAGCCTCCGCCATGCAACTTGAGTGGCTAGTCGGCCGACGATTATCAGCCTGCCAAACTTGGCTTCGGGCAGAGGGGAAGAGCGGTGGCCTTCTTGGGACTTAAGCGACGACAACCTATCACGCACTACTCTTCCTCTGCCGACGGCGCCCGCGGACATGCCGACTACGTGGTCGTCGTGGCGGAGAGTAGCCTTGGCTGAGCCAACGATGTCCTCCTCCTTGTCGCTCTTGCCCCACACCTCATCTGCCGCTTTGTCGAACTCCTTGTAGGGGGTCCTATTTCCGCCTAACAATGGCGGTACCACCAGCGATTAAGGTGGATCTCACAGGCAGAGCGGTAGGACTCGAGCAGCACCGCCTGATGTGTCACGTCCGCGTCCGATGGGATCGCCCTACCGTCGTCAAGCTCCTCCTCCGCCTATAAGTGCTCCTCGAAGAGATGAAGGTTCTAGGCCGTGTCAGCCTGAACCTCCCGGAACTGATGCTCCCGCTCATCCCTCACCATGTCCATGTAATGGGCATGGGCCTCGCCGATGTTCATGGTGCAATGCACCGACGAGGAAGGCGCCGTCGAGGAGGGTGGCGTCAGGCCGTCATCGTTCGGATCAAAGATATCAGAATTACGATTCTGAATCGGATCGGAGCTCCGTTGCTAGGATCGTGAATCGTATAATCGTAACTATCAGGATCGTAGAAACTTAGATTCTATGAACAAAATCGTAAAATCGGAGGGGCTAGTTTGGATCATAAGATCGTAAGATTCTAATACTTGAATCACCATTCTGGCAACTTTGGGTCGGATTCTCCGTTGGGAGGTCATCAGACTCTGGATGCATCTCGGCCTGCCAACCAGTAGCAATGGCGGCCATCTCCTTCTTCTGCTCCAGTGTGAGCCCATCCTAGAGATCTTTGGAGCGTGAGGAGACCATAGTGGGAATGGTGCAGAGGGGAGAAATGGTCCGAAGGAGGATGAGTGTTGGCTATGGCCGAAGCTGGAGTACATATAACGGGGCGAATGGCAATGGTGAACAATAGACGGACGAACGAGTGTCGTCGGAGTAGGTTTCTTGGCAACTGTGTGTAATTAATATGGGTGACAGAGGGATGGACGGGTGGTCATGTTATCGCTTGAATATGGGGCTGGCACGTGCACGGGGAAGAGGCATGGGTGAGGCTCTCTCGACCGGTGCGCTGCTTTAATGCCACCGCTAGTGAGAGGTCGCATCCACTCTAGTTGGGCATGAATGCGACCACCGACGCTCAGGAGCGCCAATTACCGTTTTGGGCGGGAAGCACGTGGGCGAGGGAGGAGTTTTTTGGAGGCTAGGGCAGTCGAGAGCGGGCGTGGCGGCAGTCCGAAGACGTGCTAAGCCCCCTAGTTTGTATCCAGTTTGCTGAAAAAGCAGATTCACACGGCTTGGCAGACCGATACATGCCCACATTGGATGGCTTCTACGCTCCAGACGTATGCGGCCTGTTTGAGCATTGGCATTGGAGATGCCCTAACGTTCTCTTATTGGAGGCCAAGCTTCTTCATGGTCCCACCAATGTTCATCTCCCATTAGACTCTCAAATCACCTGCATCTATCTGAACCAAGTGGTCTAGATCCATTTTTTGCATTCAACGTGGTACCCCATCTGACCGTGGACCAACCGAGACATCAGTTTCCCGCAGATTAGAAGAGAACTAGGGGAGGGGGCTTTGGAGGAGTCTGTACCGTTGCCATCTAGGACTCCAACACCCTCGGCCAACTCAAATCCCTGTCTCGGTCCACTTTACTTTCACTCCACCCATGCCACCCTTGCTTTGCATCCTCGTGGACCGTTGCTGCTTTGCCTCTCCTATTGACGTCCTCAGCGTCCACTAATGCGTCTAACCTCCATGGGCTACGCCTCCATCCACCCAGGTACCCTTTGCCCCCCTACCGACGACGTCCATGGCGCACACCACGCCCGACAAGTATTCGGTCAAATGTCATTGAACTTTTTTGTTGAACTTCTTGTTGTTTTCTAGAGTAATGCATGATGGTGGGATACTCAATGATCATGGATGAGTTGTTGTGCGATGAGTGGTTGACCATATCTGCGGGCTTTCTGGGCAGGAAGTCGAGCGCGCGTGCATGCTTTATTTCATGCACGAAAGAACTTCACACTCTACAACATGCACGTCATTCATGGACGCAACATAAAGTGGATGTCACATCGATGGTATACCATCTGCAACTGTGTCATGAAGTTTTGTGGTGTGTTTGCATGAGTGGAGACACTCTGGCCGTACTCAACTATGAAGATCTTAAGTTTCGTCTCATGTTATTCTGCTTGATTCATTCTTTCACTCAATTTTTGCTCTACATGTTGTATAGACTTCATGTACTGTCGAGATGTACCATAGGACCCAAGGCAGGCCATTCACACACATACATTGTTGAATGAAGCTCAAGGGGCACTATGTGTGGGAAGACACGTGCTAGTTCTAAATAGTATCGCTGAATTTGAAACCTATGAATTCAAAAAACTTGTTGAACGCCGCGAGATTCAACCACCGGGGCCTCGATTCCCGTGCAACCAAGGGGCCCGGTCGACCGCACCGGCAAGCACGCCCCATCGTTAGAGGGACGCCCCCCACACCATCGATGGCGCCACCTCCGAACCATGCCTTTCCTCACTAGTAGGAACGAATGGGACAGATCCTCGCCGCCCCCTTCACCGACGGTTACACGACGAGCCGGTGGCCATCACGAGAGGCGACGAGGTGGAGGGGGAGGGGGAGAAAAGCGTGTGACGGGCTAGGGCTTGGAGTCGCCCGAGTCGTGTTAATATGGGAGCGACCAAAAGGATGGAAGGGGAAACTTATGGCAATACGAGATGCTAGCATTAAATATATGAAAAATTTATCAGCCAAATCGGCTGCTATAATCCATTTCGTTTAAGAATCCAGCCATATACAGTGTACGCGTAGTAGGTAAGCAAGGGTTTATGTTTTGGGATGACAGAAATGAGCAGAATGATAACGTAGGGTACTGTAGCAATTAATGTTTAAAGGATAACTAGTTCGATAAGAGTAAAGGTAATCATTCTACGTGCATCTGGACCGTCCATCATCTTTTGTCTCACCCGTTCGATAACTGAATCGGCAGGCACCACTTGTTCATCTTCAGAGACACTTTCAGGCTTGATAATTGGGTGGTCTTCGGTCTACAACAAGTGCTTCAGGAAATCAACCAACGACGCCGCTGCTTTCTCTTGTGCTGTTGGTGCTTGTATACTTGTCTTCTACTCCCTACGTTTCTAAATATAAGCCTTTTTAAAGGTTTCATTAGAAAATTAATATGGATGTATATAAATATATTTTAGATATAATCCATTCATTTTGCTTTGTATGTAGACCATTAGTGAAATCTCTTAAAAGACTTATATTTAGAAACGGAGGGAGTAATTCACTGTGAGCTAGTAATAATGATCGGGGCGTCTTGAAGACAAAACATAATACTTCAGTAAGTGCATCAAAACCAATGACGCTGCTGCTTCTGTAAGCCTGTTATGTAAAACAGGAAGCCTGTTCTGAACTATGAGCTTATAACAAAGCTTGGCTGAAGCCAGTTCTCTAGAAAGCACAAGCATCAAATAACAACAGGTCAACAGCACAATGGTCAGGTCTCATTGTTTGAGCGATTTGCGGGGAGAGCATCTAGCATATTTAATTATGTATACTCTAGCGACTCTACTCTGAACTCGGATACGCTATCGCGTTTGAAGACGACTACTTGACTGCTTTCTGTTTCTCCTATTGAGTTCGAGATGAGGACACAGCTGCTTGACATGTTCATTTCATCCAACACGAACGCGTTAGTTGGCATGATATGGTGGCCGGTTCAGAGGGGCATGCATACACGTCTCGTGGAGAATCGGTGTACGCGCAGAGCTTCTGATATGTGCACATTAAAGAATACCAAAGGGAGTAGAATACAGATACGCGCCACATGCAGAGGTATGACTAGAACTGAAAAACAGAGCGTTTTTCAGAAGAGCAGAGAAACTTCATGTGTATGTGCATTGGTTATGGAAATCTTGAGAACTGAGACGACTAGTAAACTGACGATAGCTTTGGTGGTGATCTTCATTCATGTGACATTTCATCTTGTATCTTATACACTTTAATAATCGGAAGATTGGATGAACAGGTATACTGTGGTACGATAGGTGAATAATGCAGTGTTAGTCATTGTATGTGCTTCCACTAAAGTCTACACTGAACTTGGTAAGCAGAGTACTGAAACTGCATCTACTAGATGCAAGATTGAACATTCAGAGAAGGCCTCGTATATTTTTTATGGAACTAGCAAGTACGGGAGTTACCACTGGCAGCTCTGGATGGCATGAGTTTTACTTTCTGGAACCAGTATATTTATCATGAAAACTTATCACACAGTACCCTTTTAACTTACATCATAAAAGTTCTACTGGCTACCCAACACTACCAGGTCATGCAATTGCAATCTTTAGCAATGCACTGGAAGCTCTGGAAGAACGTCGCAAACATCAACTTGTAGAGATTACAACAAAAAAACAGTATCATCACTGGAGCCTTCTGAAATTTGAAGCACGCTACTCTTCCATTTCTGGATCCTCTGTTCAGCAGATAGGCAGGGGCTCACCATTCCACTCCTTCAGGCATTCAAGGAGCGCGTCGATGTGCTTGCCTTGGTTCATGGCAACGAACACCTTGTCCACCTCTTCCCCAGGAGACCGCGTCTTCTCCCCAGTCAAGTACTCCGTTCCAAGCTCCTTGCGCACGAACCGGTAGAGCGGGTACGACCGACATTCGGAGATACGGTTTTGCTGTGCTGCAGTGCCATTCTCCACGGCGCTCCTGGCGGCCTCCACCTCCTTTGGCAGCACTGCACGGAGCTCCTGCTCGAACGTGGCAAGCTTGGCAAACACTGACGTCTCCACGTCGTGCTCGGCCTCACCATTGGCCAAGGCGTGCTCCACAAGAACAGCACGCATCTTCTGCATGAGTGGGTAGTTGGCGCTGCAAGGGTCGTCTGCGTAGGCGAACACCGCCTCACGGTCGATTGTGAGAAGAAGGTCCTTCTCGCAGAAGCGTGCGCTATGCAGATGGCCATTGCTGTTGGTGCTCAGTGTCTTCCTAGCCACTGTCTTCACACAACTCTTGACAGCATTCTTGACATTCTCCTCAAGGTGACGGAGGTCGATAGCTTGACACAACGCAACCAAGAATGTCGAGGACATGAGCTTCAATATGTCAATAGCCTCGGCAGTCTTCCTGGAGGAGATGAGACCGAGAGAGTTCACATCTTGGTTGTGTTGCTCCGCGCTCTGGACATGGTTGGTCACAGGGTTCCCCAAGAATTGAAGCTCAGAGCAGTACGATGCCATGGCAATCTCGGCACCCTTGAAGCCATAGTCCAAGCTCGGGTTGCGTCCACCAGAGAGGTTGGAAGGCAGACCATTGTTGTAGAAGTCGTTCACTAGCTCCGAGAATTGGGCAAACATGAGCTTGCCAATCGCAGCAATGGCAAGTCTGGTGTTGTCCATGGACACACCGATGGGTGTGCCCTGGAAATTGCCACCATGGATGGCCTTGCCACGGGAGACATCGATGAGTGGGTTGTCGTTGACTGAGTTGATCTCCCGCTCGATCGACTTGGTGGCAGCACGGATGACCTCAATCTGAGGGCCAAGCCACTGCGGCGACGTGCGGAGTGCATACCTATCTTGCTTTGGCTTCATCAATGGATCGAGCTCGCCGAGCTTCTTTGCAAGCATCATGTAGGAGCTGCCCTCAAGTATATGCTCCATGATGGCGGCGGCTTCAATCTGCCCAGGGTGATGCTTCAGCTTGTGGGTCAAGTGGTCGGTGTACTCCGGCTTGCCGTTCATGACCTCACAGAAGACGGCCGACAAGACCTCAGCAAGGAGGCTAAGTATGTTGGCCTCGAAAAGCACCATTGATGCGAGCCCTGAGCCCACTGCCGTGCCGTTCACCATGGCAAGGCCTTCCTTGGGCTGCAGCTCAAAGAAGCCGTGCTGGATGCCGGCGATCTTAAATGCCTCTGCAGCGTTAACCTTCGTGCCATCCGGAGCCGTGGCCATCGAGTTTGGGCGGCCGGTTACCAGGCCCGCAATATAGGACAGCGGGACTAGGTCACCGGACGCGGTGATTGTGCCCCGGAGTGGCAAGCATGGTGTCACGTTGGCGTTGAGAAGTGTGGCGACCGTCTCGAGTATCTCGAAGCGGATGCCAGAATATCCCTGAAGCAAAGTGTTGACACGGACGAGCATCGCCGCTCTGGTGGCCGCAGCGGGCAGAACGTGCCCGTCGTTGCCGGTGCCGAATGCTCCAGCGTTAAGGAATCTGAACACACAAGCAATACAGGAAAAAATAAGGCTTCCATAATTCGAGAGAGAGAGATGATAAACATGTTAAATATAAAGTGTTCGTGGTTTAATTCGTACCTGATGAGCTCCCTCTGGAGAGCGCCGCCCTCCTTGGTCCTCCGGTGAGAGGTGGCGCCGAAGCCGGTGGTGACACCGTAGCTGTCGGTGCCGTTCATCATGCTGTTCATGACCCAGTCGCTGCTCTCCTTGACGCGGCCGCGGGCGGACTCGTCGAGCTCCACCCTGGTGTCGCTGCCGGCAGCCACCGCGGCGACCATGGCGATGGTCAGGCTGGCGCCCTCCATGGTCACCACCGGCTTACGGTACTCCTCCACCATCCGCTTCACCGCATCCAAATGGCTCCCCGAGAGCTCTTCGGCCGCCTTCCCCCAGTTCAGTGGGTCGGCCCGCGCCGGCTGCGCCACGCACAAGCCATCGCCGTTGGCGGCGACGTGCCCGTTATCGCACTCCATCGTGATATGCAGAGAAGTGCTAAAGCAAGTGAGCTAGCTAGACGCCGGCAGGTGTATGCGTATCTGGAATTCTGGATTGATCTGTGTCCTGCAGAAACAGAAGGGGCTGTGCTGAAGAGGAGCTGTAGCTGCAGATTAAGCTATGGCTCTTCTTGGAGGGGGATGGAGGGAGTGGATGGATTAAATAGGCAGCGCAGGCGCAGCTGAGGAGGTAGGTGCGACAGTGGGTTGGTGTAGAACTCGACGGCGAGGTTGACCACTGCATTGGTGGGTGCGGAGCTCCGGTCGCCACGGGAGCGCACGGCACGGAGCGGGTGGCTGCTTCGTGGCAACTGGACTCAGTCGACGTGGGCAAAGCTGCGAGTGGAACTGGTTGATGCGCGTCCCTCGAGCAGGACGGGGGTTGGTGGCAGAGGGCTATCCGGCGTGGACGGGGGAAGAGACGACGCTGCCACGCTGGGCCTTCTCATGAGGAGCCTGACGCCAACTCGAGTGCACGATTCCATCCTAACTTTCGTTTGACGCGAATTTTGTCTGGATGATAATAAAGCTGCCTATGTTCGGATCGGTCCGTGACCGGATGGGTGCGCCCAACGGACGGCCGCACCAAATCGTCCGGAGCGGACAAATCATTTAAATAATTAGAATAAACAAAAAATATTAGAAAAATGTAAATAAAATGTAAATATTAATAATTATATCTCTTTCTAATAATAAAGCATCGATGGCTTCTGTCGTCCGTCGTGGCATTTTTGTAAAAAGTCCCTCCATTTTCAAAGATTCAACCCGCATTCCCTGATTAAGTGGATATGTGAAAAAATGTTTCATATTTGCAAGAAAGCCCCTGCATCTGTAAAATTTCCACTCGTGATCCTTTGTTTGATGTTATCCTCTTTCCAGCCGCGTCGGAACAGAAGAAGGTGAGGGGCGGCACCCTTGTCGGCGGACTGGAGGAGATCCTCACCGACGGAGATGCCTCGCCGCCATCGCCGTGTTCTTCTTCCCGTCCCCACCCGCCCCCAAATCCTGACCCCACCATCCTTCACCATCGAGGGCTGCAGATCCAGCGGTGGGGCTCTCGATCCAATCGGGAGCAGGACGACAATGGCGAGCACAGGAAGGGCACGGGCGCCCCGAGTCGAGTGCTTTTGTCGGAAAGGACCACCTCTGGAATTAATCTACCGAAAAGACCCCCACCCCCCGTGGCGGCAGGCGCGCCAGGCGACACGTGCGACCTGCCGCCACCGCCCGAGGTGGCTGGGGCTTGCCGCCACGAGCCCAGGCGGCCGACGCACGTTTCCGTTCCAGCATAGCAGCAACATAACGGCGAGAGAGGTGTGGGTCCTACCGCCTCGACAGCTGGCGGCCAGGCGAGACCTGCCGCGTCGGGAGGAAGCGGCCGACACTGTTGCGGCGCTGATTTCCACTACACTCCTGACTGCGCTGATTTCCAGGGTTTCGTTGATTCCTATGCCGAGACAGTCTCCACCGACGAAACAGTGGCACAATTTTCCCGCTCTTCACCGACGAAACAGTGCGAAACTTATTCTTTATAAACGAACTGCGTCGCTGCCTCCTCTCTCACTCTCTTCTCTTACCGTTGCCTTCTGTGTCACTCTCTTCTCTTTCTCTTTCTCACTCTCTTCTCAAGAACTACTCCATATGAAGGTTTAAGTTGCGATTTTGGATGGTTTAAAGTTAGATTTTGAAGACGTTGTAGTTGAAGAAAAGATAGATCAAGATAAGAGCTTTCCATCTCTGTTGGTCATATTTGCATGCATGATGTTTTATTTTGTTTGATTAGTTTCTAAGTATGTGTTTTCTTTTGTCTTAGGGAGTGTATTATCATTTTTGTGGAACTATTTTAAAGACATTGTAGTTGAAGAAAAGATAGATCAAGGTAAGAGCTTTCCATTTCTGTTGGTCGTGTTTGCATGCATGATGTTTTATTTTGTTTGATTAGTTTCTAAGTATGTGTTTTCTTTTGTCTTGGGGAGTGTATTATCACTTTTGTGGAACTATTTTGTCATGCGATATGAACTACTAAGTTGAAGATCAAGGTATGAGACTCTGTTCATATTTGTGGTCATGTGATAATAGGTCGACTCTGTTCATACATTACCGGTGATTTGTTCGTGTTTGGATGCAACTGGTATTTAGAAAGCAGCCGAAAAAATGTCTGTATAACTAGCATTTTTGTTAAACATGTAATAATATGTTAACTCCATTAGTATTATTACATGCAAGACGCATGTGTAATATATTTCTTTATGTGATAATTTGTCAACCCCGTAGATATATGACTCGTGATGTATATATATATATATATATATATATATATATATATATATATATATATATATATATATATATATGCATGCAGTATGTATTTTAAAACTTTTGCTAGCAGCGAAATAATTATGTGTGTAATATATTTGTTTATGTGATAATTTGTCAACCCCGTAGATACATGACTCGTGATATGTATATGCATGCACTATGTATTTTAAAACTTTTGCTAGCAGGAAAAAAATTATGTGTGTAATATTTTTGTTCATATGATAATAGGTCGAATTCGCTGATATTATAGTGGTGATATTTTGTATTCGGAAGGATATCCTTATTAAACCAGATGTATGAATGACATATTCTAATTTATCTTGTATTTATTTTATAGATGTAGTGTCACGGCAAATGGTATAATATAAATTATTATGCGTAGATGTACAGTCGTCTGTGAGTATTTGTTAAATTGTTGTATGTAAAAAAAGATAAGTAATGTATGTTATTACAATATAAATATAATAATATGATGGTACAATATAAATTATTAAGCGTAGATGTACAGTCGTCTGTGAATATTTGTTAAATTGTTATATGTAAAAAAGGATAAGTAATGGATGTTGTTATTACAATATGAATATAATAATACGATTTTTAGTGGACTATGATGTAAATATGGCTGCTCGTTAGGTACTATGAAAAATTTGTTAGTGTTTTATGGGCACATCGTACGTGAGGGTCCTTCTGGTGTGGATGTGTTTAGGTGCGGGATGACTACGGTTGTAGTGAGAGACATGGTTAATGTAGAGTATGCGGCAGTTAGAAGGTGCATTCGAGCGTTGTTTGGTTCAACGATGAATGGAAAAAATGACCATGGAGGCTTTCGTGGTTGAGGGAGGAAATCGTTGGGTTCAGTGGCGGGTTACTGGTGAAAGAGCATGGGCGTCGTACATGGGTTTTGCAAGCAATCCCAATAACTCCATGTATGGACAACCCATGGTTTATGTGGAGTTCATTTCAGCCAGTGATGTCGCCGAGTCGAGCAGCGGTGCCGGTGAGGCCGAGTTGGCCATAATTGTAGCCCCCGACGCCGGCCCATCGGAACCAACGGGTGGCCAACAAGTGGCCATAACTGTAGCCCCCGACGCCGGCCCATCGGAACCAACAGGTGACCCACAAGTGTATGACACGGGATATTGGTCTGCGATCGTTGACATGAGCGAACATGTCGAGGGATTGCCGGAGGCGCTAGATGATGACGATGATGGTCATTCTTCTGCCTCTTCGGAATCAGATGATGATGAAGTTGTTCCTCCTGAGAAGGCGGTCGCTGCACCAATCAACCAGAGTTTTTACACGTTATGAGCATCACCAATGAATTTCACTCTGTTGCTGGCCTAGAAGCGGGAAGTCTGGCCGTGGGGCAGATTTTCCCAGATAATAAACCTGCTAAACAAGCAATACATAGCTATGCAATTGTCATACACAGACAACATAGAGTGAAGCAGTCTGATAAAAAGGAGTTGAAGCTCATATGCATCCACCGCGAAGCGGGTTGCCGCGGAAGAGTTATTGCTCGCCAGAAGCCTGGGGTATGTTAGCCATGGCATGTCACAAAAATAGAGCAACATGGCTGTGAGCAAACCGGCACTCTTTTAGAGCACCACAACGTGACTGCAGAATATGTGTCACAGCTATGCAAACCATTGTGCAAGAAAGTCTTAATATTAGTATTAGGGCTTTGCGGGCAACTGCATCTGATCTGAATAGTTTCCCCGTTAGCTACAGCAAGGCTCGGCATGCAAAGGAAAAGATATTCCAGAGGTTGTATGGAACCTATGAGGAGGCGTACTCTTTTGCCCCCAGAATGCTGCATAAGATTTCAGTTGCTAATAGGGGGACTCAAGTTTTTTGGGAAGAACATCCAAATCCATTGAACCGGGATGAGCAAATCCTGGACCGCTTACTCTGGGCATTCGCCCAGACTATACAAGCATTCAAGAATTGTCGTCCGGTTGTATCAATTGATGGTACATTTCTCACTGGAAAGTACAAGGGCACACTCTTAGTGGCGATGGCAGCTGATGCAAACAATCAACTTCTTCCTAGTGCCTATGCACTAGTCGAGATCGAAAACAAACATAGTTGGTTGTGGTTCCTGTGTTGCCTGAAAATTGGGGTCATCAAAGATCGGGAAGGGGTTTGCATCATCTCTGATCGCAACACTGGAGTATTAAGCGCGCTCGAGATAATTAAGGCTTCACAAAATCCAGATTGGGGGTGACCCGATCTGGAGACAAGGTGGTGCATGAGGCATTTGGCAGCTAATTTTTATTCCAAATTCAAAAACAAAGATTGGTTCAAGCTATTCAAGAGGATGTGCATGCAGAAAACTGTAGCAAAAATGAATGCTATCTGGGTAGGTATCAATGGTGAGATCGAGCGCGCATCCCTCCCGGTGAGAGAAGACCGGAGGGGTCGTCAGACATCAATAAATTTGAGCCAATGGATCAGTGAGAATTGTCCCAATTTGTACAAGTGGGCGCAGTCTCATGACACTGGCGCTCGATACGGTATAATGACAAGCAACATGTCCGAGGTGTACAATGGTGTTCTTAAAGGGGTGAGGGCACTACCTATCACAACATTAATTGGTGAAACTTGGAACCGGACTGTGTCATACTTTGCAGACAGAGTCACCGTCGCCAAGGCACTAGTTGATTTGAACAAGCCCTGGTCTGAGAAGATGCAAAGACATCTTGATGAGAAAGCAAAGAAGTCGCAAAGACATGGGTGCAGGAAGGTAGATGCACTTAGGAATAAATGAGAAGTTAGTGTGCGAGCAAAAGTTTGTTAGGGGTCACCATAGGGGAGCAAAAAAACAAGCTGTGACCCTTGGCACAACCTCGTGTGAGTGCACTTGCAACAAGCCCAAGCTTCTGGGATACCCTTGCAGTCACGTATTGCGGGCAGCTGCAGATCAAAAAATTAGTGTCGAGCTATACGTATCACCGTACTTCAACATGCACAATTTATACAACACTTGAAACGGTGAGTTCTGGGCATGGGGCATTGATATGAACTACAAGCAATTGTGGCCACAAGGGACCACGTGGGTTCCAGATCCCGCATTGATGCGAACCACCAAGGGACGGCGTTAGTCTAGGCGTCATCGCAATGACATGGACCACAGCCAGTTGGGAGAGTCTATGCGTCATCGCAATGCCATGGACCACAGCCAGTTGGGAGAACCAAGGCGATGTCGCGTTTGTAGGTGCGCTGGTCACTCGCGTAGGGAGTGTTCGTATCGTAACAACAACACTGCATGATATGTAATCTTCGGAATATTTAATTTCATTTCGTCGTGATGTAATCTTCGGAATATTGAATTTCATTTCGTCGTGATGTAATCTTCGGAATATTTAATTTCATTTCGTTGTGATGTAATCTTCAGAATATTTAATATCATTTAATCGTGATTGCAAGTTATGACTGAAATGCCCTAGCTTTTGCATGGGTATCACGACAACCACCATCGTTGCTAGCTTTTCTTAAATCCAAATCATGAAAATCCTCCTCGGATCTTCAGGCTTCGAACTGTAAAGACGCCCTGGACAATACATAATCGTTTCCTTGAACACCATGAGGCTTATGGACTCCTCCATTTTGTGAACCTCACAGCTCGTCCAGGTAGTTTTACTGCCGACCCATCCCTTTTAACATCCCTCGTTGATATGACCCAAGATCCACACCGATGTCGTCGTCCAGGCAGTGGAGAGAGGGTCCTAGTACTACACCCATAGTTCCACGACATGACTCGTCTCTACCACTACATGGGCAGACATCCCACGTACATGCTCCAGATTTAGGTTCGATGCCCGAACAGACTCATTTCGTGGACCAGGATGCATATACAGCATATGACGCACACACTCAAGGATCTCAGCCATATCCGCCCACGCAAGGGATCAGGATGCCCATGAGACTCATTGGCTTGAGAATCGTTTGTCTGACACAAGCGAGGCAGCACAAAGCTACAACAGTGGTCAGGTATGTACAATTACAATAAGCAATTACAGGTGTACAACAATTTTATTTACAACTTACATAACTTTTATTTACGCACAATTTTTCTGTGCAGAAAATTAATGATCCATCATGGGAAGATGAAGAAACCCAGCGTGGCGTACACAAAGAAATACTCACAGAAACCCATGATACTCAACGCATGCTCCCAGGAATGCTAAATGATTTTTTCGGGAAGGACGTTATTGGTCCATCTTATATCAATTCTGAGTCACAGTCATTCACCTACAATTTTGAATCATCATCTCAATATGGATTTCAGACTCCACCACCTATGCATGAGTCGCAGACACAGAAACAGGAGGGACAGTATAGCTGTGGTCTTCGTGAACACAGACCCCCTGATCGCTTGTCACCCTCCGGTCGTCGGGAAAGGCCAACTGGCCGTCGTCGCATAGGGTGATTCGTCTATCTATGTGTGCGAACTATTGTATCTCTCTATGTCAGTTTCAAACTTTCAGATGTACGTACAAGACATCTATGTAGTTCAATGAAATAAAAGTTCTCGATATATTTCGACGCATTTTTTCATTTTAAAGTTGCTTGTATAAAATAATAAATTGAAAAATGCTTGCATAAAATAAGAAACATAAAATAAGAAACATCAAATAAGAAACATCAAATACGATACATAAAATAAGATACATAAAATAAGATACATTAAGATGTAGAGTTCATACAAAAACTACACAAAGTCCTCGTCATCCTTCGACGATGCAGAGCTCTCGCCCTTCGACGAAGCACTACTCTTGGCCTTCGTTGATACTGCGCTCTTGTCCTTAGACGATGCAACAATATTGACCTTGGTACTCGGCATGAAGATATCGTCTTCGTCTTCGCTGTCGTCAATCCATAAAAAGGGATGTTTTAGTCCACCTCCACCGCGTATCTGTTGACCTTTCTTCTTCCATCTTTCATTCAATCGCAGAAGTTCTTTCCGAATCTCCTCATATGTCCTTGCAGGCCACCCCTTCCTAGCTAATGCGTGGGCAACCTCATTCAGTAGTGTGTCACTACTGATGAGTTCGTCCCATGAAACTATTCTATTGTCTATCTTGAAATTGCTAGCTAAGCGCAGAAGACACTCGGACATACCACTGTGAAAACTAAGATCGAAAGGATAATGAGACATTTTGAGGACACTCCTTACCCACCTTGGTCTGGAGGGGGTTTTATAGGTGCAGGAGAGCGAGACGAAAAACTAATGGCGGGAAAGCGAGGCGGGAAATAAATGGCGGGAAAGCGAGGCGGGAAATAAATGGCGGGAAAGCGAGGCGGGAACAAAATGACGGCAAAGCTATACGCAGGAAAAAATGGCGGGAAAGCGAGGCGAGAAATAAATGGCGGAAAAGCGAGACAACTTGTTTAAATTAACATGATAAAATGAAGATACAAGTAGCTGAAATTAAGATACACATTGCGGAAATGAAGATACAACTTGCCGAAATTAAGATACACATTGCTGAAAATAAGATACAACTTGCCGAAATTAAGATACAACTTGCAGAAATTAAGATACAACTGATAGAAATTAAGAAACAATAAAATAAATCTACTGAGTCCAACGTGGATATTTTCCTTTTCCATCACCAGCTTCTTCTGCTGCCTTGGCCGCACGAGCCCTTTCTTTCTTTCTCTCCCTCTCAGCATCACGGGCCTCCTGCCGCTGTCTGTAAACCTCCGCTAGTCGAAGTTCCTCTTCTCGGCTTTGCTTCAACATCTCATCAATCGCAGCCCTCTGCTCCACACAATATTCTTCCCACTCTCTCTTCTCCTCTTCTTTCTCCTCTGCTTCAGCCTTTGCTCGACGCTCTTCCAAGTCCAAACTAGCCCATGCACGACGACCTCTTTCACGAATCTCGGTTACCGCCCAGTCCGGCATTTCCGTGTCGATCCAACGATAGTACATGCACAGAGGAGGAGGAGACTACAACAAAAATATAAATATATATATCAGGCTAACAATAATATCTACAACGTGTTTATTCTTAATGGCTGAAGCATACCGGAGGACTTATGTATGTTGAAGGAGCAACGGGTGGATCTTCCTCATAATTGGCGCACATGAAAAACTTCATGCCCAACCAATCTGAAAAATCCGTCACCTCCTTCACCTTGCAGAGATCACCACACCAACAACGCAGTACTTCCACCCCCCGAGGCAAGCTCGCACTCTTCATTTTCCTAGGCCTAATGCTTTGATCCGAACAAGGCAAACTCATACTGCATATGAAAGAAGTGTGGCAAGCTGAGGCGAAGTGTGGCTGGATGCTGGCGAAGAGTGTTTCAGTGTCTTCTTTTATAGGCTGAGGCGGATGTGTAGGCGGAAAAATATGGCGCGAAGAGGTTCCCTACTGGCAAAAAAATGGGCGGGAAAAATACGCATCTCCAAGATTCCTCACAACCTAAAAATGAGAGCCAGCGCCACTTTCGGCGCGAAAGAGACAACTGATCGTCTCAGAGATTCCTGACAGGAGGCAGCGGCACTTTCGGCGCCAAACAGTACCTGCCGCCACCACGTGAGGCGGCAGGGCCCCACTGTTGCGCCCCGTTCCATGGCAGCGAGCCAGCGAAACGGGAATGTCTCGGCCGCCTGTGCGCGTGGCGGCAGGCCTGTCGGCCGCCTGAGCTCGTGGCGACATGCCCCAGCCGTCTCGGGCGGTGGCGACAGGTGGCACATGTCGCCTGGCGCGCCTGCCGCCACGGGGGGTTGGGGTCTTTTCGGTAGATTAATTCCAGAGGTGGTCCTTTCCGACAAATGCACTCGGCTAGGGGTCCTTTCGGACAAAAATTCCCGGCGTGCAGGGGGGAAGAGACGACGCTGTCACGCTTGCCTTTTCATGAGGAGCCTGACGCCAACTCCCGTTCATTTGACCCGAATTCTGTCTGTTTGGGATGATAATAAAGTTTCTGATGTTCGGATCGGTCCGTGGCCGAATCGGTGCGCCCAACGCGCGGATGCGTCCAAATCGTCCGAAGCGGGCGGATCATTAAAAAATTTAGAATAAATAAAAAATATTAGAAAAATGTAAATAAAATGCAAACATTAATAATTATATATTAATAAAAACATTGTTCAACGGTCCCACGGCCAACGGTCCTTAATTATCATAATTAAAAAAACCAGATAAAATGCGCCGCCCCCCGCTGTTAACATGCTTGTCGTCGTCTTTAGGCGTCGCCGTTGTTTTCATCATCGACAGTGAGGTGCGTCCAGAGCTGGACCGGGGCCACTGGAAGGTTGGTGGCGCTGGCGGCGCCTGCACCACCACCATACGCGGCGATGACTCGCGCTCCGGTGACCGCGGTGACGTGGGGCACCAAGCCTCGGCTCGATGAGGAACCAACCTCGTGGTCGTGCGCCCCTTTACCCTTGCCGTCGATGCTCCACCACCCCATTGTTGCCGACGACCGAAGAGCTCGAGGGAGGCTAGGGTTTGGTGTCGGCCCCGGGGAGGTAGTGGAGTGGGCGCGTGCACTGTGCCGGTCCACGACTACCCTCTTTAAGAAGGACGACGATCGCCCGCCTGAGTGGATGACAGGCGGAGCCTACCGGGTGAGTGGATGACAGGCGGAGCCTACCCGGCATGCGCAGTAAATACAGGCGATTGGAGGTAGGTGGTTGCGTGCCACGCGTCCCCGACGCGGATGAGAGGAGGGCTCAAGCGCGTCCGTTCGTTGTCCGCCAGGACCCAAACCGGGCGCATGTTTGCACCTGAAATGGGTCGGCCCTGACACAAAGCGGACCAGATGCGTCGAGAGCGACGCGCGCTGGACCGTAGGGTTTGTCCGTTTTACCCCAAACGGACAGGGCCGGACCGGATGGGGTCGCGTTTTGGAGTTAGCGTGATTTCCTCGTTCTCCATTTCCTTCTCATCGGAGCCTTCCTTCCAAATCTCGATTCACGGATTTCCACGTGGCCTATCACATAATTATCATTACGTAGGTGTGGCATTACTCACGTGGGGCAGTGTCGGGCGAGACGACGACGATGAGGCAGAGGCTAGGGACGTGAGGAGGCCCGCGGGGTCGAAGAGTGGGATTGTCTGGCCTGTATCGTGTAGGGGACGACCAGTACGTGGGGCGGCAAAGCGAGGACTTTTTCACGATTTTGATCCCTGGGATGAAAGTATTTCACGGAATGAACTCCGACTGAAACTATTTCACGATCTGACCTTTTTTGAAACGCCAGAGCCCGTGACATTGCAGACGCACATATAAACGCCAGTCTACCGTGGCGTTGCTGCCCTACAGTGATACGCCTGTCTACCGTGGCGTTTTCTATTTTCTGCAACGCCAGTCTACCGTGGCGTTGCAGACCCACTGTGAAACGCCAACAGTGCTGGCGTTGCTGCCCTACAGTGACACGTCTGTCTACCGTGGCGTTTTTTCTTTCTTGCAACGCCAGTCTAATGTGGCGTTGCAGGCCAATTGTGAAACGCCAACAGTCCTGGCGTTGCAGACCCACTATGGAACGCAGCGACGACATCCAGCCAGCCCACGACATGCTGCTTGGTCTGTAACGCCAGCCCTCTTGGCGTTTCTGCTTTGGTCTGCAACGCCAACCCCCTTGGCGTTTCTGCTAAGGGTTGCAACGTCCAGTAGACTGGCGTTGCACATGAAGCCTGCAACATCCAGTAGACTGGCGTTTGGCCTAAGGCCTACAACGCCACGGACTATGACATTTCCAAAAGGGTCAAAACGTGAAATACTTTCGAACTGAGTTCGTTATGTGATGAACTTACGTCTTAAGGATCAAAACAGTGGAAAAAACTCGCAAAGTGATGGAGCTGTCGCTCACGGCGTCATGGTGAATTGCGACCGTGAGCCACGACATGAGGGAGAGTGGTTGGAGAGAGAAAATGGTGGCGAGGTTGCCGTGAAGGCCCAAAGCCGTCGTCGAGGTAGTGCTTGTCAAGGGGCGTTCACACGACTCGCCATACGGCCATGAGGGGGCCTTCACGCAAAAGAAAATTTTACTCCAGCCGAACACTATCGAGTATATTTACTCCTCGGGTCGGCTGTGGATTAAATTTTTTCTCCCCTAACCATTATAAAGGATCGGTTAGGTCCAATTTAAAAGGGAAAATGTGAATGTTTACTACTCTAAAGCTAGCCATAGTGGGAATAGCTAAGGTAGTAACATATATTTGGAGCTAGCAAACATGCTGATGTGACAGATAATTAAAAAAGAAAAAGTGAGTTAGAGTAACATAGATAGATACCGTAACATGTTAAATGTCATGCTACTATGTGTCATGCATGTCAATAAATAAGGTCATCTATGATACTACTTTATGATACTATACACTATGAAGGTAGTATCATACAATAGTATCATCTGCATGATACTATTATATGATACTCCACACTATGGCCAGCCTAAAGCTTTTTAAAAATCGGTTAGAGTTGCTCTGATAAGACACTCGGTGTCCTAAGACTTATATGAACGTGCAGACTGTACTAATGCAAAGCATGTTCTTTGTCTACTGAAACATCATCCAAAACATGCGGGGCGGTTGCTTACACCGTGTAGTATAAACTGGCGGAAGAGAAATCTTAAACGAAAAGGAGCTAGTTTTGCTTAGCTAAAGACGGTGGGGTTATGCTATATTGCTATGGTCGTTATCTGCTAATAATGCCCCATGATGTTTCACTAGTACTCTCTTCGTCACGGTTTAGAAGACACAGTTAAACTTATATACATTTTTAAAATAAACAAGGTTTAAGGTGCGAAATCAATTATTCCTATTAATTAGTACCAGTACTACTCATGTATGCGTCATCCCAATTTGCTGCTCACACATTAGTACCAGTATTTTCTCAGTTGATTAGACGCATTTACACATGCTACATCTTATAATCAATCTACGACTACGTTGGTCTCAGATTTTTTCAAGGGTGTCTTCTAAACCGTGACGGAGGGAGTACTTTTATTTTAAAAGCAAGACAACACATATGGCCATATGGGGCCTGAACTCTTATCATGATCTGGATTGGGTGTTTTTCCTATTCGTTTCCTGCTGCTTTCCTATGAACGAGCAATTTGCTGCAAAGGACACCCCGTGCATTTCGTTGAAGTGGGAACGGTCCACCGGTCAGTCCTGCAACGGTCAGTCAGTGACGAGTCCCACGACAGAATCAGGCCGGTGATCACAATCAAGACCTGGAATCCCGATTTTGTTCCCGTCTTGGTCGTCCCTGCAATTCCATCTCCAAATGAGCAAATGGCGAGGGATGGTTTCGTCTGAACGTAAAGCCATTCTGATGCAAACTTCCCAGCCCACCGGTGTGAAGTTTCGTTCCTCAGTGCACACTTGACTTGCAGAGTTGACTTGTTGGCAGATATTCTTGAACCTTACTACACTGCAAAAAGTTCGACTGTTACTGCACAGAGATGTGGAGAGACTCTGACTGCACCGTGTGGTTGGGCTGTTAGCGATCGGTTGGGTACGGAGATCGGGCTTAATTGCGCGCTTTGTGCAAGGCGCGAGGGCGAGACCGCGAGAGGCACGCGTTGCACGCGGCATGTGCCCTGTCGTCTCACGGGTCACGACCTCACGGGTTCCGGCAAGAGCCTTTTTTACTAACTAGCAAAAGGGTTCGTTACATCGGATGTATAAAAAATATATATATTTAAACAGTTAAAAAAAACTATCACAAGGACAAGATATTGCGTGGCCGCGCGAACCAGTTTGAGATATTTCAAACACGCTCAAGGATAAGCAATGAGATATTTGAAAGATATGCAGGTCAAAAAAAAGTACACAATATCGTTGTCAGTAGGTGCAACCATGCAGAAACAGCTGACCTCCAGTTCTACCCCCTTGATTTTGACCTTAGCAAAGAAAAGATCTTCGCCACCACAGTTAGAATCATCGGCTCCTTTAGTCTTCATAGTGAAATTGATATGATAGTACCTGCGGCCATTGCCCCCAGCAACTGATTCCAAGCACACAACATTTTTGAGTTCATATGCAAGATCCTGAAATTAAGAAACATCAATCTGATGAGCAACCAACTGTTAGATGAATATATGACAACACAATGCGATCTTGTAGAAAAGAAGAAAAAAAAATGACTGCGGGAGAGAGGGGCACAGATCAAACCCCTGAAAGATAGTGATGATCGTTATACTTGTCCACCAAAGTTTGAACCAACTGTTGCTTTCAATCACGCCTTTCATCCATTTGTGGCGATTCCGAAAGCTTCTTCCTTGTGCCATCAGGGATTTCAACATGCTTAAACGTGTGCAATCCAAAGCAATTTTCACAGCTGCAGATATCAGAGATTTCAATTCACGTTACAGAACAAAAATCTCCAAACGTCATAGTTCAGAGTCAATCTACAGCCTAAGAACGTAAGCTAAGGAGAGAAATTGATCGGTTGGTTCAGCTAAGCATTCAATCGATCAGGATGCATGCATTAAGAATTTAGATTCAGGAACATGAGTGCTCACGACAAACCGACCAATTCGTGGTCATCAACCAACCAAAATCTACTCAAGCAACAATGGATGCACCAATTTCTTCCACCCAATCTGACGCTACAGGGTCCTCGGAGCACCAAGGCCACCGATGACGCGCGCTCGCCGCATGCCGACGAGGACGGGTCAGGAAGGTACGCGCGGTGCTTGCTCATGTCGCGCCTACGGACGCGCAGCGGTGCGAGAGCTACGGAGGAGCGCGACCGTTTCGCCCTGGCGCGTTGGAGGAGCAGCGGTCAGAACGCTACAGTGGAGCGCGTCGGAGGAGCGCGTCGCGGGTGGTGCTCTCGTCGTGGTCAGTGCGGCGAGAGGGGCGGGTGCTCGCCCGTGTCACGCCCGCGGGCGCGCAGCGACTGAGTGGTGTGGAGGAGCGCCTTAGTCTCACCCCGGCGCGTGCGCACTCGCCGGGAAGAGCAGAGCGTCGCGTCGCATCGCGGGGAGGGGAAATGGAAACACCGGCGGCAAACTCTCGCCGCAGGTCATCCCGCGGGAGCCGCGGAACTGTAGCTAGGAGCAGTAAGGGGAGGAGGAAGCGGGGGCGGGGATGCCACTCACTGAGAGGAGGAGGCGCCGCCGCGTCCTCGTTGTCTCCGCTCCCCGGCCAGTCTCCGGCCTTCCTCTTCGTCACCGGCGACCCCCGCCTCACCGCCCGCCTCCAAATCGGCCTCCCATTCCTCTACAACGCACCGATCCAGCCCGTGCCGAGCAGTCGCCGCCGTCATTCCGCATCGAGCAGTCGTCGCCATGGTTCCGCATCAAGCAGCCGCCGTCCCCAACCGCGTCGATAAGGAGCGTGGGCGGAACTATTACATGACACAAGGGTTATTTTCTAAATTCGAAACGTTTTTTTCCAGATCCACTTACATAGGGACTCCGGGTTGAATACCTAGAAGCGGAGGGACTTTTGTGCAAAAGTGCCGACGACGGACGACAGAAGCCTTCGGAGCTTTATTATTAGGGAGAGACTTTAGCCCGATCTAATTATGTTTGTATTTTTTTTTTTAATTTTGACTTTTTTCCTACCATCACCGACTGTGACGGTAGTCATGCATGAAAAACCCTATTAGACGTTCTTTGCGGCAAATAGTCGGATAAAACATCCAACTATTCTATAGCCCTTTCCGGTCCAAAATTTGAGTTGTCCATAATTTATTTTTTTGTATAAATCTTGTAAAATAAAAGAAAAAAGGAATTAGGATTGCATTATAAGGTGAAATAATGACTGAAAACATAACAAACATGTATAAAAAATCATGCTGCAAAATGAATGTATCACACACCATGTGAGAGCAACCTGAAAGCAACATTGAAACCTAGTCCATGCGCGTGTCTTATGTTTCTTCCCTATTTCGTAACACCTATCTCCTCCCACAACTCCTTTGCATGCCCGCAAGCAATAAGCGCATGAAATGGCCCTCCTCTTCACTATCGCACATTGGGCACATAAAACTTGTGATCATGTGACTGTGAACTTTCTTTTGTTTAGTTGCTAAGGCTCCCGTCAACGCTTACCAAGCCATGGGCCCTGTTTAGATTCATGGGTTAGAGTTAGAGTTGGTTAGATTGGACTAAGCTAACCCCAAAACATCCAAACGGGAGGGTTAGAGTTGGTTAGATGCATCTAACCCACCCAAAAAAAACTAACCCACCCAAGAGGTGCTTATTTGGGTTAGAGTTAGGCGGGGCCCAGAAAAAGTTACTTTTCCCTCTACCTCCACCACACCAAATCCTGGTTAAAGGAGCCAAATGATTGAAAAAGGTGCTTTTATTGTCAATCTAATCCTGTCATCCAAACACCTCTTTGGTTAGAGTTAGTTCAAGGTTAGTCCAGGGTTAGAATCTAACTCTAACCTCTAACCAAGTTAGAGTATCCAAACAGGGCCATGATTTGTATATTTTGCAGAACTATAGAACGTCATATCACCTTACACACTGGTTGGTCACCCTTTGTATGAGAACCTGACGGTTGACACACGAACTCATTAACGTGCTTTAGAGCAGCGAAAAAGTATGCACTATGGACTAAGAACATGCCACTCTGTTTTGGCTACCAAGGAAGGAAATCATGTTAACCCCATGGAAATGTTGGGATCTGCATAATTTTTCACATATATTGTCCGAAAAAAATCCTCTAGTTGATTCTTGATCCAAGCACCATTTTCATCAATAAAATCCGAGAATCGATTCAATCTACATTTTCTCTTTGGGGTAGTAGGGCTAAAGGAGGGCCCTCGAGGGATACCACTATTGGAAATATGCCCTAAAGGCAATAATAAAATGGTTATTATTATATTTCCTTGTTCATGCTATAATTGTATTAACCAGAAACCATAATACTGTTGGGGAACGTCGCATGGGAAACAAAAATTTTCCTACGCGCACGAAGACCTATCATGGTGATGTCCATCTACGAGAGGGGATGAGTGATCTATGTACCCTTGTAGATCATACAGCAGAAGCGTTAGTGAACGCGGTTGATGTAGTGGAACGTCCTCACATCCCTCGATCCGCCCCGCGAACAATCCCGCGATCAGTCCCACGATCTAGTACCGAACGGACAGCACCTCCGGGTTCAGCACACGTACAGCTCGACGATGAACTCGGCCTTCTTGATCCAGCAAGAGAGACGGAGAGGTAGAAGAGTTCTCCGGCAGCATGACGGCGCTCCGGAGGTTGGTGATGACCTTGTCTCAGCAGGGCTCCGCCCGAGCTCCGCAGAAACGCGATCTAGAGGAAAAACCGTGGAGGTATGTGGTCGGGCTGCCGTGGAAAAGTCGTCTCAAATCAGCCCTAAAACCTCCGTATATATAGGTGGGAGGGAGGGGGCCTTGCCTTGGGGTCCAAGGATCCTCAAGGGGGTCGGCCGAGCCAAGGGGGAGGACTCTCCCCCCCCCCAAACCGAGTTGGACTAGGTTTGGTGGGAGGGAGTCCCCCTTCCTTCCCACCTCCTCCTTTTTTTTCTTTCTCTCTTGATTTACTTCTCCTTGGCGCATAGGGCACTTGTGGGCTGTCCCACCAGCCCACTAAGGGCTGGTGTGTCTCCCCCATGGCCTATGGGGTTCCCCGGGGTGGGTTGCCCCCCCGGTGAACTCCCGGAACCCATTCGTCATTCCCGGTACATTCCCGGTAACTCCGAAAACCTTCCGGTAATCAAATGAGGTCATCCTATATATCAATCTTCATTTCCGGACCATTCCGGAAACCCTCGTGACGTCCGTGATCTCATCCGGGACTCCGAACAACATTCGGTAACCAACCATATAACTCAAATACGCATAAAACAACGTCGAACCTTAAGTGTGCAGACCCTGCGGGTTCGAGAACTATGTAGACATGACCCGAGAGACTCCTCGGTCAATATCCAATAGGGGGACCTGGATGCCCATATTGGATCCTACATATTCTACAAAGATCTTATCGTTTGAACCTCAGTGCCTAGGATTCATATAATCCCGTATGTCATTCCCTTTGTCCTTCGGTATGTTACTTGCCCGAGATTCGATCGTCAGTATCCGCATACCTATTTCAATCTCGTTTACCGGCAAGTCTCTTTACTCGTTCCGTAATACAAGATCCCACAACTTACACTAAGTCACATTGCTTGCAAGGCTTGTGTGTGATGTTGTATTACCGAGTGGGCCCCGAGATACCTCTCCGTCACACGGAGTGACAAATCCCAGTCTCGATCCATACTAACTCAACGAACACCTTCGGAGATACCTGTAGAGCATCTTTATAGTCACCCAGTTACGTTGCGACGTTTGATACACACAAAGCATTCCTCCGGTGTCCGTGAGTTATATGATCTCATGGTCACAGGAACAAATACTTGACACGCAGAAAACAGTAGCAACAAAATGACACGATCAACATGCTACGTCTATTAGTTTGGGTCTAGTCCATCACATGATTCTCCTAATGATGTGATCCCGTTATCAAGTGACAACACTTGCCTATGGCCAGGAAACCTTGACCATCTTTGATCAACGAGCTAGTCAACTAGAGGCTTACTAGGGACAATGTTTTGTCTATGTATCCACACAAGTATTGTGTTTCCAATCAATACAATTATAGCATGGATAATAAACGATTATCATGAACTAAGAAATATAATAATAACTAATTTATTATTGCCTCTAGGGCATATTTCCAACAAATACATCTGTGAATACATAGACCACAACATGTCCCTAGTGAGCCTCTAGTCGACTAGCTCGTTGATCAATAGATGGTCATGGTTTCCTAGCCATAGACATTCAGTGTCATTGATAACGGGATCACATCTTTGGAAAATGATGTGATGGACAAGAACCAATCCTAAGCTTAACACCAGATCGTGTAGTTCGTCTGCTAGAGCTTTTCTAATGTTAAGTATCATTTCCTTAGACCATGAGATTGTGCAACTCCCCAATACCGTAGGAATGCCTTGGGCGCATCAAACGTCACAACGCAACTGGGTGATTATAAAAGTGCACTACAGGTATCTCCGAAAGTGTGTGTTGGGTTGGTACGAATCGAGACTGGATTTTTCACTCCGTGTGACGGAGAGGTATCTCTGGGCCCACTCGGTAATACATCATCATATGAGCTTAGTGTGACTAAGGATTTAGCCACGGTATCATGTGTTACGGATCGAGTAAAGAGACTTGCTGGTAACGAGATTGAACAAGGTATAGGGATACCGACGATCGAATCTCGGGCAAGTATCATACCGATAGACAAAGGGAACTGTATACGGGATTGACTGAATCCTTGACATCGTGGTTCATCCGATGAGGTTATCGTGGAACATGTGGGAGCCAATATGGGTATCCAGATCCCGTTGTTGGTTATTAGCCGGAGAGGTGTCTCTGTCATGTGTGCATGGTTCCCGAACCCGTAGGGTCTACACACTTAAGGTTCGGTGACGCTAGAGTTGTAATGGGAATTTATATGTGGTTACTGAAAGTTGTTCGGAGTCCGTGATGAGCTCCTAGATGTCACGAGGAGTTCCGGAATAGTATGGAGGTGAAGATTTATATATGGGAAGTCCAGTTTCGGTCACCATAAAGGTTTCTGGGTTTATCGGTATTGTACCAGGACCGCCAAAAAGGTACCGGGGGTCCACCTGTCCCAGAGGGCCACATGGGCCGAAAGTGGGAGGGAACCAGCCCCCTGGTGGGCTGGTGCGAGCCATCGTAGGGTCCCAAGGCGCCTAGGGCCAAAACCCTAGGGCGTGGGGCTGCCTCCCTCCAACTTGGGAGGCAAGCCACCCTTAGGGTTGTCGTCGCCCCCTCCTAGGGTTTCCTAGGGTTTCCTAGGGTGGCCGCCCCCTCTCCCCTTCCTCCTATAAATAAAGGAGGGTTGGGAGGGATGCACACACCCCTAAACCGTTCCCCTTGGCGCAGCCCTACCTCTCCACTTCTCCTCCTTCGCGGGGCTTGGCGAAGCCCTGCCAGAGAACCACAAGCTCTATCGCCACCACGCTGTCATGCTGCTAGAGCTCTCCCTCAACTTCTCCTTCCCCCTTGCTGGATCAAGAAGGAGGAGACATCCCCGGGTTGTACGTGTGTTGAACGCGGAGGCACCGTTCGTTCGGTGCTTAGATCGGATCGCCGCGAGTACGACTCCATCAACCGCATTCATAGTAACGCTTCCGCTTAGCGATCTTCAACGGTACGAAGATGCTCACCCTCTCTCTCATTTCTAGCATCTCCTAGATTGATCTTGGTGATGAAGGAAAATTTTGAATTATTACTACGTTCCCCAACAGTGGTATCCGAGCTAGGTCTATACGTAGATTCTATGCACGAGTAGAACACAAGTAAGTTGTGGGCGATGATTTGGTCAATTTTCTTACCGTTACTAGTCTTATCTTGATTCGGCGGCATTGTGGGATGAAGTGGCCCGGACCGACTTTACACGTAGTCTTACATGAGACAGGTTCCACCGTCTGACATGCACTTGTTGCATAAGGTGGCTAGTGGGTGTCTGTCTCTCCCACTTTAGTCGGATCGGATTCAATGAAGAGGGTCCTTATGAAGGGTAAATAGCAATTGGCATATCACCGCTGTGGCTCTGACGTAGGTAAGAAATGTTCTTGCTAGAAACCCATAGCAACCACGTAAAACTTGCAACAACAATTAGAGGACGTCTAACTTGTTTTTGCAGGGTATGATATGTGATGTGATATGGCCAAAAGGATGTGATGAAATATATGTGATGTATGAGATTGATCATGTTCTTGTAATAGGAATCACGACTTGCATGTCGATGAGTATGACAACCGGCAGGAGCCACAGGAGTTGTCTTAATTATTGTATGACGTGTGTGTCAATAAAAAAATGCCATGTGATTACTTTACTTTATCACTAACCGTTGGCCATAGTAGTAGAAGTAATAGTTGGCGAGACAACTTCATGAAGACACAATGATGGAGATCATGGTGTCATGCTGGCGACAATGGTGATCATGCCGCACCCCGAAGATGGAGATGAAAGGCGCAAGATGATATTGGCCATATCATGTCACTATATGATTTGCATGTGATGTTTATCATGTTTTTACATCATATTTGCTTAGAACAACGGTAGTAAATAAGATGATCCCTCACTAAAATTTCAAGAAATGTGTTCCCCCTAAGTGTGCACTGTTGCGAAGGATCGTTGTTTCGAAGCACCACATGATGACCGGGTGTGATATATTCTAACATTCGCATACAACGAGTGTAAGCCAGATTTACACATGCAAAACACTTAGGTTTACTTGACGAGCCTAGCATGTACAGACATGGCCTCGAAACATGAGAGAACGAAAGGTCGAACATGAGTCGATCAACATGGAGATGTTCACCATTGATGACTAGTCCGTCTCACGAGATGATCGGACACGACCTAGTTGATATGGATCATGTGTCACTTAGATGACTAGATGGATGTTTATCTGAGTGAGAGTTCATTAAATAATTTGATTAGATGAACTTAATTATCATGAACTTAGTCTAAAATTGTCTTTACAATCTATATTGTTCATCCAATGGCCCACGCCAGTGTCCCCCTCAACTTCAACGCGTTCCTAGAGAAAACCATGCTAAAAGACGATGGAAGCAACTATACGGACTGGGTCCGTAACTTGAGGCTCATCCTCATAGCTTCCAAGAAAATATATGTTCTTTATGCACCGCTAGGTGACGCACCCGTTTTCCTAGCGGCTCAAGACGTTATGAACTTCTCGCAGTCGCGTAGTGATGACTACTCCCTGGTTCAGTGCGACATGCTTTACAGTTTAGAACTGGGGCTCCAAAAGCGTTTTGAGCAACATGGATCATATGAGATGTTCCAAGAGTTGAAACAGGTTTTCCAAGCTCATGACCGGGTCGAGTCATATGAAGTCTCCGACTAGTTCTTTAGTTGTAAGATGGAGGAAAATGGTTATGTCAGCGAGCACATACTCAAAATGTCTGGGTTGCACAACCGCTTGTCTCAGCTGGGAGTTAATCTTCCGGATGACTCGGTTATTGACAGAATCCTCCAGTCGCTTCCACCTAGCTACAAGAGTTTTGTGATGAACTACAACATGCAAGGGATGGAGAAGTCCATTCCCGAGTTGTATTTGATGCTGAAATCAGCGGAGGTGGAAATAAAAAAGGAACATCAAGTGTTGATGGTGAATAAGACCGCTAGTTTCAAGAAAGGCAAGGGTAAGAAGAACTTCAAGAAGGACGACAGAGCAGTTGCCGCGCCCGGTAAACCACTTTCTAGGAAGAAGCACAAGAATGGACCCAAGCCTGAGACTGAGTGCTATTATTGCAAGGGAAACGATCACTCGAAGCGGAACTGCCCCAAGTACTTAGAGGATAAGAAGGCCGACAACAACAAATGTATATATGATATACATGTTATTGATGTGTACCTTACCAACGCTCGTAGTAGCTCCTGGGTATTTGATACCGGTGCAGTTGCTCACATTTGTAACTCAAAATAGGAGTTGCGGAATAGGCGGAGACTCGTAAAGGATGAGGTGACGATGCACGTCGGGAATGGTTCCAAGGTCGATGTGATCGCCGTCGGCACGCTACTTCTGCATCTACCTTCGGGATTAGTTTTAAACCTCAATAATTGTTATTTAGTACGAGCTTTGAGCATGAACATTGTATCAGGATCTCGTTTGATGCGAGATGGCTACTCATTTAAATCTGAGAATAATGGTTGTTCTATTTATATGAGAGATATGTTTTATGGTCATGCCCCGCTGGTCAATGGTTTATTCTTAATGAATCTTGAACGTGATGTTATACATATTCATAGTGTGAGTACCAAAAGATGTAAGGTTGATAATGATAGTCCCACATACTAGTGGCACTACCGCCTTGGTCATATCGGTGTCAAACACATGAAGAAACTCCATACAGATGGACTTTTGGAGTCTCTTGATTTTGAATCATTTGACACGTGCGAACCGTGTCTCATAGGAAAGATGACTAAGACTCTATTCTCCGGAACAATGGAGCGAGCAACCAACTTGTTGGAAATAATACATACCGATGTATGCGGTCCAATGAGCGCTGAGGCTCGCGGTGGCTATCGTTATGTTCTCACCCTCACTAATGACTTAAGCAGATATGGGTACGTCTACTTAATGAAACACAAGTCTGAGACCTTTGAAAGGTTCAAGGAATTTCAGAGTGAGGTAGAGAATCAATGTGACAAGAAAATAAAGTTCTTACGATATGATCATGGAGGAGAATATTTGAGCCACGAGTTTGGCACGCATTTAAGGAAATGTGGAATTGTTTCACAACTCATGCCGCCTGGCACACCTCAGCGTAACGGTGTGTCTGAACGTCGTAATCGCACTCTATTGGATATGGTGCGATCTATGATGTCTCTTACTGATTTACCGCTATCATTTTGGGGATATGCATTGGAAACTGCCGCATTCACTTTAAATAGGGCACCGTCTAAATCCGTTGAGATGACACCGTATGAATTATGGTTTGGGAAGAAACCTAAGCTGTCATTTCTGAAAGTTTGGGGATGCGATGCTTATGTCAAGAAACTTCAACCTCAAAAGCTCGAACCCAAGTCAGAAAAGTGCGTCTTCATAGGATACCCTAAGGAAACTATTGGCTATACCTTCTATCTCAGATCCGAAGGCAAGATCTTTGTTCCCAAGAATGGATCCTTTCTAGAGAAAGAGTTTCTCTCGAAAGAGGTAAGTGGGACGAAAGTAGAACTTGATGAGGTAATTGTACCCCCTCTCGAACCAGAGAGTAGCGCAACACAAGAAAATGATTATGTGGTGCCTGCACCGGCTAGAGAGGAAGTTAATTATGATGATCATGAAACTTTGGATCAAGTTACTACTGAACTTCGTAGGTCCACGAGGACACGTTCTGAACCAAAGTGGTACGGCAACCCTGTCCTAGAAATCATGTTGTTAGACAACAGTGAACCTTCGAACTATGAAGAAGTGATGGCGGGCCCGGATTCCAACAAATGGCTTGAAGCCATGAAATCCGAGATAGGATCCATATATGAGACCAAAGTATGGACTTTGGTGGACTTGCCCGATGATCGGCGAGCCATAGAAAATAAATGGATCTTTAAGAAGAAGACAGACGCGGATGGTAATGTCACCATCTATAAGGCTCGACTTGTCGCTAAGGGTTATCGACAAGTTCAAGCAGTTGACTACGATGAGACTTTCTCACCCGTAGCGATGCTGAAGTCCGTCCAAATCATGTTAGCAGTTGCCGCATTTTATGATTATGAGATCTAGCAAATGGACCTCAAAACGACATTCTTTAACGGCTTTCTTAAGGAAGAATTGTATATGATGCAACCAGAAGGTTATGTCGATCCTAAAAATGCTGACAAGGTATGCAAGCTCCAGCGCTCCATCTATGGGCTGGTGCAAGCATCTCGGAGTTGGAACATTCGCTTTGATGAGGTGATCAAAGCGTTTGGGTTTGTACAGACTTATGGAGAAGCATGTATTTACAAGAAAGTGAGTGGGAACTGTGTAGCATTTCTCATATTATATGTGGATGACATATTGTGGATGGGAAATGATATAGAACTTTTGGAAAGCATAAAGGCCTATTTGAATAAGTGTTTTTCAATAAAGGACCTTGGAGAAGCTGCTTGTATATTAGGTATCATGATCTATAGAGATAGATCTAGACGCCTCATTGGTCTTTCACAAGCCACATACCTTGACAAGATATTGAAGAAGTTCAATATGGATAAGTCCAAGAAGGGGTTCTTGCCTGTATTGCAAGGTATGAGATTGAGCACAACTCAATGCCCGACCACGGTAGAAGATAGAGAAAAGATGAGTATCGTCCCCGATGCTTCAGCCATAGGCTCTATTATGTATGCCATGCTGTGTACCAGACCTGATGTGAACCTTTCCATAAGTTTGGTAGGCAGGTACCAAATTGATCCCGGAGTGGATCACTCAACAACGGTCAAGAATATCCTTAAGTACCTGAAAATGACTAAAGATATGTTTCTCGTTTATGGAGATGCTGAAGAGCTCGTCGTAAAGGGTTATGTCGATGCTAGCTTCGACACAGATCCGGATGACTCCAAGTCACAAACTGGAAACGTGTATATTTTGAATGGTGGGGCAGTCAGCTTGTGAAGTTGCAAGCAAAGCGTCGTGGCGGCATCTCCATGTGAAGCGGAGTACATAGCTGCTTCGTAAGCAGCACAGGAAGGAGTCTGGATGAACGAGTTCATCACCGACCTAGGAGTGGTTACCAGTGCGTCGGGCCCGACGACTCCCTTTTGTGATAACACTGGAGCTATTGCCATTGCCAAGAGCTGAGGTCTCACAAGAAGACCAAGCACATCAAGCGCCGCTTCAACTCCATTCATGGATACATTCAGGATGGAGATATAGATATTTGTAAAGTACATATGGATCTGAATGTCGGACATCCATTGACTAAACCTCTTCCACGACCGAAACATGATCAACACCAAAACTCTATGGGTGTTCGATTCATCATAATGTAACTAGATTATTGACTCTAGTGCAAGTGGGAGACTGTTGGAAATATGCCCTATAGGCAATAATAAAATGGTTATTATTATATTTCCTTGTTGATGATAATTGTCTATTGTTCATGCTATAATTGTATTAACCGGAAACCATAACACATGCATGAATACATAGACCACAACATGTTCCTAGTGAGCCTCTAGTCGACTAGCTCGTTGGTCAATAGATGGTCATGGTTTCGTGGCCATGGACATTGGATGTCATTGATAACGGGATCACATCATTAGGAGAATGATGTGATGGACAAGACTCAATCCTAAGCATATCACAAGATCATGTAGTTCGTCTGCTAGAGCTTTTCTAATGTTAAGTATCATTTCCTTAGACCATGAGATCGTGCAACTTCCAGATACCGTAGGAATGCTTTGGGTGCATCAAACGTCACAACTTAACTGGGTGATTATAAAGGTGCACTACAGGTATCTCCGAAAGTGTGTGTTGGGTTGGTACGAATCGAGACTGGGATTTGTCACTCCGTGTGACGGAGAGGTATCTCTGGGCCCACTCGTTAATACATCATCATAATGAGCTCAATGTGACTAAGGATTTAGCCACATGATCATGTGTTATAGAACGAGTAAAGAGACTTTCCGGTAACGAGATTGAACAAGGTATAGAGATACCGACGATCAAATCTCGGGCAAGTATCATACCGACACACAAAGGGAATTGTATACGGGATTGAGTGAATCCTTGACATTGTGGTTCATCCGATAAGATCATCGTGGAACATGTGGGAGCCAATATGGGTATCCAGATCCCGATGTTGGTTATTAGCCGGAGAGGTGTCTCGGTCATGTGTGTATGGTTCACGAACCCGTAGGGTCTACACACTTAAGGTTCGGTGACGTTAGAGTTGTAATGGGAATTGTATATGTGGTTGCCTAAAGTTGTCCGGAATCCCGGAAGAGATCCCGGACGTCACGAGGAGTTCCAGAATAGTCCGGAGGTGAAGATTTATATATGGGAAGTCTAGTTTCGGTCACCGGAAAGGTTTTGGGGTTGATCGGTATTGTACCGGGACAGCCGAAAAGGGTACCGGGGGTCCTCCGGGAGGGTCCACCTGTCTCGGAGGGCCACATGGGCCGAAATTGAGAGAGAACCAGCCCCCTGGTGGGCTGGTGCGAGCCACAATAGGGGGCCCAAGGCGCCTAGGGCCAAAACCCTAGGGCGTGGGGATGCCTCCCTCCAACTTGGGACGGAAGCCACCCCTAGGGTTGCCGCCGCCCCCTCCTATGGTTTCCTAGGGTGGTCGGCCCCCCTCCCCTTGCTCCTATTAATAGAGGAGGGTTGGTGTCGTGGTAACGATTCCGACAATAGAAAGAGGGTAGGATAACGGAGCATGATCTATCAAGATGCACATGGGTGACATGGTGGTTTTAGCGAGTTCAGGCCTCTCACAGTGGAGATAACAACCCTACGTCTCGTGCTCCGGAGAGGCTTTGTTTTATCTATCATGGACATGAGTTACATGGTATAGAGAGAGCCAGAGCTCCAGGGAAGGAATGAGCCCGCAGGGGGAGAAGAAGAAAGATGTCCCTAGCTATGTGTGTGTGTGGGGGGGGGGTGGCTTATATAGAGTGCGCCACCTCCTCACCTCTTATGTTACAAGATGGGGCATTGATGCCATAATGTCAGCCCACTACAGATGTCTTGCCGACTGTTGGTATTTGCATGACCGAGTGAGTCATACGGCCGAGTGGTTGACTATCATCCGAGTGGATGGAATGTACTTGTTTGAGTGGATCCGTACCGAGTGGATTAGATGTTGTCACGATCCAGTAGGAATTTCCCTTGTAACCCTTAAACTAATAATGAGGTGCCCTTGGGTAGGGCGTATTGGTCAGACCTATGACCCTACCCTAGGGCTATATCCCCGTCATTAGCCCCCGAATGGATCAGGGTCCGAGTGGTGAAGGTGTGGATGTAAATCTTGTAGCAGCAGACAGAACTTGAACGTGCTTCAGGGCCTTGCAAAATTATGCGTCGATTGAAGTCTTCATCATTCGCCATGATCGATTCCGCTGAGTAGTACGTCCGAGTGAACTTAAGAATTGAAGTAGATCCGAGTGACCAACAGGATCTTGAGACTCTGACTGACTGCTGGTAGTCGGTTGGAATCCGTTGAATCTGTTGAACTTGGATGTTGTTGGTGGACCTGACCAAGCAGAATGTTTCATTTTTGTTTTTCTCTTCTAGTGGGGGCACGCTAAGTGCACCCACTGGGTGTAGTCCCCGAGCCTCTGTCGGACTAGATGAGTCCGGCAGAGGGTTTAAGTCATCCAATGCTCGTCATGTTGAATGTTTGTTGTATCTGCATTATATGATTTCTAGATCAAAGTCAAGTCTCTAAGAGTTGTTTTTAACTTAGGCGATACGGGGTCGCAGCTAAGTTCCCGAGTGTGGAGCGTGTGTGTACTCGGAGTAGTTTTTAACTTAGGCGATATGGAGCCGCAGCTAAGCCCCCAAGTGTGGAGCGTGTCCGTACTCGGAGTTGTTTTAACTTAGGCGATACAGAGTCGCAGCTAAGCCTCCGAGTGCGGAGCATGTCCGCACTCAGAGTTGTTCTTAACTTAGGCGATACGGAGTCGCAACTAAGTCCTCAAGTGTGGAGCATGTCCGCACTCGGAGTTGTTTTTAACTTAGGCGATACAGAGTCGCAGGTAAGTCCCCGAGTGTGGAGCATGTCCGCACTCGGAGTTGTTTTTAACTTAGGCGATACGGAGTCGCAGCTAAGTCCCCGAGTGTGGAGCATGTCCGCACTCGGAGTTGTTTTTAACTTAGGCGATACGGAGTCGCAGCTAAGTCCCCGAGTGTGGAGCATGTCCGCACTCGGAGTTGTTTTTAACTTAGGCGATACGGAGTCGCAGCTAAGCCCCCGAGTGTGGAGCATGTCCGCACTCGGAGTTGTTTTTAACTTAGGCGATACGGAGTCGCAGCTAAGTCCCCGAGTGTGGAGCATGTCCGCACTCGGAGTTGTTTTTAACTTAGGCGATACGGAGTCGCGGCTAAGTCCCCGAGTGTGGAGCATGTCCGCACTCGGAGTTGTTTTTAACTTAGGCGATACGGAGTCGCAGCTAAGCTACCGAGTGTGGAGCATGTCTGCACTCGGAGTTGTTTTTAACTTAGGCAATACAGAATCACAACTAAGCTGAGCGGTGGCGCGCGGGGCAGCCGAATGATGAAGACGTGCCACATGGAGTGGCGATGCGCATGGCATCCGAGTGAGGTAGACGATTCTGGCTGAGTGGCAACGCGCGGGGCGGCCAAGTGATGTATGTCGAGGAGGCGCCCGACCCACTGACGGCCCGCGGGGCGGCCGTGTCCACTACGTCATTGAAGGGGCTTCCGAACACGTGAAAACACATGAATGATTATTGCGGCGACTGAGCCTGAGCAGCGACGAGGATGGCGCACTGATGCGTCGAGTAACCTGTGTATGAAAAATAGCACAAGCCATCATAAAAAATTATTAAAGTAATATGATCTTTTCTGAAATAGTTTGTGTAAATAACACCCATAGACACCCACTGGGTGTGCTAGGTGGTTGTACTTGTGCAGGATCCAACTGTACTTATGCAAGTGAAGGATTCGACTGAACTCGTTTGAGTACTGGACCAAAACGAAGCGGAAGTGAAGTGTTCCCACATAAAAATAAACAACCGAGTGCAGAGGTACACTCGGTGGCGTGGCCTCCGAGTGAACGTCATGTGCGACTTCCTCGATACTCGGTAATGTAGAAACGATTATTTAATAGAATGCAGTCTGTGAAAAAATGACTTAGCTGCCTGACGACGCGTGGGGCGGTCGAGCGAAGTAGACACGTCCGGCTGAGTGGCGACGTGTTGGGCGGTCAAGCGATGAAGACGCGTCTATCTGAGTGGCGACACGCGGGGCGGCCGAGTGACGACGCGTAGAGCAACCAGGTGACGAAGGAGCCTCCAGCCAAGTGACGACGTGTGAAGCTGCCGAGTGATGAAGGAGCGTCCAATCGAGTGGCGGCACGCGGAGCTGCCGAGTGACGAAGGAGTCTCCAACCGAGTGAGGATGGTGTGTCTTGCTGACTGGCGATGCGCAAAGCTACCGAATGCTGACGATGGGTCGAGTAGAGTGACGATGGAGCGTCTGGCTGAGTGACGCCGCGCGGAGCGGTCGAGTGAAGAAGACGCGCCTCACCGAGTGGCGATGTGCGGGGACGGCCAAGTGATGATGACGCGTACATTAGAACGACGACGCACGGGGTTGCTGAGTGATGAAGTCACGTCCGGTTGAGCGATGATGCACGGGGCGATCGAGTGATGAAGTCGCGTCCCGTCGTGTAGCGACGCGCGGTGCTGCAGAGTGCGTGCACATTAGTCATCTGGATGGAAATACCACCAAACTAACCCTGAACGTTTTACTTGTCATGTGGACATTTAGTTGTCCGAGTGACGAGTCTCTTAGTTATAGGGATAATCTGGTTTCCAGCTAGCCGGGTGACCCTGCAAGTTAGCAAGTATAGCCACTATTCTTTGTGCCGGACAAAAACGACCGTGTATTGATGCTAATTAGCCGGATTAAACGCTGGGTGGTAATATATGCATGCATGTACAAATTAATTGGCGTAAAAACGGTGGAAACCGAAAGGTAAGCAATGAACTCCTGGAAGGAAGGAAGTATTTACTTCACACATTTGTCCTTACCATGACAAGCGTTGGATATTCCTCACCAATTACCCAATTAATTAGGTGGCCAATCCACTCTTACCAGATTTATGAGGCCCGCGTCCTTCTGTTACCTCTGGTGCGTTGTGTTCGTCTGCGCTCAATGCACAGGACGAGCGCCTGGCGAGGCCGTTTCCACACATCGGGCGAGCGGCTGGCGAGGCCGTTTCTGACTTCCTCCTGCCCAACGCCGACTAGGCTGACCAAGGACCGTGCTCGGCGATGGCGCCGTCTTCATCAGCGTCGTCGCCAACCACGCCGTCGTGGGCGGCACTTCCTTCTGGCACTTTTATAACACCTGGGCCGCCCTTTGCCGCGGCGCGTCGCCCAAGCTGCCGGACTTCCACTGCAACTTCTTTGGCGAGTCAACGGCTGTCCTCCGCTTTGCCGGCGGCGTGGGCCCCGCCGTTACCTTTGACGTGGACGCGCCCCTTCGCGAGAGAATCTTCCACTTCAGCAGGGACGCAATTCGCGAGCGAGATCTCGTCCTTCCAGTCACTGTGCGCGCAGATATGGATCTCGACGACGCGCGCGCGGAAGCAGCTCGACGCCGACGCGACGACGACGCTTCGCCTCGCGGTGAACTGCCGTCACAGGCTGCGCCCGGCGGTCTCCCCTGCCTACTTCGGCAACGCCAGCCAGAGCGCGCCCACGATGGCGACGATGGCGGAGCTGGCGTCCAAAAACCTGCGGTGGGCGACGTCCAGGCTGAACGCGAGCCTGGCGGCGTTGCGCAGTAGAGGCCAAGGAGGTGGTTTGGGCAGTGCTTCTTCATCCAGGAGACGAGCCGCCAACCGGAACAAAGGGATGTATCCTTCTGTACGAGCTCATGTGCATACAAAAGATAAATAAACCATCATTAGATCATTGTCTGATTGTAAAGAAAACAAGATGATAAGAGGAACTCCCTCATCCTTAGTATTTTGTCCACCCGTAGGTGGTGTGATGGCCAGGACTCCGATAGTCCAATATTTTGTGATGATTGTTTGATCTTTGGGAGATCACCCAAAAGAGTTTGGGTTGCTAAGATTGAAGAAAACCATTTGCATCATGGATCGATAGACGCCAATGCCCCAGGGTGGGCGCCAACTGTCGTGGTAACGATTCCGACAATAGAAAGAGGGTAGGATAACGGAGCATGATCTATCAAGATGCACATGGGTGACACGGTGGTTTTAGCGAGTTCAGGCCTCTCACAGTGGAGATAACAACCCTACATCTCGTGCTCCGGAGAGGCTTTGTTTTATCTGTCATGGACATGAGTTACATGGTATAGAGAGAGCCAGAGCTCCAGGGAAGGAATGAGCCCGCAGGGGGAGAAGAAGAAAGATGTCCCAAGCTATGTGGAGGGGGGTGGCTTATATAGAGTGCACTACCTCCTCACCTCTTATGTTACAAGATGGGGCATTGATGCCATAATGTCAGCCCACTATAGATGTCTTGCCGACTGTTGGTATTTGCATGACCGAGTGAGTCATACGGCCGAGTGGTTGACTGTCATCCGAGTGGATGGAATGTACTTGTCTGAGTGGATCCGTACCGAGTGGATTAGATGTTGTCACGACCTGGTAGGAATTTCCCTTGTAACCCTTAAACTAATAATGAGGTGCCCTTGGGTAGGACATATTGGTCAGACCTATGACCCTACCCTAGGGCTATATCCCCGTCAGTTGGGAGGGCTGCACACACCCCTGAACCCTTCCCCTTAGCGCAGCCCTACCTCTCCACTTCTCCTCCTCCGCGGTGCTTGGAGAAGTCCTGCCGGAGAACCACAAGCTCCACCGCCACCACGCCGTCATGCTGCTGGAGCTCTCCCTCAACTTATCCTCCCCCTTGCTGGATCAAGGAGGAGGAGACATCCCCGGGATGTCCGTGTGTTGAATGCGTAGGCGTCGTTCGTTCGGTGCTTGGATCTGATCGGCGCGAGTACGACTCCATCAACCGCGTTTATAGTAACGCTTCCGCTTAGCGATCTTCAACGGTATGAAGATGCTCACCCTCTCTCTTGTTGCTAGCATCTCCTAGATTTATCTTGATGACGTAGGAAAATTTTGAATTATTACTACGTTCCCCAACAACCACCAAGTTCTAATAGAATTGTCATCTCCTATGCTCCATATAATTTCTCTCTTCACAAACTTTAAACCATGATATATTCCTTTCCGCCCTGTAGAAGAGTTATCGGTGAACATGGTATTCAAAAGATTTTTATCATGGTAATATTTTTCCTTAGGTAAATGTGCACATAAACTATCCGGGTTATCAAGCAAATGGTAATCATGTTTCGTAATATGGCATTGGTTAAATGCTCGCATATCTCAAAATCCCAAAACACCTTTAGACTTTGGAAGCATCATTATTGTCCCAGTTGAGCCAAGATATTTTTCTTTTACCCACACCCCACCAGTACTACCTCATCATGTGTACCATATCATGGCAAACCGATGTAGGCAGCTGCAACACATGCGTGAGCATAGCTCATGCTAATGATTTGTTAAGTATTTCCTCATTACCAAGTGAGATATATTGTTCGCTCCAATCAACAAGCCTCCTACTTAAGCTTGCTTGAGTAGCCTCAAACATGCCCTTATGCATTATCCCATGCGACACATGAATCCAAATACCTTGGGTCAAAAACTTGTTGTGTAATCTCAAAGGAATTCTTCACATCCAAAACAAAATCATCTTGAAAGTTGTAGAAAAGGATGGAACACTTTGATTAATAACTTACCCCGTTGATGAAGCGTAAGTGTTCAAAAAACTTTTGACAATCTATGTTTTTTATAGAAGCTAAAAAAGCAAATAATAATCAACAATTAAGAGATGTGAAATGACAAGAGCAGTGCGACATATAGTAACTCCCTCCAAATATTCCATTGCAATGGACCAATGCACTAAAGCATACAAGCCACCAACAACAAATAGGAAGAAAAAAGAGGACAGTGGGTGACCTTAGCGGAACCCTCTCGATGGTGTGAAGGCTTCCACCAACTTGCCATTGATCTTAACATAATATGTTACCAAGGTTACACAAGCTATTATCTGGGAAATGGAGACTTGAGAAAAATGCCACTTTATTAATGCTTTCTCTAAGAATAACCACGAACTGCAACTTGTAGGAAGAAAAAACAGTACTACCCTTAAGGGCATGTATATGATGGATACACTCAAATGCAATGATAGAATTATACGAAATGAGGCGGTCTGGAAGAAAAATGCTTTGGTTTTTTGAGATCTGCTCCATAAGACACTCTCAAAGTCGATTAACTAGGAACTTTGAGACAATTTTGTAGACCATGTTACACAAACTGACAGGACTTAAATCATTTAATTCTTTATGATGAGGAACTTTGGGAATCAAAACCGTAGTGGTGCTAGTTACTCCTATCGTCATAACTCCACGACAACAACAGTAATTTTGGCCTCAAGGACATCCCAATTCCTCTGATAAAACCGTGCAAGAAAATGTCAATACCGTGAGACTTCATAGGCCCAACCTGAAATAATGCACGAAAAATCTCATTTTCTATATATGGCACACATAAAGCCTTGTTCATCTCCTCGGTAACTTTTTTCTCATTATAGGCAAGGACAACATCAGGATTAAGAGTTAGATCCTTTGTTTATACTTCCTAGGAGTCGGATGTAGCCATCCTCTCCATGTGTGATGGGGCCGAACTCCGAGACCCATCATCCTTATGGGGATTTCGTATATAATTCCGCCTCGCTCTTCAAAGAGCCCCTTATGCAAGTATTGTGTATTTCTTTCTCCTTCCTTGAGCCATGTGATGCATGATAATTGAAGCCACACAATCTATGCCCCCTAGAGGACTTCATCTAACTCATTTATTTTACATTTAATCACGACACAATCCACTTGTTTTAATTGGGAAGACGTCAACTCGTCCCGCAACTTCTCAATATCCCTGGTAACATGCCCATGTTTTTTACTCCACTCTTTCAAATATTCCATCATCTCTTCTAGGCAATAGCAATAAACCCAATATGGCATGTCGGTCTCTTACATGCCCAACACGAATCAATGATATTTGGGAGCATCGGATCCTGCTCCCACATGATTTTGCATCTCGGCTCGGGGTATTGTGGTATTTTCTTCTCTCCTTCACTACTAGCTGAACTAACAATGGACAATGGTCTATGCATGAAGTACTAAAGTGCACAACACGAGCAACCTCGTATAGCTCACACCATTTATCATCAACACATGCCCGATTGAGATGAACTCGAATAATTTGAACCCCTTGCCGACCATTATCATATGTCTAAGGGCCACCTAAGAACCACAAAGTCCACCAACTGACACACTATCAAAGTCACATGACTCCATCATCTGACTCTCGAGATGCAAGGGACTGGAAAAATGCACATGGTGCCAAAGAGTTTCATTATAATCCCCAAAGATGAACCATGGATCATCCGACAAAGCACGCAAACATTGCAGGTGTTCCCACATGACAATGCGGGTTCTACATCTCGTCACACCATACATAGAAGTGCCACGCCACTGAAAATTTCTAGGAACATCAACCACTAGAACATCAACACAATGACCATTTGGGTTGAGGACGGTAACTTGCAAAGACGCGTCCTAGAAGAGTGCAAGACCTCCACTTCTCCCATCACTACAAACACCATGAAAACCTTTCAGCCCTAACCTCCACTTAAGTTTCTTTATTTTCTCTGAAGCTTTGCCTCGTCTCATTGAGAAAACACATGCTTGGGGACATTGGGACTTGCGAGGGTGGAGACCACCACCAGTCGTTGCTCGCAAACTCCAGAGGCTGGCATCCTGATGACATATCACCAAACCACAACATAAAACCAAGACTAACTAAGACTACTACTAGCCTAACATGCACAAAAAGGACTTGGGCACCTTTCTATAGCCATCCCAGTTGGTATCGCCATCACACGAGGCCTTGGATCAGGCCAGGTAGCCCTGGTCAACTCTGAGTGGAGGGGGCTGCGGAAGGGACTGAGATCCAGTGCCTTGATAGAGCCAATGCACGACGTCCTTGTCCACATGCATCCAGTGTCCAAATCCATCTTACGGACAACATCAACTCATGACTAGTCTCACCTATACATAGAACAAAGAACAGGCAGAGGAAACAGAGAAGCTTCATTGGCTGGACCTCTCCAGGCTGATCTCCGATGATATGTGATGGGCAAAATGGGCCAGGTAACACAGAATCAGTTCTTCAAAACAACAATAGTTCGACAAAACAACAATCACTTGGATTCGGTTTAGCAAACATAAGGAAAAAAGGAAAATCTAAGCTATTTTTAGCAAGCAAAGTCACTTGGGTTTAGTTTTAGGAAACATTAGGAAAAAAGAAAACTCTAAGCAATATTTAATACATGAACACTCAATTAAGATGCTGAGTAAAACAAGAATACAAAGATCAACATAGTACACTCTTAGACCTTCCTAACGCATCCAAGATACAAAGTTTGGATTACTCTAACATGTACACTTAGAGCATCGAGAGCCAGACCCCTTATATCCGTCTCAAACGGCCGTTACCGACCATTCATAAAAAATCGATCCAGCCGGATCCCTCATATCCATTTCAAACGTTCGAAATGACCGACACACTTCATATCCATCTCAAATATAAGGATAATATGAGGGCCCGCGGATGCGTCCGGACATATCCGATCAGTCCGCCACGTAAGACGCTGGATTTGACTGGTCGTGAGTTACTGCTGGCCGTAGAATGGATTTGGACGCCGGATGCAAGGGGGCGAGGCACGCCGTGCCCTGGCTTTGGCGAGGCAACGGGATCTGAGTCCCTGCGGAAGAGAGAGGAAGTGGAGGGAAAGGAGATTTACTAAGAAATGAATTTAAACTATGAATATAATATGAAGATAGCAAAGTCCTAGTTTTTTAATAGGAAAAAAATCAAAGCCGTAGTTTGTTAATTAGTTAATGATGCATGCCACGTTTGTTAATTAGTTAATCACCGCACCAATCACATGAAATCCACATGTCTTGTTCTTAATTTCATAGTCTGATTCGAGTAATGCTGCACTACGAGTTTCTTTTTGCTTTTTGTCTGCGGCAACGCTGCACTAAGTTACGAAGGTGCAAAGTGTACACATGTAAATCATGTTCTTGTCGTCGATAATGAAACATTTAAAACAAGCAAGGCGGCTGCATGCGCCATCTATAAACTACCGGAAAAGATCTTAAAACGAAAAGGAGCGGTTTTGTTTAGCTAAAGAAAGAAGTTCTGCTATGGCAACGGGAGTCGTTATCTGATAATGCTCTCCACTAGTACTCTGTTTTAGCCTTTTGGGGTGTGAAGAACATCTCTACTACCACTGTATACTACTTCTTCCGTTTTTAAATATAAAATTTTATAAAAAATTGTTTATGATCTTATATAGGAATGTATAAAGACATATTTTAGAGTGTAGATTCACTCATTTTGTTTCATATATATTTTGTAGATTTTTTTAACAGATCTTATATTTAAAAACGAAAGGAGTATTTATTGTTTTTTTTTAAACTATAATTATTTAGATACAGAATGAGTAGTACAATTTTAAAGTAACCAAGCACACATGATTGAATGGTCTCGAGTATTTTTCCTGTTCTTTTCCTGCTGCTTTCCTATGAATTAATTAGTCCACTGATTAGTCTTGCCACGGTCAGTCAGTCACCGAGCCCCGCGACGGAAACACGCCGGTGATCAGAATCACGTGGATTTGTTAAGAGCTCCACTGATCTACTGAAGCTTCCTCTCAAGATCTGGAGCCCGCTTTTGTTCCCGTCTTGGTTGTCCGTGCAATTTCATCTCCAATGAGCAAATGACGAAGGGTAATTCCGGTCTGAATGCAAATCCATTCTGATTCAAACTTCTCAGCCCACCGGTGTGAAGTTTCGTTCCTCAGTGCACACTTGACTTGCAGACTTGACCTGTGTTGGCAGGTATTCTGGAACCTTATTACGCTGCAAAAGAGTTCGACTGTCACTGCACCGAGACGTGGAGAGGCTGTGACTGCAGCCTGTGTGGTTGGGCTGATCAGCGACCAGTGTCGGGTACGGAGATCGGGCTTAATTGCGGGCGTTTGTGCAAGGCACGAGGGCGAGGCACGCGTTGCACGCGGCATGTGCCCTGTCGCCTCACGGGTCACGGGTTCCACCGAAAGTAGCAAAAAAAATGATACACAATTATATAAAAAATGATGCCTTGCAGTAAAAAAAAAGGTTCACGCACGCGACCAGCCGAAGCGTTTGGCCGGCGTGCTATCTAGAAACGTTTCCCTTTTACTTACTTTAGCCTGATTTGATCCAATTTGTAAAAAAATCGGATCCGATCCTTTTTTATTGTCATCGATCGACTGTGCCGGTAGACATACATGCCCTACCACCACAAACAATGGCGATAGGTATCGGGTCAATGCGGATGATTCCTTCAGGTCAGCAGAGTCAAACGACCCTATCGTCACTGTCTCTGACGGAAGAATGTTTATGTCTACCGTCACAACGATTCGCGATAGGAAAAAGGGCCAGATTCAGAAAAAAAATGCAATTGAGGCCAACTCAAACTAAACTATGTAAAAAGGATGAAATCGTCTTGCGTCCAGACTGATCGGTGACCTCGTGCGCACCGTGACCATGCATGCGAGAGAAATTGCTTTGTTGAAACTACTGAGAGTAAGTTTACATTGCTGTATCGACTAGATTCATCTAAGTGGTCAAGTCTCAAGTGGTTGGTCGTGCGAAGTCAAGAGCCTCTTTGCCACATCCAATCAGTCATCTTTTATGAACACGGATCGACCGGTCGAACGCGTGCTTATATGTGCACACTAGTATCAGAGATTTAGATGTAAGTGTACGTATTAATTTTGTTGATGTAGTTGTTAATATGTATATATAGTTCAAATGAGTGCGAGTTTTCCTCGTCTATAATTGTTGAAATAGGGAATGAAAGTGTCATTACATTTTTGTGAGACATGCATGTGTGATGCTAGGTAGGTAGCTTCACTTTTCATTCGTTACACGACCAGCGGATATGCATTACTCACAATGTCATTCCATAGACATTATTACAAATAACCAGTTTTAACAGGTAAATTCACACGTCATTTGTATTTATGTAGAATAATCAGTTCTAATACTAAATGCAAGCATTCGAGAATATACATCGTAGAACTGACAAATTTCACCAAATGAACCTGAAAGCATGCCTAATTCTAGTTTTAACATTGCAACACATGAGGTATGCTCTTATTGCGTGAAATACAAAAAATAACTTAACTCCTTGAGGTGTCTTTTCTGTTCCAAGCTGCTCAAATAGCTCCCTCGTTGTGGATATGTAGGATGTCAGTGTCGTGGGTATGATTCTGACAATAGTACCAGGGGTACGAATGAGGCGCGAAGCATAGCTACGGCGCAGTGGCTACACTCGGATGTACGAGTTCGAGCCCCATTTGGGAGTGGTAATGACCCTACGTCTCGAACCCGGAGGCTAGTGTTTAGTTATGGGGGGTGTGAAATTACAGAATGCTCAACCCTCGTCCAGGAGCTCAGGTACGGCTTATATAGAGTGCACCACGACCGACCGAGCGTCATTACAAGGATGAGTTAATGCTAATAACTACAAAAGTTTCTAGTAATCGCAGCTCTAACTTTGGCGTTAGTGGGAAACAAGCAGAGCGGAAGGAAACAGAGTCGAGAAGGTTGCCGAGGTGGGCAAAACCCACCTCGGTGCGCCAGGGGGCCCAGGCGCGCCCTCGTGTCTTGTGCCCTCCTTGGGTGCCTTCATGGTTGTTTCTTATTTTCCATATTTATGTAACATTCCAAAACTGACAGAAAATACTTTTGTAGATTATTCGGAGTCCGTTTACTTACCTTATCATGTACCTTCTCTTTTTTCACGATAATATTGCTTTCAACATTAATAGGCATACCTGAGATATAGTGTTTAATTCTTTGTCCATTCACCACCTTCGGGTTAGTACCTTCGGTGTTATTTATTTTAATAGCTGCATAATGGTAGACCTCTTCGATAATATATGGTCCTTCCCATTTGGAGAGAGGTTTTCCTGCAACGAATCTGAAACAAGAGTTGTGCAAAAGAACATATTCATCCACATTGAATTCCCGCTTTTGGATACTTTTATCATGCCATCTTTTAACTTTTTCTTTGAACAATTTAGCATTTTTATAAGCCTGGGTTCTCCATTCATTTAGTGAGCTAATATCAAATAGCCTCTTTTCAGTGACACGTTTGAAGTCATAGTTGAGTTTTTTAATTGCCCAATATGCTTTGTGTTCTAACTCAAGAGGCAAATGACAAGCTTTTTCATAAACCATTTTATAGGGAGACATACCCATAGGATTTTTATAAGCTGTCGTGTAGGCCCAAAGTGCATCATCTAATTTCTTAGACCGATTCTTGCAAAACCTATTGAAAGTTTTTTGTAATATTAATTTTATTTCTCTATTGCTAAGTTCAACTTGACGACTAGATTGTGGGTGATAGGTTGATGCAATTCTATGGTCAACACCATACTTAGCAAGCATTTTACGGAAAGCACCATGAATAAAGTGTGAACCACCATCGTCCATTAAATATCTAGGGACTCTAAACCTAGGGAAAATAACTTCTTTAAGCATTTTGATGGAAGTGTTTTGATCAGCACTACTAGTTGGAATAGCCTCTACCCACTTAGTAACATAACCAACAACAACCAACATATGAGTATACCCATTAGAGGAAGGAAAAGGTCCGATATAATCAAAACCCCAAACATCAAATGGTTCAACAGCAAGTGAATAATTCATAGGCATTTCTTGACGCTTACTGATATTACCAATTCTTTGACATTCATCGCAAGATAAAACAAACTTACGGGCATCCTTAAAGAGAGTAGGCAAATAAAAACCAGATTGCAATACCTTGTGAGCAGTTCTATCTCCCGCGTGATGTCCTCCATAAGCTTTGGAGTGACATTTCCGTAGGATTTGTTCCTGTTCATGCTCAGGTACACAACATCTAATAATACCATCTACTCCTTCTTTATAAAGACGTGGGTCATCCCAAAAGTAACGTCTTAAATCATAAAAGAATTTTTTTTCTTTCGTTGGTATGTGAAACTAGGTGGTATGTTTTTACCAACAACATAATTAGCATAGTCAGCATACCAATGTGTGTTGTGACAGATATTTATTGCAGCCAATTGTTCATCAGGAAAACTATCATCAATAGGCAGTGGGTCATCAAGAATATTTTCTAACCTAGACAAGTTATCAACTACGGGGTTATCAACTCCTTTCCAGTGATATGTAAATTAAATTCTTGTAGCAAAAGAACCCACCTAATGAGTCTAGGTTTAGCATATTTCTTTTCCATAAGCTATTTTATAGCAGCATGATCACTGTGAACAATTACTTTGGAATCAACAATATAAGATCTGAATTTATCACAAGCAAACACGAGTGCTGAAAAAAAATCTTTGTAAGTAGTAGCATAATTTCTTTGGGCACTGTCTAGGGTTTTTCTAGCATAATGGATAACATTTAATTCTTTATCAACTCTTTATCCTAGAATAGCACCAACAACATAATCACTAGCATCACACATAATTTCAGAAGGCAAGTTCCAATCAGGTGGTTGAACAATGGGTGCAGAAGTTAAGGTTTTCTTAAGTGTTTCAAAGGCTTCCACACAATCATCATCAAAAACAAATGGAACATCCTTTTGTAAAATATTTGTAAGAGGCCCAGAAATTTTAGAGAAGTCTTTAATAAACCTCCTATAGAAACCAACATGACCAAGGAAACTATGAATATCTTTAACATCTTTAGGACATGGCATTTTCCCAATTGCATCAACTTTAGCTCTGTCCACCTCAATACCTCGTTCAGAAATTTTATGACCGAAGACAATACCTTCATTAACCATAAAGTGACACTTCTACCAATTCAAGACAAGGTTAGTTTGCTCATATCTGTGCAAAACTCGACCAAGGTTGCTTAAACAGTCATCAAAAGACTTCCCGTAGACAGAAAAATCATCCATGAAGACCTCAACAATCTTTTCACAAAAATCATAGAATATAGCAGTCGTACATCTTTGAAAAGTAGTAGGTGCATTGCATAAACCAAAAGGCATACGTTTATAAGCATAATTTCCAAAAGGACAAGTAAAGGTGGGCTTTTCTTGATCAGGTTGTGAAACATGTATTTGAGTGAAACTAGAGTATCCATCAAGAAAATAAAAGTGTGTGTGTGCTTAGATAGTCTTTCTAGCATTTGATCGATAAAAGGTAGAGGGTAATGATCTTTTCTAGTTTCTTTGTTTAATTTTTTGAAATCAATCGCCATTCTATAGCCCGTGACAATTCTTTGTGGAATAAGTTCATTTTTATCATTATAAACAAGACTAATACCTCCCATCTTAGGGACATAAGGAACGGGACTTACCCATCTACTCTCAGCTATGGGATAGATTATATGTGCTTCCACAAGCTTTAATATTTCAGTTCTTACCACTTCCTTCATTTTAGGATTCAAACGACGTTGGTGATCAACAACGGGTTTAGCATCACGTTCCATATTAATTTTGTACTAACATAGAGTGGGACTAATGCCCTTAAGATCATCAAGAGTATATCCAATAGTAGGCCGGTGCTTCTTCAGAATTTTCAATAATCTTTCTTCTTCGTGTTCTGAAAGGTTAGCACTAATAATGACATGACATATCTTCTTTTCATCAAGATAAGCATATTTTAAAGTATCAGACAATTGTTTTAGTTCAGACACATGATCACCTTTAGGTGGAGGAGGATCTCCTAGAGTTTCAATAGGCAAATTGTGCTTAAGAAAAGGTTTCTATTCAAAGCAAATTCTATCTATTTCATTTCTTTCATGCATATGCATATCATTTTCATGGTCTAGCAAATATTGTTCTAGTAAATCAGTAGGAGGCACGAAAATATAAGCAAGACCAATTATTTCATCTTTACTAGGTAATTTTTTCTTATGAGGTTTTCTATTGAACTTGGAAAAATTAAATTCATGAGACTCATGTCCAAAGTTAACACTCACAGTTTGTTTTGACGGTCTATAGTAGCATTGATAGTGTTCAAGAAGGGTCTATCAAAGATAATGGGACAAAATTCATCTTGTGGGGAACTGAGAACTAGAATATCACTAGGGCATTTTCCCGCACAAGACTTCAACATCTCTAACAATCCCAAGTGGTGTGATGGTATCTCTTTTAGCAAGTTTAATAGTAACATCTATGTCTTCTATTTCAGCGGGTGCTATGTCATCCATAATTTCTTGATATAAAGTAGAATAAATAGCACTTACACTAACACTTAAATCACATAAACCATGATAACAATGATCTCCTATTTTAACTAAGACAACATGCATGCCAACAACCAATCTATGTTTATCTTTTTCACCAGGTTTTGCAATTCTAGCAGCTTCATCACAGAAGTAAATAACGCACCCATCAATATTTTCTACCAAGGGACCTTTAACCATAGGAACTCTAGGTTCAACTTTGATTTGTTCTGGTGGTCTAGGTGCTCTAATATTACTTTTGCGAACCACAATTGAAACCTTAACATGTTCCTTTATCCTAACAGGGTAAGGTTTTTTTCCGATGTAAGCAATAGGCACAACTGGATCAACATTATAAATGATAGTCTCCCCTTTAGCTATTGATGGTTATTCAATTTATTATTTAATAGGGGGATGATATTTAAACCATTTCTCCTTAGGGAGATCAACATGAGTAGCAAAAGATTCACAAAAGCATAGTTATTCATAAAAGATTTAACACAATCAAACTCAAGCTTAATACCTCTTTACCTTCGTCTAGTTCCCAATCTTCAGAGTTTACTTTAATTCTTTCTAAGAGATCCCACCTGAATTCAATATTCTTCTTCATAAAAGAACCAGTACAAGAAGTATCGAGCATGGATTGATCATTACGAGAAAGCCGAGCATAAAATTTCTCGATAATAATTTCCCTTGAGAGCTCAGAATTGGGGCATGAATATAACATTGATTTAAGACTCCCCCAAGCTAGAGTGATAATTTATCCTTCACGAGGCCAAAAAGTATATATATATAATTCCGACCACGATGAACTAGATGCATAGGATAATTTTTTGGTGAAATTCCAATTTCAATCGATTCCAGCTCCAAGATCCAATATCATCGCATAGCCTATACCATCCCAATGCCTTTCCCCCAAAGCTAAAGGGAAAAACTTCCTTTTAACTTCATCTCCGGGTAAACCTGCAAGCTTAAGTAATCCACAAATTTCATCCACATATATCAAGTGCATATGAGGATGTTCAGTTCCATCTCGTGTATGAGGATTAGCTAGCAGTTGCTCTATCATACCCGAAGGAATTTCATAGCCAGTATTTTCTGTACGTGAAGTAGGTTGAGGGTCAACTAATTGTGGTTCCGGTCGAGGTGAAGATACCTCGAACAAACCCCTCAAATATTGTTTTCCATAGTAGCAAGTGACAATAAACTTCAGCATGTAATAATAATTTTTCCTTACCAATTCCCACTTACCAAGAGCGCTTCACTCCCCGGAAAAGGCGCCAAAAAAGAGTCTTGATGACCCACAAGTATAGGGGATCAATCGTAGTCCTTTTGATAAGTAAGAGTGTCGAACCCAACGAGGATCATAAGGAAATGACAAGTGGTTTTCAACAAGTTGATTTCTGCAAGCTCTGAAATAGCGGTAACAAGTTCTTTGATAGCAAGATAACTTAACAAGTAATGAGTAGCAATAGTAACGATAAGTGCAGCAAGGCAGCCCAATCCTTTTGTGGCAAAGGACATGCAAAAATGGTTTCTTGTAATAGGAAAAGCGTTCTTGAGGGCACATAGGAATTTCATCTAGTCACTTTCACCATGTTGGTTTGATTTGTGTTCGCTACTTTGATAATTTTATATGTGTGTGGACCGGTGCTTAGCTACTGTTCTTACTTGAACAAACCTCCTACTTATAAGTAACCCCTTGCAAGGATCCGCAACTACGAGAAAAGTATTAAGATAAACCATATCATTAAACAATTGGGTCCAAATCGGTCCCTTACGAAGTAGCGCATAAACTAGGGTTTAAGCTTCTATCACTCTAGCAACCCATCATCTAATAACTACTCCACGATGCATTCTCTTAGGCTCAAATATGGTGAAGTGTCATGTAGTCGACGTTCACATGACACCACTAAGGGAATCACAACATACATATCATCAAAATATCAAACACATATCAAGTTCACATGATTACTTGCAACAAGATTTCTCCCGTGGCCTCAAGAACAAAAGTAACTACTCACAAGTGATAAACATGATCAAGATCAGAGGGTGTTCAATAGCATAATGGATCTGGACATATAATATTCCACCAAATAAAACATTTAGTAATCAACTATAAGATGTAATCGACACTACTAGTCCCTCACAAGTACCATCTAAGGTTCCGTAACAAAGACTGAACACAAGAGATGAACTAGGGTTTCAGAGGAGAGGGTTTTCTTGGGGATGTTGATGAAGATTGGCCTCACAAAGATCAGAGGGTTGTTGGTAATGACGATGGCTTCGATTTCCCCTCTGGGAGGGACCCCGGCGAAATCGCTCCGTCGGAGGGCAAAAGTGCTCCTGCCCAAGTTCCGCCTCGAGACGGAGGCGTTCTGCCCCGAAATTCCTCTCCTTATTTTTTCTAGGTCAAAATGACCAATATAATAGAAGATGGACACCGGAGGTGGGCTGGGCTGAGCACAACCCACCAGGGCGCGCTTGGGGTGCCTCGCGCGCCCTCATGTCTTGTGGTCACCACGTGGCCCCCTCTGGTAGGTATTTGCTCTAGTATTTCTTAAATATTCCATATAAAATCTGTGTGAAGTTTCAGCTTATTTGGAGATGTGTACAATAGGTGGCTTGGCGTAGCTTTTTCCAGGTCCAGAATTCCATCTGCCGGCAATCTCCCTCTTTGTGTAAACCTAGCATATTATGAGATAAAAGGCATTAGAATTACTCCATAAAGCATTATTATGCATAAAAAATTATAAATAGTAGTAATAAAAACATGATGCAAAATGGAAGTATCAATCAACTACTCTTGGATTCAGTTCAGTCGATTCAGAGCATACCGGATACATCGAATGTGACCACTCAAACACCTGCAGACGCATCAAAAGCGTCGGGCACACCTCAAAAACTATTTCATAACCGGATACCTCAATTACGAAACCTCAAACCCATAAGTTACGTGCAATCTGAAACCTAATCTAAACAGAGCCCGTACGGGTCCACCGTGCCCATGTTCCACGGTCGGGTGCAGTTGCCCAAATGTTGCTATGGTTCCCGATAAGGTGGAGTAGGGCATGTGCACACATTGGCTCATGGAACTCATGGAGCTGCCATGTCCCACGCCCTACTCTTCCTTGTTAGAGCCCGACGCCTTTACGATGTCAGTCGAAGTGAGGTCGACGATGGATCCATCGTGCTTGGGGAGGACAACACATGCACCATGATGCGGCTGCACCACCAAGTGTTTGGTGAGGCCGACATATCCACCATGGATCCATGGTGCTTGGTGAGGTCGAAGAGATGGCGACACAGGTATAGTATGGATAGTAGATATAGGTTTCTCTAATCTGAAAATATATAAAATAGCAAGGTAGCAAGTAGTAAAAGTGAGCATAAATGGTATTGCAATACTTAGAAATAAGGCTTAGGATTCATATTTTCACTAGTGCAATCTATCAAAAATACTAACATAACAAAAACATATGATCATCCCTCAACATGCAATAAATAATCACTCCACAGTTCATAAGTAGCGGAGAACATAAGATGAAATTGTTGTAGGTAGTAGAACCACTTAAAAGCTATTCTTTCCGATCAATCTATTGAGCTATTCCATTAAGTGTCAAAAACAGCCCTAAAGTTTGTACTAAAACAACACCTATGCTACATATCAATCAATCCAAATGTCACCTAGGTACTCCAATGTCACCTCAAGTATCCATGGGTTAATCATTCGACATGCATCAAACAATTTAGATTCATCATATTCAATCCAACATAAATAACTTCAAAGAGTACCCCAATATTTCTATCGAAGAAAGTAGGACAAGAACATGTATCAACCCATATACATAGATTACCCCATTGTCACCACGGGAATGTGCAAGTTGAGTAGCAAAACATATATCAAGTGAATCAATAGAACATCCCATTTTCACTATGGGTATCCACATGCAAGACATACATCAAGTGATCTCCAATCCAATATTCAATCCGACATAACAAAATTTTAAAGGGAAAGATTCAATTCATCATATCAAGATAGCAAGGGACAAACACCATATGATTCAACTATATTAACAAAGCCTGTGATACATCAATATGGTATCATCTCAAGAACATGAGATTGAGAGAGAGATATTAAACACATGGATGCTGGTGTCGAGGGAACGAGAGCCTGAGAATAGTAACGGGGGTACGAGTGAGGGGGCGGAGCCTACGTAGAGCTCAAGTGTAACACTCGGATGTACGAGTTCGGGCCCCTCTCGGAAGAGGTAAAGACCATACATATCAATCCGAGAGGCTAGTGTTTACTTATCGGAGGATGTGAATATACAGGGTGCGTAACCCTTGTCCAGGAGCATCGACGCAGCTTATATAGAGTTCGCCTAGACCCATGACATCCCATTACAAGGGAATTTAAGGCTAATAACTACGGAAGTTACTAGTAACAACGGCTCTAACTACACCGTTACAGGTAATGCCGATCTTCACTTTGCTTTATGTGAGATGTTAAGTCCCTTAGCCGTTGCAGCTCCTGAGTCGTGCACGCTCGCCCTTGTCCAAGAGCTCGTATGTGTCCGACTCACTAGAGGATGGCCGGGTGACTCCATACGTCCGAGTGAAACCTGAGTTGTGTAGGTAGTCTTGGCACATTAATGATTGTGTGGGGGCCTAGGTAGCCCTTGGATGGCAGGTCCATGACCCTACCCTCACTAGGTAGCCCCATGAGTAGCCCTCAAATCGGTTGAGGTTTAATTGGTCGAGTGAAAGACACCTCATGGTGTCTCCGGCATTTCAGAGACGTCCAAAAAGTAGTTTGGAGCTTTTCCACTTGGTTACAAAATGAAGCCACAACGAATTCAGGATTGAAGGTTCGTGAATGATCGGACTAATGCAGAAGCCCTCATTCGGTAACATTTGGTCATCTCTCAGGAGAGATATCTTAATGACTCACGCATATGTGAGCCAATGACTCCAAGTGATCGGGCGAGAGCTAGGACTGATCCCACTCACATCCGGGAGGAACTTTCTTGATCACATTTGTGCATATCCAAGTGATTTGATAACTTTATAGGGATGGTGTGCTCGGCGGGCCAAATGACATCACTTTTGGAAAGTGGATGCAGGATCCATTTGAATCGAGACACCGTGGAATTTTCACGGATTTCGAATCGTGGCCTCGTGCACGCGTGCAAGCTGCGACATCATGGTTAGTGGAGGAAGTGGCATCACGCCTCGATCATCATGCCAGAAATTCCGCCATGTGTCGTAAGGACACTGTTCGCGGGATCTTGCGGATCCGCCTCTCATGGCTAATCGACGACTAAAGATGTGCTTGTCTCGGCTATAAGAGTAGCGTTTGGAGAGTCAGATGAGTCTCAAATCTATTTCTTTCTCCCTAGGTGTCGGTGTTAAAACCGGTTGATCTCGAGTAGGGGGGTCCAAACTGTGGATCTAGGGTCGATGGGTAACAAGAGAGGAAGAACATGGGTTTTACCGAGGTTCAATCCCTCTTGATGGAGGTAAAACCCTACGTCCTCCTCTCGTTGGTATTGATGGGGTAGTATAGAGTACAAAGTTGATCTATTGCGAGATCAGATGTTCTGGTCTAAACCCTAATCGTAATGAGCTTAATGTGTCCTACGAACTATGGTCCCGTGGCTTATATAGATGCCAAGGGTGCTAGGGTTACACAAGGTCAGTTACAATAGTGAAGGAATATGTCGATTACTAAATCGCCTTGGATTGTACGCTAAGTCTTCGGAAGAGTCCATCTTGAGTCCGATACTTCTAGTGACGGTCGAACAGGGCCGGGAGTCTGGCCCATGTGAATAGGAGATGGCCCGAGGAAACCTAGTCCCGGACTCCCTTAGTAGCTCCCGAACTGGCCTCAATGCTAAACCTTCTTCCTTTGTTCACTTCATAGGGACTATGGCTTGCGAGGGGAGTTCCTCTCTTCCTTTAACTGATGATAGCTTGGCTGCCGATGACTTCCCCTCCTTCAAACATATAGACAAAGATGTATATATATAAATTTTAATTTCCAGACCGACCGTTCGACAATGATTAGCATTTCTCCTTATTAGAAAGGACGTGGATGGTCAAGGCATGTAGCCTTTTATAAAAGAGCGATTCGAGACCGTTTTACTAACACATTCCATCACGAAGATCGTTCCCCTGTTTTCTAGGGATGTGGTTTTATGGTTTGGGTTTATCCCATGCGCCCATAATCACACGATTTTATTGGGAAGGGGCAGAGTTCACGGTGCAGTGGAGGGACATTTGGTATTCTGGCGAGCCATAAAAGGCAAAACCGCCACCTTAGCCCCTTCACGCACTTTAGACCTTGCAACACCATTGCCATTTACTGCTCCCAAAGCTCTAGCGCCCAGGCTTCCCTTATCCTCCCATCCTTTAGAACCCATTCATCAATTCTGCAATGTCAAGCGTCGGTTCCAAGGGCAAGTGGGAGGCCTCGTGTGTTAGTGAGAAGGATAGTCTGGAGGTGAAGAGCGCTGGCTACCTACCGAAGAACATAGCCCATTGTGCTCTGGAGAAGGAACTGGTCATCCCCACACCCAAATATGGGGAAAGAGTGGTTTTTATGCCACATTTTATCAAGGTTTTAAGTTTTCCCATCCACCCATTTATTCGGGGAGTCGTGTTGTAATATGGGCTTGACTTTCACGATTTCCCCCCAAACTCCATCACCCACCTTTCAGCCTTCATCACCGTCTGTGAGGCATTCTTGCGGGTCCAACCCCACTTTGTCCTCTATCTGAAGGTTCTCAATGTCAAGACAAAGGTCGTCAACGGAGAGCAAGTGGAATACAGAGGGTCGATAATTAGCACGCTTAGTGGGGCCAAATGGCCGAAGGGCACATTCGTCGATCCTATCAAGTCGTGGCAGGAGGAGTGGTTCTACATCACTGAGCCGCACAACGCAGACAATGTGGCTCCTCCCGCGTTTAGATCTAGCCCTTCCACTCGTCTCGTGTTCTGGGTGGAAAATGCACTAGATTGGGGGGAGGCTGCGAAGGTGAAGGAGCTCACGAACAAGATCTCCAATCCACTGGAGAAAATCGAGCACACCAATGTAATCCAGGTGCAGCTGCATCGCCGCCTTCTCCCCTGCCAGCATCGGCCCGTCCCGATTTGGGACTTCAATCCGGAGGATACGGATAATGCGGCGGGCCCTATATGGAGTTTCTTCCGTGCTACTCGCGAGAAGCTATGCAAGGAGGTTTTTAAGTCGCAAAAGACTTGGCCAACTGAGGAGGAAGACAAAGGCCTTTTCCTCCTCAATCTTTCAAGGCCGCTAAGGTTTTTACTGTATTTTTAGCTTCCATCACCTTCCTTTTGACAAGGTGTTCACTATTCCTTCTTCCTTGGTTGTAGATCTAGGTAAAAAAGTACGAGCAGGTCAACTGTCCAGCACCCTTTCCCGAAGATGACATGACCCCACTGCTGGCAGCCATGTTAACCCAGAAGTCGTACATGGCTCCGAGGGAGATGTAGGAGCAGAAGAAGGGGAAGAAGAAGATTGGGGAGGGTCTTCGGTTGAAGGGTCCTCCAGACAATAAGTCCGAAGAGACGCTGGCTCCCTCCAACATGGAGGGAGAGGAAGAAGAGGATGATGATGAGGTGAGCGACTCCTCCCATACGAAGAAAAGAGCAGCATCCGAAGACACCGAGGGAGATCCAGCTCCCATTGTTCCAAAGAAGCAACATAGAGCCGAATGGCCCTTTTTGAGAATATTCTCGACTCGGACGGGGAGTCCGAGTAAGAAGCATGGCTCCCCCGAAGGACCCTCGGGGTGAAACCCCGAGCACAAAGGTATTTATCGAAAATCCAAATACATCATTCCTATAGGTGACGTGGTTCTAACTAGGATCATTTTTCGTATTGCAGCCCACAACGTGCCTTCTCCACCGACCAAATTTCGGAGGGGGATTCCGTGCCAGCTAATCTAGTTGAAAGCGGGACCCGCTCGCCGCACACACCTCCACTACAGCCGACGAGACCAGGGAGGTGGTATCTAGGGACCCCCCCACACCGGAGCCTAAGGCTGGTGGTGACGTCATTATGGCCAAGGTTAACACCTGAGACACAAAGGACCGGGAGGATGAATTCCTCATGGTGAGAAAGGAGGGAGAGTGTGGACCCTCTAGGTCTCCTCCAAAGACAACTCCGAAGGTTCCTCCCTCTTCAGCACCGTTGGTAGTAGTCTCTCCATGAAAGGAGACTGTTATGGTGTATTCGGAGCCATCCATGACGGAGCAACTCTGAACGGGATGGCCTACCTTAAGGGAGGAAGGTCTCAACGATCCTTCCATTCCTGAAGAATGCCGCACTCATCTGAGTGGGGTATTGCAAAACATTCAGTCCATTGACAACGGTGTGAAAGAAGCTTTCGACGCGCTGCTGGCAGGCATCAAGGTAATCCACATACTTTTCCCTTTATAATTGTAGATTACGTGAAAGCCATATTATGCTCAGTAGACCGAGAGCCCTGTGTGAGTTAGAAAAACTCATGCAGGGATCAAAATAGTTTGGAAAAAGTTGTGTGTAGCCCCCAAGGCTCTGGTGGGTTGATGAAAAACACCCTAGCAAAGGATTTTGAAAAAAATCTAAAAACTTATAAAAGTTCTAAAAAATGCTCTTCTGCACACTTCTACACTAGCCACACACGCCAACTCCATGGAGTTGGTGGAAATGAAGCGGACACTGAAGGTTTACGAAGAGGAGCTGGACCGCATCAATAAGCATTTGAAGACGCTCAAATTAAGTGTGCAAGTCTAGCTCTCTCATTAAATTGTTTATTATCTTTGTCTTCAAGTGTATGTTGTATGAATGACTACCACAACTGTTGCTGCTGATGTTGATCGGCTTAAAGCCGAACTAGGCAATGTCAAGCAAGAGGCCGCCGAACAGAGGGCGGTGGCCGCACATGCCAAAGCTGCAAGAGGTAAATTGGAGGCTCAGGTCAGTGAAGTTCAACAAGAGCTCAAGGAGGCTATCACGAAGAATGAGGCCCCTGAGCAGAAAGACAAAGAAAAACGTCCGAACTGACATCAGTGACTACCGCACTCCAAGAAGGGCGGAAGGAGGCCCACGATCTTCGGAAAGAGGCCCATCAGATCAAGCAAATCGCATATGGTAAGCGATATTTACTACAATGTACATTTGGCGAGTGAATATTTGCCTTGCTTAATCGAGTGTGGAGTTCTCCAGGTGCGATTGCAGATCATTCGAAGAGTGCGACAGAAGCTGGGAAGTACTATGCTTCCGAGAAGGATGCGACACAACAAAGGTTGTTCTTGGTACAATTCCAAAATCATAAGCATCGTCACCTTGTTTCCGATCAGCTAAAACCAGTAATGGAGCTGCACAAGATGACCGAGCTGGCCATGAAAGACCCGTGCATTAGGCTATGGCTGACCAAGCCATTGTCGAGTAGTTATTTTGGCCTGGTGCAAAAGTAGATTGCTGATGCTCCTCAAATCGATGTTATGAAGTGGCCGGTCTGCATAGAGGAAGCTCGGATAGACTTTGCGAGGACAATGTTGTACTGGCCAAAGGGATAGCCTTTGAATATATCTACCGTGCCTCCGCCGCCAGGGAAGGAGCACATACACCCGAGCTATATTTCTCCACTGCCATGGAAGGTGCCCGAGCTATAGAAGCACAATGCTCCAAAGACTTAGTATTTAAGTAAAAGATCATATCTTGTAAAAGTGGTTGTATAATACAATGCCTTATGATTTTTACATGGCCAACCATGTCTTTTTAATTACAACTCTTGTTTTGGTTGTTTTGATATTAAAAGTTTCCAATGTTGGTTTCATCCCCCTCCTAGATACTAGCGGGAGTGTTTTCTGCTTCCACATTGTTTCCCTTATCCAACGTCTTGGCACCCTAAGGCGGTAATGTGGAAGAAAACTAGGCAATCGGAATATTCAACTTTAATGCTTTCATTTACCCATCAGCGCTTGACTCCGGGTGCTAAGTAGAACCCTTTTGTGAATTGAGATATTCGGCTTATGTCGTGGTGTAGAAACCTATAATCACTTGGTTTGAATGATTTCAAACCTTTTGCAGAACGCGATGAACCCCCAACAGTTCTTTAGTTTAATACTTGTCTTCGGATCGCACACTAGTTCTCGCTTATCATGTGATTTAGTTTTCGGCTTTCTCCACTGAGGTAGTTAACCAGACTAGGTGGAAATACAATCACCGCGGTCCTCCCTTTACCATTTTATCTAAACTGACAGGACGTAAAAGGGTAAACACAAGAGCGGGGCAACCCAACTTCTGACCAAAGACATAATTTGGAACCGATGTATATAATGCGAATCCAAGACTCCGCGCATGTGAAAGTGCCAAATAGTATTGTAATCGTTGAAGGAGTGGTCATGACGGACAAGCCCCCTGTTAATTTTGCCAATATCTAAGATGTGCATGAAAACATGCTTGTGTTGGTGTTTGAAAATCAGTTCGGAAAAAACAGGAGGCAAAAGACATCGCGAAGCTCATAAATCACAAAGAGCGTTCCTTATTTCCGAATTTTTTTGAATCATTTAATTCGAACTCAACAAGCGGTTGTATATATATAAAGGAATAAAATTTTACAGAGTTGAGGTTTACACAGGGTTTGGTATAACTGGCTTGATGTTCCTATAAACACCCTCTGCACATGTCCACCTTCACTCCTCGAGGAATATTCCTTGAAAGGAGAGAACTTCAATGATCAACTCTTTTTAAACAATGGCGGTCTTGAGAAGCCACCGGTGTATGGGTTTGCTTGACACAGAGATCGGTCCTTCATGGTACCTATGTGTGTGTGGATACTATAGTAGCCATGGTTCCGTTTACCCGAACAATAAGCTATATATTATTAATCCCCATAGCTCCACATGGTATCTTGAGTGCAAAGTTGTGTCCTTGAGGTACATACTTTGTTGGAGGCAAGGTGCTGCTATGGGGAGCGTATCCTTATTTAGCTATCGTGATATGGGATTGTGGCAAGGCGCGAGCCCATTTATGCTCCTTGACGGTTAACTTTGGCATGAGAGTCATATCTCCGGCCTGTACTTCGGCTGCCAAAGCTGCAGTATGTTCCTCAGTTCGGAGGGATCGCTCGGTGTTACCATTGACTATAATAACACCCTTGGGTCCTGGCATTTTAAGCTTGAAGTATGCATAATGGAGGGCGGCATTAAAGCGAGCGAACAATGTACGACCGGGGAATGCATGATACCCGCTGTGGAAAGGGACAATGTCGAAGATCAAATCTTTGCTCGAAAAGTTGTCGGGTGAGCCGAACACTACCTCTAGAGTTATCGCGCCCGAACAACGAGCCTCGATGCCAGGAATTACTCCCTTGAATGTGGTTTTGCTGGGTTTGATTCTTGATGGAGCAATGCCTATTTTACTCCATGTATCCTCGTAGATGAGATTAAGGCTGCTACCTCCATCCATGAGGACTCGTGTGAGATGGTACCCATCAATGATGGGATTGAGTACCAAGGCCGCTGACTTCCCATGCGGAATACTGGTAGGGTGGTCCGTGCGATCATACGTGATCGGGCATGCCGACCATGGATTGTACTTCGGGGCTACTGGCTCTATAGTATATATGTCCCAAAGTGCCTGCTTCCTCTCCTTTTTTGCAAGTGTGTGACGGAGATCATGTCCACCACTTTTACTTCAGGGGGAAACTTCTTTTGGCCCCCGTTGTTCGGGCAACAAGGTTCTTCATCGTCCTTGCTACGCGGGCTCTTGGCCTGGTCTTCAACCATGCTCTTTCTTGCCACCTTGATCATCCAACAGTTACGATTGGTGTGAGTAGCGGGCTTGTTTTGAGTGTCGTGTATCTGACAAGGCCTCTCGAGTATTTTGTCCAACGCGGTCGGCCTATCCTGATTTCCTTTGAAAGGCTTATTCTTGGTCTAGGCCTAGAGTTGCTGAATTCGGTATTGACTATCGTGTCATCGCTCTCACCACTATTGTGCCGACGTTTATTCTTGTTGCGTCGTGGCTTTCCACTACTGTCCCGGACTATAGAAGTGTCGAGGGTTTGAGGGGGGTTACTCCGGCGAGCCAACCAAGTATCCTCACCCGCGCAATGGAGGGTCATGAGAGAAGTAAGAGCAGACATAGTCCTTGGCCTTTCCTGTCCAAGCGTTCGGGCTAGCCATTCGTCTCGTATGTTGTTGCAGAAGGAAGATAGTGCCTTAGCATTCGAACAATCAACAATCTAATTTTTCTTGGTGAGGAATCTGTTCCAGAATTGCCGAGATGACTCATCGGGCTGCTGGATTATGTGGCTTAAGTCATTGGACCCAGGTGGCCGAATATATGTGCCCTGGAAGTTGTCTTGAAAGGCATCTTTGAGGTGCTCCCAATTCCCGATGGACTTTTCGGGAGGCTGTTCAACCAGTGCCTAGTTGGCCCTTTAAAATTTAGTGGGTAAGTATTTGATGGCATGGAGATCATCTCCGCATGCCATGTGAATGTGAAGGAGGAAATCTTCGATCCATACGGCCGGATCCGTTGTCCCATTGTACTGCTCGATATGTCGAGTTTAAACCCTTCGGGGAACTTATATCGCATTACCTCATGTGTAAAGCACATTGGATGAGTGACTCCTCTTATCTGAGTTGTGTGGTACTGGAGATTGGATGAAGTCATGTCATGCTGCTTATCCTAAACTCCATCTTTCTGATTGGGTTGAGCTGGGTATCTATCTTGTCTCATGGGAGTGCGACTTCTGGATCCGTAAATGGATCTGGTTTATCCTGCTTTAGAATTAATGTTCTACCGCAGATCATATGGGTTTTAGGGTTGAACCGGTCCCTTTCTCCTGTTCCGTCCATGAAGAGGACGGTCTGGTTGATTGTCTTGTGCAAATCTGGGTGGTGCAGGCTCCAAAGCCTCGTCTGAAAATTCTGGCAACAAGCACCAATGCGGGTAACTTTTGGTTTGCCCTTGTCGCTCCTGTTTGTACCCCTCTTCGATGGCCAAGACCTATGTGCATCTTTCATTGATGGAGTCTTGTTCGGCTTTGAGTTGTGTCTGATTTAGCTTAAGACTCCGAGCAGTGGTATGAGCTACTGCCTGAATACTCCTTGAACCAGTGGGTCTTTGGGGACGATGAAATCCTCATCTGCCAAGCTCTCCTCCTCCTCGGTCGGAGGGGGCATATTTGGTGTCTTTAGAATCACCGAGATCATCACGTTTGTGTGCATCCATGTAACCTGGTACGTAGGGATCGTACTCGGGATCAGTAGGTTTTGGGGATTAGGCTGGATTTTCCATATCGTCGGGGTTTAAATTAGCCTCGGTGTCCGCATTGCTTTCCTTGCCCTTACTAGCTTTAGGCTTTTTGCGCTGGCGATGACGCTTAACGGGCTCGTCGCCACTTTTTTTTGCCAGGGTGTCATCATCACTTTTACCCATGGCGCCCTCGTCCGTAGGGGTGTCCACCATGTAGACTTCGTATGTGGAGCTCGTTGTCCATCGTCCCGTTACGGGGGGACTGTGTTGTTGAATGGTTGTGTCAATATCTTTTTCTTCTTCAGAAGAGAAGTCTAACACATAAGTTAGATCTTTAACAGTGGTGATGAAGTGGGTGGCGAGTGAGGAATAAAGTTCCCCGCACTTGTCCCAAGGTCAAAAGGGTCCTCAATCGGGGTTAGCTCGGCCAAACCATGAGCGGTTTGGACTTGGGTCATTGTCTTTTGACCATGAGAAATTTGTCAGAGTAGTCCTCAAAGCCTTGGCAGAGTTGCACTCCGGAGCTTCAACGTGGGACTTATGCTCGGGCAGGATTACCCTTGGGCCTCCAAATACCATGGTCAGATCCTGGCTCGAAGTCGAATCAAGGTTAGAATTTATTTTGGACTCAACGTCAGGAAGAAGACCTGAAGTTAAAGCTTCGGAGTTTTCAAGCTCCTAGGCCAAAGCCAAGACCTAAGAGAGGATCAGGTCGCCCCGAGTGTTGGCAACGAATTCCAACACACCGAACTTAAATTCCTAACCCGGGTGAGCCGCTTAATCTGGTGATGAGCCGCCTTGACGTGCGGGGTGGTACTGCTAAAAGTAGGGCATTGGTCGGAGATAAAGGTATCTCCGGGCTTAGCGCTATCGCTCGTGACTGATAAGTCTCAAACGCATCTATAATTTTTGATGGTTTCACGCTATTATCTTGTCTTCTTTGGTTGTTCTATGTACCTTTTATATCTTTTTTGGGACTAAATTATTAATTTAGTGCCAAGTGCCAGTTCCTGTTTTTTCCGTGTTTTTGACTCTTTTCAGATCTGATTTTGGAACGGAGTCCAAACGGAAGAAAAACCCCGAAATGATTTTTTCCCGAACGGAAGAAGATCAGGGGGCCTTTGGGCCAAGCCAGGTGGGCTCCAGGGAGCCCAAAAGCCGTCACTCCGCCACCAGGGGGAGGCGGCGGTGGGCAGGCTTGTGGCCTCCCTGGCCGCCCCCTGACCTAGATATTTGGCCTATAAATTCCCAAATATTCCGCAAAAAATCAGGGGAGCCTCGAAAATACTTTACCGCCACCGCAAGCTTCCGTTTCTGCGAGATCTCATCTGGAGACCCTTCCCGGCGCCCTACCGGAGGGGACTTTGGATGTAACATCCCAAATTTTGGAATGTTAAAATAATTATTAGAATGATTGTTTGTTGGTTGCCTGAGTGATTGAAACTTGTGTGAAATTTGAAACTTTTCGAAACTTTTGAATGAGAGGGAATAAAATGACTTTCCCCATCTCTGGTAAATTCAAATTCAATCTTTTAAAAGCAAAGAGAGAAGATGACATGACTTCTTCAACTATGAATAATTTGAACGGAGATATTTGCATTTGAATCCTTTTGCATTTGCATTTGTTTTCTCCGTGCAAGAAATGCCGGGGAATACATTCTAGAGAGGAGGAACATGACCCTCAAACCCACGGGCATTTTTAAAGTTATTTGAACCCTAAAACTTAGAGGGTCATTTGAAAATTATTTGCAAAAGAAAATAAATATTTTAGGCAATTTTGTGAAAAATAATTTTTTCTGAAGTTTTATTTTTTGCCGTGGAAAAATGCCCATCATCTATATTTTATTTTTCTGATAATTTTAGTATATAGAAACTCTTTATTCCGAATTGATTTGATTTCCTTTTTATCGTTTTAGTTTCCTAGTTTTAAAAATAGGAAAGGAATCCCTTTATTTTGGAAAGACCTGCTGGCCCATTAAGACCTTTCCTATTTTTGGCCCAACAGGAGATCTTCTCCTACCTCTCTTCTTCTTCACGTCACAGCAAGCTTTCCATCCATGGAGGAAGGAATTCCCTCCTTCCCGATCTCCCTCTTCTTTCCTTCCGGACGCCATCCGAGGCCGCCTATAAAACCCTCAGCATCTCCTCTCTCCGTTTTTCCCGAGAGAACCCCCTCTCCTCGCCTCTAGCTCGCGCGCCACCATTACCCCGTCGGTCACCAGAGAACTCACTGTGCACCTCCACATCGCCCCTGCACTCCTCCTCGCCCCCCTGGCACCCCTGCCGCACCACCCCTCCCTTCGGCCCCTCCTCCACCGCCGCCCCACCCCACCCCGTCGCCCTGCAAGCCTCGCCCCTCCCTGGAACCAGCGAGCAGGAGCAGCCAGAAACTTCCTCCCGTCGGCACCCCCTGCAGGTCTCCACCTCCCCCTCGCCTCTCCCCCAGGAGCCCCACCCCAACCCTCCTCCGCCGGATCCCCTCCTCCACCGGCCCTTCCCCACCCTCGCCGGCCACCCCCACCCTCGCCGGAGAAGGCTCCAGCACAGGAGCAACTTCCATCACGGTAAGGCCCCTCTTTCCTTTCTTTTTTTACTTGTTTTGTTTATTTAGTTTTACCCTTAGATCTATTTTCAACGGTGTAGATTAGAGTAGGATAACCTTTCGGTTTTTAAAAAAAAACCGCCGATTTTTATTCACTTAACTTTTAGCCAGAGAACTTTTCTTATTTAGCGGCCATTCGCTGTTTAGCCTATGCAGCAAACACCCTTAGCCAATCAGTGGGCGCCACGTGTCTGTAGCAATTATTCTCTTTTTCTGTCTAGTTCCAAAAACAACAAAGTTTTTGTTTTATTTTGGCCATAACTTTTGATCTCGAAGTCCAATGATAGTGATTCTTTTTCCAGTAGCTCACAAATTTCCTGTAGTTTCTAAAAACATATAATTTATCTATGTTTGAAATTTCAAAATATAAGTTAGATCAGATTTAGTTTAAACCTTGTTTTGCCTATTCCAGGAGTTTAAAAATAGATGTTAATTTGATTCCTTTTGGTACTGATCACTAGTGATCGTATTTATCAGTGGTAAAAATTTCAGATTTGTTTGAGTATTTTAGCTCACTGTTTCATGTGAAACAATTTCTGTTTCACCTCTTTTAGGATTTCGGCTAATTCCTTTTCTATTTTTGTTTTAAAATATTTTCTTTATTATTTCAGAAATATTATTGTTTTGTTTATGTTAGTTAAACAGTAGTTTTGCAACAAGTTTTTATTTTATTTTTATTTGTTATCATGAAATCAATTCTAGTTCCTTAGTAACTTGCAATTGGTTTCACCACTGTTTCAAATCCCGTTTGGAAATACTTTCAAATAGTTTTATGAAAAATATTTTATTTTATCTTAGTTAAACTTATATCTTAGTTCCTTGTTATTATTTTCTGTTAGACAAAACTATTTAGTGTTTGACGTAGTAGAAGACTCCCTAGTCTTATTTGAAGTTCTTTCGGATTCCTATTCGCTCTCTCTTTTGTTTTGATTGTTAGAATGATTGCTAGTATGAGTGCTTATGTGAATGATATGTTTGTTATATAGATTTCATCGGAGAGTGACGAGTAGTCTATCAAGTTATTTTCTCGAGAACTTCTTCTTCGTCAACATCACCAGGCAAGTCACTTTGATCATACTATCACCTATGTTTTATGCATCGTAGTTCTACCATCCTATGCCCAATTGCATGCTGCTTAGGTACTTGGAAATTTTAGTATAGATTGTAGTATCATGTGGTAGGCACACAACAACCCCGATACTTGGCCCCGGGACGACAAATTTCATATTGCTATGCTTGAGTAGACGGGATTTCGGTTGAGTGCATAACACGAGTGATGCGAGGTTGATAAATAATCAAGACCGGTTAAGACAAGATTTTCAAGACCTCGGACGCAATGCAACTCTGGGTGAAGGACGGTTGATCGGCTCCCTGGAGAACCCAGTGGATGACCCGGGATGCTGGGGACGGCCATGACATCCTGCGGAAAGCTTCACCAAGGCTCAAAGAGACGGACGGATACTTTCAAGACCCAAGGCTTACCTGCACAGACACAAGTCATTATGGGCTCTGGCTTGGTTGGACAACGCGGCGACTCTGGACAGGCGGTGCTAGCAGATGTAGAAGAACGGTAGGAATGGGTGGGCACCGACAGGGATTCAGAGGGACCCGTTGAAAGACCATGTTTTGATCATCCGGTCTTCAAACACCCTGAAGTGCGAGGACATACTCGGAGGCGATCAAATCTTGTGGGGAACGTGTGCAAAACTCTGCAGAGTACTCAAACTAATCGATTAGCCGTGTCCACGGTCATGGACAACTTGAGCCAAAGGAACTGAAGTTATCTGGATTTCTCAACACCATTATATATATTTGATGAGGGTAATATTGATAACTCGGGTATGAGAACTGGTTGGCGGAACCATCTCATTAACAACCAACTACGTAGTAACATTTTGCTTTTAGCCCTCTCTTGATGTAGGAGAAAACTTGCTTTTCGCTAAAAAATTATAGCCCCACCTGCCATATATGCATATAGTATAGATGATTACTTTTCACCCCTCTCTTATGTGACTTGCCGGCATATTCAATATGCTGACCTACACGGCTGCAACGTCTCATGTTGCAGATATTTTTCTTCGATGAGTAAGAGTACGATTCGGGGTTACGGTCTACACTCAACTTGCCGTTGGTGTTTATTGGGACTCCACTCCCTTGACTGCTTCCGCTGAAATAATTAAGGTATATATCAGTTTTACGCTATTTACATGTGATTGCACTTTGATATATACATTGATGTACTATGTGTGCCAGCATACTAATCCAGGGATGGCACAGTAACATAGAGGCTTGACTCGTCTTGAGTCAGGTCGCTACATTGGAGTTGGAGGGCCTCTTCATCATCATCATCGCCCCTCCAATGACTCGTGAGTAGTTCACTTCAGACCTACGGGTCCATAGTTAGTAGCCAGATGTCTTCTTCTCTCTCTTGGATCTTCAATACAAAGTTCTCCATGATCTTCATGGAGATCTATCTGATGTAATCTTCTTTGGCGGTGTGTTTGTCGAGATCCGATGAATTGTGGATTTGTGATCAGATTATCTATGATATATATTTGAGTCTTTGCTGATTTCTTATATGCATGGTTTGATATCCTTGTAAGTCTCTCCGAGTCTTGGGTTTTGTTTGGCCAACTAGATCTATGATTCTTGCAATGGGAGAAGTGCTTGGTTTTGGGTTCTGCCATGTGGTGACCTTTCCCAGTGACAGTAGGGACAGCAAGGCACACATCAAGTAGTTGCCATCAAGGGTAAAAAGATGGGGTTTTTATCATTGGTTTGAGATTATCCCTCTACATCATGTCATCTTGCTTAAGGCGTTACTCTGTTCTTATGGACTTAATACACTAGATGCATGTTGGATAGCGGTCGACGTGTGGAGTAATAGTAGTAGATGCAGACAGTATCGGTCTACTTGTTTTGGACGTGATGCCTATAGAAATAATCATTGCATAGATATCGTCATGACTTTGCGCGGTTCTATCAATTGCTTGACAGTACTTTCTTCGCCCATCGTCTACTTGTCTTCATGAGGGAAGCCACTAGTAAACACTACGGCCCCCGGGTCTATTCACATCCATTGTTTACACCTCCACTTCTACTTTGCTTTGTTACTTTGTTGCTTTCAGTTCTCACTTGGCAAACAATCTATAAGGGATTGACAACCCCTTCATAGCGTTGGGAGCAAGTTTTTGTGTTTGTGCAGGATCTTGAGATATTCCTCCACTAGATTGATACCTTGGTTCTCAAACTGAGGGAAATACTTACCACCGCTACGCTACATCACCCTTTCCGCTTCGAGGGAATACCAACGCAAGGCTCCAAGGCCACAGGGGAAATCCTTTGCATACTTGCCTAGGAAGTCCCTTAAGGCATAGCCGCAGCAGAAAGATCAAGCCAAGTATTCTCCCGTCGACTTGCCTATTTCTGGCGCCGTTGGAAGGCCTTTTGTTGCAGTAGCAGTGACCAAGCGAGCCATTGATCCTTTTTGCGATCTCACAGTGGAGCTCTCAATGAAAGCACCAACGTCGGTGTCAAAACTGGCTAGTCTTGAGTAGTGGGGTCCGAACTATGGACCTAGGGTCGATGGGTAAAAAGAGAGGAAGAACATGGTGGTTTACCCAGGTTCGGGCCCTCTTGACGGAGGTAAAACCCACATCCTGCTCTCATTGGTATTGATGGGGTAGTATAGGTATAGAGTTGATCTACTGCGAGATCGAATGTTGTGGTCCAAACCCTAATCGTAATGAGCTTAATGTGTCCTACGAACTATGGCCCACTGGCTTATATAGATGATAGGGTTACACGAGGTCGGTTACAATAGAGAAGGAATATGTCGATTACTACATTGCCTTGGATTGTACGCCAAGTATTTGGAAGATTCCATCATGAGTCTGATACTTCTACTGACGGTCGAACATGCCTATGAGTCCGGCACATGAGAATATGCAGATAGCCCGAGGATCCCCTAGTCTCGGACTCCCTCACCGCCCACTATAAGTGAATCGCGAACATATTGCAACACCCTCCAACATGAATCCTTCATGCGTGCGCCTCATGGAAGGCATCTTAGGATATCACCAAAATAAAATATATACTCAAATCAATCTAGGTCATCAATCAACCCAAAGGACAACATAGATCTACACAAACATCATAGGATGACAACACATCATTGATTAATAATATGTGGCATGAAACACCATGTTCAAGTAGAGGATTACAACAGGGTGCGAGACAGTGGACCGTCGAAAAGAGATGAGGAAGCTGATGAAGACAATGATGTTGATGAAGACAATCACCGCAGCGATAGCTCTCTCGATGGCACTCCGGCAACGCCGGAAGAGAGGGGGAGAGAGTCTCCCCCATAGTCTTCCTCCTCCATGGCCTCTACCCATATAGGAAGAGGTTCTCCCTCTGGTCCTTGGCCACCATGGCTCCTGGAGGGGCGAGAGCCTCTTCGATATTGGATCTCTCTCTGTTTCTCTCTTGTTTTCGCTGCAGTATTACAGCCCTTCACCGTTTCTTAAATACCCGTAGATCCATAACTCCGATCAGGCAAAAAATTTGCCGGGATTATTATCGGAAAAATATCTTTATTGGGCGAAAGAAGGTCCCCAACCGACGTAAGGAGGAGCCACAAGGCATCAGGGCGCAGCCACCTCAGGCCACGCCCTGTTACCTTATGAGAGCCTCGAGCATCGTGTGGTTGTTGATTTTTCTTCCCAAAATTCACATATATTCGAAAAAAATCTCCATAAATTTTTATCGCATTTGGACTCCGTTTGATATAGAATTTCTATGAAATAAAATACACTCAAAAAACAGGAACCGATATCAGCACTCGACACTGGATAAGTAAGTTAGTCCCAAAAAATAATACAAAGTTTTGCCAAAAGTATATGAAAGTTGTAGAATATTGGCATAAATACTTATGAATTATTAATATATTGGAGACGTATCAATCATATCTTTGTTCAGGATGATCTCTTGTATCTTGCACATATTGTTTGCAAGAGTGAGTATTGAACATGGAAACCTTTCATTCACATATGTTTGATTCATATAGCCAACGTACATATGACTCATCATGTCCCTTTCTACAAGGTGTGTATCCACACATTCCAAAGCAACTGTCCTTTAAAGGGGATTGCACACATTTTGGGGGAGCTTATATGAGTTATGTATCCTTCAAAGCTATCATACTCTACTTCCTATCTTTATTTAAAGCTTTGAATGTATGTTGTCATCAATTACCAAAAAGGGGGAGATTGAAAGCACATACGCTCCCTTGGTGGTTTTTATTATTCATGACAACATACATTGTCTCTTGGGCTAATATTTTTATCTAGTGTATTTCAGATATAGTCCATAGGGAGGATTGGCTAAGAATTGTGAGGAGAAACCCTAAGGAAGGAAAGGAATAGGATTGGCCAAGCTTCAAGCTTCAAGACTCTACATTTTATTTTTTGAGAGAAATCAATTTTGAGTCCATAGGAAAGCCAATACTATTAAAAGGGGATGAGGTGACTATGATGATTTGGTTGCTCAAGTGCTTAGAGATTAGCCACCAAAAATACTCACGGAATTCTCCCACAAATATTTTGTCCAGATCCCAAAGTCAAATTTGGTTCCACCAATATCTCCAAATCAGCCCCACCTAGTTTTACCCTAGATAGAACTTATGCCAAACCCTAGCATCTCGGTACCAACAAGTTTGGTTTCGATCTCACAAAAAAAGTGACCAACTCCCTCATTAGCCATTTGCTAAAATCGGGATTTTTGAGTTCTGCAAATCAATGCCACCAAGTGTGGTAACTTCCTAGGCCAGCCAAATTGGACCCTACGAGATTCATATATCAGTCTCACCGAAAAGCCTAAAGTTGCCAGATTTTGCACTAGTCGGTGCAACCTAGATTTTACTTCGGTTTCATCGAGTTTGACAATAATTTCTAACGGTTGGATTTTTAGAGATGCTTATATATACCCCTCGACCTACCTCTCATTCGTAGGGGAAGCACTCAGAACGAACCAACACTTGCCGCATACATTTTCTGAGAGAGAGCAACCTACTCATGTGTTGAGATCAAGATATTCCATTCCTACCATATGAATATTGATTTATAGCCTCCCCAAGTTGCTTTCCACCCAATCAATCTCTCCTACCCAAGCCAAATGTGTGAGAGAGTGATTGAGTGTTGAGGAGACTATCTTTTGAAGCGCAAGAGCAAGGAGTTCATCATACTACCACATCTATTACATTTTGGAGAGTGGTGTCTCCTAGATTGGTTAGGTGTCTCCTGGGAGCCTCCGACTTTGTGTGGAGTTGAACCAAGAGGTTTGTAAGGACAAGGAGATTGCTTACTTCAGGAAGATCTACCCCTTTGTGAGGCTAGTCCTTCGTGGACGTAAGCCATGATGGAATAGACAAGATTGCTTCTCCGTGGACCATTCGTGGGTTGAGCCCTCCATGCACTCTCGTGTCTGTTACCCTCCGTGGGTTGAAGTCTCCATCAACGTGGATGTACGATCGCACCACCTATCGGAACCACGACAAAAATCATTGTGTCATCTTTGCGTTTTATCTTCCAAAACTCTACTCCTTACTTTCATGTGCATATGTTTACTTTCCGCTGCTATACTCGTAGACTTGCATGTTTAGGGTGTGTTTGACCTTATATAATTGCTAAAATCTGCCAACCATTAAATTTGGGAAAAGGTTAGGTGTTAATTTTGTCAAGTAGTCTATTCACCCCCCCTCTAGACATCCCTTCTGGTAATCCAACAATCTTCCCCTCTTCGTCGTCCTCCTTTTCCCCGGAGGGCTCTCCTCGCATCTCCTGCTTAAGCATGCGACAATCACGAGTGGAATGCTTCGGGAATATGGGGTTGCCATCCTCGTCTTTCTTGGTGTGGACCTGGCACAACTGATCCAAGATCTCACCCTTGGGCTCACTCTTCTTCTTCACAGCCGAGTCCTTCTTCTTCTTCTTCTCTTTTTATTTGCCCTGTCCTTGCCCGGGCGAAACTACAACTTGATAGGTCTCCAACGTATCTATAATTTTTGATTGTTTCATGCCGATATATTATCATTCTAGAATAATTTTGGGGTGTTTATTCACCAACTTATTAATTTTTGAGCACTAACCTATTGACCCAGTGCCGAGTGCCAGTTGTTGTTTTTTTCGTGTATTTATCTTTTCTGGTTTTCCATACTAAAAGAAGTCCAATTGTCATGAAATGTTTTGGTGATTTTTCTAGACCAAAAGAAGACCAACGAGCATCAGAAAAAGGCTGGAGGCCTCACGAGCGGCCCACAAGCCGACACGACGCGTCCTGGGGAAACCCTGATGGCTTGTACCTCCCTCGTGGCCCTCCCGACTCCGTTCTTTGGCTTATAAATTCTCATCTACCCTAAAAACATTAGAGGGAGTCCTGAAACACTTTTAAGGCTACCGCAAGTCTCTGTTACGACGGGAGGCCATCTAGAGCTCCGTTCTGGCACCCTGCCGGAGGGAGGATCGATCATAGAGAGCCTCTTCATCAAACTTGCTTCCCTCACGATGATGTGTGAGTAGTTCACCACAGACCTACGGGTCCATAGCCAGTTCCTAGATGCAATCTCTCTCTCTCTCTCTCTCTCTCTCTCTCTCTCTCTCTCTCTCTCTCTTTGATCTTTAATACAATGATCATCGCATGTTCACTTTGATCCATATGATGTAGATCCTTTTGTGTGGTGCGTTTGTTGGGATCCGATGAATTGTGGGTTTATTTTCTAATTATTCATGATAATTATTTGAGTCTCCTATGAATACTTATATGATACTTATGTGCATGATTATGATAGCTTCGTAATTGTCTCATATCTGTTGGAATAGTTTGGCGAACTAGATCGATATTTCTTTAGTGAGAAAGGTGCGTTGTGGTAGGTTCAACCTGGAGAATTTATATATCCCAGTGACAGAAGGGTACAAGATGCGCGTTTGTGTTACTTCTACTCAAGATAAAACAATGAGGTTTATTCATATTGCTTTAGTTTACTTTGTCTACTTCATGTCATTGTTCTGCATGCATTACTCTGTTTTACTTAATACTGTAGAAGCATGCTGGATAGGGGTCGATGAGTGGAGTAATATTAATAGGTGCACGCAGGAGTCGGCCTATTAGTTTGTGGACGTCATGCCTATATACACATGACCATTGCCGTGAATATCACATAACTATCCGCTTTTCTCTCAATTGCCCAACAGTAATTTGTTTACCCGTCGTATGCTATTTTTCATGAGAGATGCCAATAGGAAAAGCTATGGCACCCGGGTCTATTCACAACATATTGACAAAACCTTCATTACCTTGTTGTTATTTACTTTTTATTTTATTTTATATTGCTATCTACAATTATCTACACACCTCACTTGCTTGCAAATACCAAGACAAGAGGAATGACAACCCTCTTGCACGCATTGGGTGCAAGTTGTTTGTTCTTTTGTTTGCAGCCTCTGAAGAAGGTTGTGGTTGATATTCCTATTGGTTCGATAAACCTTGGTTTCACAATCGAGGGAAATACTTACCCACATTGTACTGCGGTAACCCGTTCCTCTTCACGGAAAACCCAGCGCAGATCACAAGTATTTGGAAGGATTTCTCGCGCGTTTACCAGGGAATATCATCACCAACTACCAAGTAACTCCACACAAAATTTCATTCACTTGTTCGTATTTTTATTTTCTGGTACATTTATTTTCTCTCCTAAAAAATAAAAATACAAAAATATTTATCTTTGCTTGCTTAGTTTGTCACTATATTGCATCTTTGCTCTCTAGTTTGCTTGTCTTGCTTGTTACTTTGCTTGCTTGACTTATCAAATACTAATAACAATGATTTTATTAGTAATCCTATACCACCAGCCAGTAGTGCGGAGGCTTTTGATATTAATGCTGCATTACTGAATCTTGTCATTAAAGAGCAGTTTTCCGGAAGTCCTAATGAGTATCCCGCTTCACATCTCAATACCTTTGTTGAACTTTGTGATATGAAAAATTAAAGGAACATTTACATATTTCCCCCTAACTTCGGCCCGACCTCATCTTTACCCCTAAAAAAACAGTGCTCAACTATACCCCTCTTCCGTTAAGTGCGTTTATAGAAATACCCTTCCATACATTTTCCGTCCGGTCAAAGGCCTTTGACCGTTAAGTGCATGTATAGAAAAATGTAACGGTCAAAGGCCGTTGATTGGATGGAAAATGTATGGAAGGGCATTTCTATAAGTGCACTTAATGGAAGTGGGGCAAAGTTGAGCACTGTTTTTATTTAGGGGTAAAGATGAGGTCGGGCCAAAATTAGGGGGGAAAATTGAATTGGCCCAAAATAAAAAGGAAATGGAAAATTATATTTTTCTTTTTTTCTTTTTCACTAAGACAGAAAGCCAAAGCTTGGTTTTCATCCTTACCACGTAATAGTATTGGAATATAGGATAGGTGTAAAGATGCTTTTATTCCCAAGTATTTTCCTCCTGCTAAAATCATCTCCCTTAGAAAACAAATAATGAATTTCAAACAGAAAGATCATGAACATGTTGCACAAGCTTGGGAGAGGATGAAATTGACGATAACAAATTTCCCAACGCATGGCATAAACTTGTGGATGATTATCCAAAAATTCTATGCTGGACTAAACTTTGTGTCTGGGAACCTTCTAGATTCTACCGCAGGTGGTACCTTCATGGAGGTGACCTTAGGAGAGGCTGCCAAACTTCTGGACAACATCATGGACAACTATTCTCAATGGCATGCCGAAAGAGATCCAACTCGTAGGAAGGTATATTCTGTTGAGGAAATCGCTACTTTGAGTGAAAAGGTGGATGCTCATATGAATTTGGTTGCTAATAAAAATACTCATGTTGATCCTAATTATATGCCCTTGTATACCTTTATTGAATAAAATAATGATGCTATTGATGTGAGCTCTGTCTCATGAAATAATTTCAACAAAAATGCTTATAGAGGTAATTTCAATGCTAGCCATATCCCGGTAATGATCCTAATGGTTATGGCGACTCTTATCGTAATTCTTATGGAAAATCCTCTAAAACTCTAATAGGATACCCTCTGATCTTGAGAGCACAATAAAGGAACTCATTAATTATCAAAAAGTTTTCAATACTATTGTGGAAGAAAAATTGCATGTTTTTGATACTTTAGCTAAAAACATGGATATGATTGCTCTTGACGTAGAAACTATTCAAAAAGCTTTGCCTCCTAAGCATGATTTTAATAATACTATTGAATATATCAAAGTTTCTATTAATGAAAGTAAGGAGAGGACCGCTAAGGTGAAAGCTAAGTGGGAATTCCTAGAAAAAACTCTTCCACCCGATATTTACCGGAATCATGATGAAGATCTTAAAATGATTGCTACTTCTTGCTACCTCTTGAGATTGCGTTGGTTTTTCCCTTGAAGAGGAAAGGGTGATGCAGCACAACAGCAGTAAGTATTTCCCTCAGTTTGAGAACCAGGGTATCAATCCAGTAGGAGTATCAAGACAAGTCTCCAAAGTACCTGCGCAAAAACAGCAAACTTGCACCCAACGCTACAAAGGGGTTGTCAATCCCTTCACGATTGATTGCAAGGTGACATCTGAAGGCGGAAAGTGCAACAAAGTAAAAGTGTAAGGCTGAAAATATGATGTGAAGTAGACCCGGGGGCCATAGTGTTCACCAGAGGCTTCTCTCATGATAGCAAATATTACGGTGGGTGAACGAATTACTGTCGAGCAATTGATAGAACCGCGCAAAGTCATGATGATATCTAAGGCAATGATCATACATATAGGCATCACGTCCAAGACAAGTAGACCGATACTTTCTGCATCTACTACTATTACTCCACACATTGACCGCTGTCGAGCATGCATCTAGTGTATTAAGTTCATCACAAACAGAGTAATGCCTTAAGCAAGATGACATGATGTAGAGGGATAAACTCATGCAATAGATATAAATCCCATCTTTTTACCCTTGATGGCAACCACACGATATGTGCCTCGCTACCCCTTCTGTCACTAGGTGAGGTCACCGCACGGTATGAACCCAGAACCAAGCACTTCTCCCATTGCAAGAATTATAGATCAAGTTGGCCAAACGAAACCCACAACTCGAAGAGAATTACAAGGATATGAAATAATACATATAGGAGATCAGAAGAAACTCAAATAAGATTCATAGATAATATGATCATAAATCCACAATTCATCGGATCTCGATAAACACACCGCAAAATAGGATTACATCGGATAGATCTCCATGAAGATCATGGAGAACTTTGTATTGAAGATACAAGAGAGAGAAGAAGCCATCTAGCTACTAGCTATGGACCCGAAGGTCTATGGTGAACTACTCACGCATCATCGGAGAGGTCATGGTGTTGATGAGGAAGCCCTCCGTGTCCGAATCCCCCCTCCGGCAGGGCACCAGAACGTGCCTCAGATGGGATCTTGTGGAGACAGAAGCTTGCGGCGGCGGAAAAGTATTTTCGTGGCTCTCTTCTGTGGTTTCAGATTTTTAGGGCATCTATAGGCAGAAGAACTAGGGCAGGGGAGCCACAGGGGGCCCACTAGCCTGCTAGGACTGCCCCCTAGGCCGGGCCTGGGTGGCTTGTGACCTCCTCCGAGGTCCCCTGCCTTGGTTCTCAAGTCTCCTGCGTGTCTTCTGTTATGGAAAAAATCATTTCGCAGGTTTTATTCCGTTTGGACTCCGTTCAATATTCTCCTCTGAAAAAGGTCAAAAACACGGAAAAAATAGGAACTGGCACTTGGCACTGAGTTAATAGGTTAGTCCCAAAAAAGATATAAAATAGCATATTCATGCATACAAAACATCCGAAGATGACAAGATAATAGCCTGGAACCATAAAAAATTATAGATACATTGGAGACGTATCAAGCATCCCCAAGCCTAACTCCTGCTCGTCCTCGAGTAGGGAAGTGATAAAGAATGAATTTTTGATGTGGAATGCTACCTAACATATTTGTCCTTTGTAACTTCTTTCTTGTGGCATGAATGTGCACATCCATGAGATTCAAAACAATAGTTTGCTATTGACATGAAAACAATAATACTTCAAGCAAACTAGCAAGGTAATCATGAACTTTCGAAATAACAAGGCCATAGAAAGTTATCCCTACAAAATCATATAGTCTGGCTATGCTCCATCATCCCCACACAACGAATTTGAAACATGCACAACCCCGGTATTGGCAAAGTAATTGTTTTCGCACTCTTACTTTCTCAAACTTTTTCAACTCTCATGCAATACATGAGCGTGAGCCATGGATATAGCACTATAGGTGGAATAGAGTGTGGTGGAGGTTGTGAGGCAAAAAGGAGGAGATGGTCACATCGACTCGGGGTATCAAAGGGCTACGGAGATGCCCATCAATATATATCAACGTGAATGAGTAGGGATTACCATGCAACGGATGCACGAGAGCTATAACTATGTGAAAGCTCAAAAGAAGAACTAGAGGGTGTGCATCCAACTTGCTTGCTCACGAAGACCTAGGGCAATTTTGAGAAAGCCCATCATTGGAATATACAAGCCAAGTTATATAATGAAGATTCCCACTAGTATATGGAAGTGTCAAACCAAGAGACTCTATATCATGACGAACCTGGTGCTATTTCGAAGCACAAGTGTGGAAAAAGATAGTAGCATTGTCCCTTCTCTCTTTTTCTCTCATTTTTTTTGTTCGGGCTCTTTGGCCTCTTTCCATTTTTTTTGTGGGCAACTTTGGCCTCTTCTTTTTATTTCCTCACATGGGACAATGCTCTAATAATGATGATCATCACACTTTTATTTACTCACAACTCAATGCTTAGAACAATGATGACTCTATAGGAAATGCCTCCGGCAGTGTACTGGGATGTGCAACGATCTAGCTTAGCGTATGACGTTGAAACATCTCGCTAGCTATCTTACGATCATGAAATGGCAATATGAAAGTGACAGCACATGTCATGAGACGGAACAGTGGGAGTTGCATGGCAATATATCTTGGAATGGCTATGAAAAAGCCATAATAGGTAGGAATGGTGGCTGTTTTGAGGAAGGTATATGGTGGGTTTGTGCACCGGCAAAAGTTGTGTGGCACTAGAGAGGCTAGCAATGGTGGAAGGTGAAAGTGCATCTATACCATGGACTCACATTAGTCATGTAGAACTCATATACTTATTGCGAAAGTTTTTATTAGTAATCGAAACAAAGTGCTAAACGCATACTCCTAGGGGAAGGGCTGGTAGGTGTTAACCATCGCGCGATCCCGACCGCAACATAAAGGATGAAAATCAATAAATCAATTATCCTCCGACTTCCAAACATAGCGGTTCACCATACGTGCATGCTACGGGAATCACTAACTTCAACACAATTATTTCTAGATTCACAACACCCTACTAACATAACTCTAATATTACTATATCCATGTCTCAAAACTAATTGAGATGAATCAAACTTCTCTTCACTAATCGATGCACATGAATATGGAAGTTTTTATTATATCCTCTTTGGATGCCTATCATCTTTTGGACTACTTTCATAGCACAAGCCAATTACCAAGCTACTTAGAGAGTTCACTCTCAAAAAGATATAAGTGAAGATCGAGAGTTCTTATTTCTCCAAAATATGACACCGCCGTGCTATAAAAAGATCTAAGTGAAGCACTAGAGCAAAGTTATCTAGCTCAAAAGATATAAGTGAAGCACATGCGAGCTAAATTGCCTAACTCAAAAGATATAAGCGAAGCTCAAAGAGTATTCTAGCGAAATCATGATGAGTGCATGTCTCTCTCAAAAAGGTGTGCAGCAAGTATGATTGTGACACAGCAAAAAGGAAAAGAAAATACTCCTATAATACACGACGCTCCAAGCAAAACACATATCATGTGGTGAATAAAAATATAGCTCCAAGTAACGTTACCGATGGATTGAAGACGAAAGAGGGGATGCCTTCCCGGGGCATACCCAAGCTTTGGATTTTTTATGTCCTTGAATTTGGCTTGGGATGCCTTGGGAATCCCCAAGCTTGAGCTCTTTACACTCTTTATCCCATTGTCCATGAGAATATCACCCAAAACTTGAAAACTTCACAACACAAAACTTAAACAGAAACTCGTGATATCAATAGCATAAGAAAACGAACTACCAACTCTTTAGGTACTGTAGAAAACTTGATTTATATTTATATTGGTGTTATATTACCGTATTCTCACTTTTCCATGGCTAGTACCCCCCGATACTATCCATAGTTTCATCAAAATTAGCAATCAACACAACAAAAACAAAATCTGTCAAAAACAGACCAGTCTGTAGCAATCTGTATACTTTGTATACTTATTTTATATCTAAATTCTGAAAAATTACGATAATTTGGGCAATTGGCATATAAACTAGCATAAAAAAGAATCAACTCAAAAGCTCTTTCTCGATAAAAATGAAAAATAATTTTGTGAGCGAAAAGTTTTTGTCTTTTTCAGCAAGATCAAACCACCATCACCAAAACTAGTCATAAAGGTTTTACTTGGCACAAACACAAGAAAAACACAAAAAAAACACAATAATAACAGAATTATGATGGCGTGGACGCAACAAAACAGAAAGCAAAAAGCAAAGATAAATTCATTGGGTTGCGTCCCAACAAGCGCTATTGTTTAACACCCTTAGCTAGGCATAAGGCAATAGAATCACGTATCGTCGTCTTTGGTACTCAAACCATAAGTAGCCCTCATCATGGATTCATAAGGCAATCTTATTTTCTTTCTAGGAAAATGTTCCATGCCCTTCTTTAATGGAAATTGAAATCTAATATTCCCTTCCTTCATATCGATGAAAAAATCGATAGTCCTTAGGAAAGGTCTACCAAGAATGATAGTACATGTCGGATTGCAATCAATATCAAGCACAATGAAATCTACGGGTACATAGTTCCTATTGGCAATAATAAGAACATCATTGATCCTTCCCATAGGTTTCTTAACAGTAGAATCCGCAAGATGCAAATTAAGAGATCACTCATCAATCTTATTGAAGCCTAGAACATCACATAAAGAGTTTGGAATAGCGGAAACACTAGCACCCAAATCACACAAAGCATTGCATTCATAGTTTTTGATTTTGATTTTGATAGTAGGTTCCCACTCATCATGAAGCTTTCTAGGAATAGAAACTTCCAACTCAAGTTTCTCTTCAAGAGATTTCATCATAGCATCGACGATATGATCGGTAAAGGCCTTGTTTTGGCTATAAGCGTGTGGAGAGTTTAGCATGGATTGCATCAAGGAAATACATTGAATCAAAGAGCAACTATCATAATTGAATTCCTTGAAATCCAAAGTAGTAGTTTCATTACTACTCAAAGTTTTGATATCCTCTACTCCACTTTCAATGCTTTTAGCATCAAGATGGATAGACTCTGAATCATTGGGGCGTTTTTCAACCAAAGTGGATTCATATCCATCCCATCATCAATAGGTTTGACATTAGAAAACAAGGATTCAATAGGAGTCACACCAAGCACTTTGAGATCTTCGTGATTCTCATCACGAGAACACGCCTTTTTAAGCCATTCACGTCTAGCACGAATTTGGGTGTTTCTTTCTTTACCCTCATTCATTGAAATATGCATAGCTTTCAAAGTTTCATCCATATTGATCTTGGGAGGAGCACATCTCACTTTCAAAGCATCAATATCAAGAGACATTCTATCAACGGTCCTAGCCAAGTCATCAATTTTGAGTAGTTTTTCTTCTATGGACGCATTGAAAATCTTTTGCGAGTTGATAAACGATTTAATATTACTCTCTAAATCAGAGGGTAATTTGTTGTAATTTCCATGAGCATTGTTGTAGGAATTGCCAAAGTTATTAGAGGGAATACTAGGAAAAGGCCTAGGAATATAGTTACCTCTAAAAGCATTGTTGTGACCAAAATTATTCCTACCAACAAAATTAACGTCCAAGCTCTCATTGCTACTCTCAATCAAGGAAGACAAGGGCATATCATTTGGATCTAAAGGAGCACCTTTACTAGCAAACAATTTCATTAACTCATCCATCTTAGCACTCAAAGAGTTAATTTCTTCTAGAGCATGCACTTTTTTACTAGTAGGTGACCTTTCAGTGTGCCATTGAGAATAGTTTGTCATGATATTGTCTAGGAGTTTTGTGGCTTATCCTAATGTGATTTCCATGAAAGTTCCACCAGAGGCGGAATCCAAGATATTTCTAGAAGCAAAATTCAAACCAGCATAGAAGATTTGTATAATCATCCAAAGACTCAAGCCATGAGCGGGACAGTTTCTAATCATCAATTTCACTCTCTCCCAAGATTGTGCACCATGTTCATGATCTAGTTGCTTAAAATTCATGATATCATTACGGAGAGAGAAAATCTTAGCGGGTGGAAAATACTTGGATATATAAGCATCTTTGCACCTGTTCCAAGAATCAATACTATTTTTGGGCAAAGATGAAAACCCAGTTTTTGCTCGATCTCGCAATGAGAACGGAAATAGCTTCAGTTTAATCACATTATTATCCACATCTTTCTTCTTTTGCATATCGCATAACTCAATGAAGGTATTAAGATGGGATGTGGCATATTCACTAGGAAGGCCGGAAAATTGCACTTTCATAACAAGATTCAGCAAAGTGGTGCCTCTTAAGCTTGCGTTGGTTTTTCCCTTGAAGAGGAAAGGGTGATGCAGCAGAGGGGCAATAAGTATTTCCCTCAGTTTGTGAACTAAGGTACCAATCGAGTAGGAGAATCACGCCAAGTCGAGAGTACCTGCGCAAACACAAAAGAGCTTGCACCCAACGCTATAAAGGGGTTGTCAATCCCTTCAAGATTGCTTGCAAAGTGAGATCTGAAGGCGGAAAGTGCAACGAAGTAAAAGTGTAAGGCTGAAAATATGGTGTGAAGTAGACCTAGGGGCCATAGTGTTCACTAGAGGCTAATATCAAAATAGGAAATAATATGGTGGGTGAACAAATTACTGTCGAGCAATTGATAGAACGCACAAAGTCATGATGATATCTAAGGCAATGATCATACATCTAGGCATCACGTCTGAGACAAGTAGACCGATACTTTCTGCATCTACTACTATTACTCCACACATCGACCGCTATCCAGCATGCACCTAGTGTATTGAGTTCATGACGAACAAAGTAACACCTTAAGCAAGATGACATGATGTAGAGGGATAAATTCAAACCAATGATGAAAACCCCATCTTTTACCCTTGATGGCAACAACATGATGTGTGCCTCGCTGCCACTTCTGTCACTAGGAGAGGTCACCGCACGGTATGAACCCAAAACCAAGCACTTCTCCCATTGCAAGAATCATAGATCAAGTTGGCCAAACAAAACCCACAACTTGAAGAGAATTACAAGGATATGAAATCATGCATATAAGAGATCAGAAGAAACTCAAATAAGATTCATAGATAATTTGATCATAAATCCACAATTCATCGATCTCGACAAACACACCGCAAAACAGGATTACATCGGATAGATCTCCATGAAGTTCATGGAGAACTTTGTATTGAAGATCCAAGAGAGAGAAGAAGCCATCTAGCTACTAGCTATGGACCCGAAGGTCTATGGTGAACTACTCACCCATCATCGGAGAGGTCATGGTGTTGATGAAGAAGCCCTCCATATCTGAATCCCCCCTCCGGCAGGGCACCAGAACGTGCCCCAGATGGGATCTTGCGGAGACAGAAGCTTGCGGCGGCGGAAAAGTATTTTCGTGGATCTCTCTCGCAGTTTTGGATTTTTCCTGAATTTATAGGTGGAAGAGGTAGGGCAGACGAGCCACACTGGGCCCACAATCCTGCTAGGCGTGCCCCCCTGGCCGCGCCTAGGGGGCTTGTGGGGTCCCCTGGTGGCCCCTGCCTTGGTTCTCAAGTCTTGTGCGTATCTTCTGTTCCGGAAATAATCTTTTCAGAAGTTTTATTCCGTTTGGACACCGTTTAAAATCCTCCTCTGAAAAGGGTCAAAAACACGGAAAAAGAGAAACTGGCACTTGGCACTGAGTTAATAAGTTAGTCCCAAAAAAGATATAAAAGGCATACAAAACATCTAAAGTTTGACAAGATAATAGCAAGGAACCATAAAGAATTATAGATATGTTGGAGACGTATCACAAAGCAGCATTGATTTCATATGATTCCGCACTAGTGGCGTGAGCAATCGGAGTTCTAATAAAATCATTATTATTAGTATTTGATAAGTCACAAACTCTGGTGTTTTCAGTCATGGTGACTTCAGCAAGCAGACAAACACACAAGCAAACAGAAAGCAAGCGAAAGAAAAGGGCGAACGAAAAATGTAAATATTTTTTTAATTTTTGTTTTTCAGACGTGGGGGAGAGGAAAACGAGAGGCAAAAAAGGTAAATGCAAGAGATGAGTTTCCGATAGTTCCTTGGATAAGCTTCACTTAGAACAGTCCCCGGTGCCAAAAATTGACACGTCGGAGGAAGACTATTCTTGACTTGATACTCCCCGGCAACGGCGCCAGAAATTGGCACGTTGAAGGGAGACTATTCTTGACTTGATCCTCCCCGGCAAAGGCGCCAGAAATTCTTCTTGCTACCTCTTGGGCTTGCATTGGGTTTTCCCTTGAAGAGGAAAGGGTGATGCAGCACAGCAGCAGTACGTATTTCCCTCAGTTTGAGAACCAAGGTATCAATCCAGTAGGAGTATCAAGGCAAGTCTCCAAAGTAACTGCGCCAAAACAGCAAACTTGCACCCAACGCTACAAAGGGGTTGTCAATCCCTTCACGATTGATTGCAAGGTGAGATCTGAAGGCGGAAAGTGCAACGAAGTAAAAGTGTAAGGCTAAAAGTATGATGTGAAATAGACCCGCGGGCCATAGTGTTCACTAGAGGCTTCTCTCATGATAGCAAATATTACGGTGGGTGAACGAATTATTGTCGAGCAATTGATAGAACCGCGCAAAGTCATGACAATATCTAAGGCAATGCTCATACATACATGCATCACGTCCGAGACAAGTAGACCGATACTTTCTGCATCTACTACTATTACTCCACACATCGACCGCTATCCATCATGCATCTAGTGTATTAAGTTCATGACAAACGGAGTAACGCCTTAAGCAAGATGACATGATGTAGAGGGATAAACTCATGCAATAGATATAAACCCCATCTTTTTACCCTTGATGGCAACAACACGATACGTGCCTCGCTACCCCTTCTGTCACTGGGTGAGGTCACCGCATGATATGAACCCAAAATCAAGCACTTCTCGCATTGCAAGAATTATAGATCAAGTTGGCCAAATGAAACCCACAACTCGAAGAGAATTACAAGGATATGAAATCATGCATATAAGAGATCAGAAGAAACTCAAATAAGATTCATAGATAATCTGATCATAAATAAGAGATCATAAGAAACTCAAAAATCCACAATTCATCGGATCTCGACAAACACACCGCAAAACAGGATTACATTGGATAGATCTCCATGAAGATCATGGAGAACTTTGTATTGAAGATCCAAGAGAGAGAAGAAGCCATCTAGATACTAGCTATGGACCCGAAGGTCTATGGTGAACTACTCACGCATCATCGGAGAGGCAATGGTGTTGATGAAGAAGCCCTCCGTGTCCGAATCCCTCCTCGGGCAGGGCACCAGAACGTGCCCCAGATGGGATCTTGCGGAGACAGAAGCTTGCGGCGGTAGAGAAGTATTTTCGTGGCTCTCTTCCTTGGTTTCAGATTTTTAGCGGATTTATAGGCGGAAGAACTAGGGCAGGGGAGCCACAGGGGGCCCACAAGCCTGCTATGCCCGCCCCCTAGGCCGGGCCTGGGTGGCTTGTGACCTCCTCCGAGGTCCACTGCCTTGGTTCTCAAGTCTCGTGCGTGTCTTCTGTTATGGAAAAAAATCATTTCGCAGGTTTTATTCCATTTGGACTCCGTTCAATATTCTCCTCTGAAAAAGGTCAAAAACACGGAAAAAAATTGGAACTAGCACTTGGCACTGAGTTAATAGGTTAGTCCCAAAAAGATATAAAATAGCATATTCATGCATACAAAACATCCAAAGATGACAAGATAATAGCATGGAACCATCAAAAATTATAGATACGTTGGAGACGTATCACTTCTCCTATTGAATCTTCATTTACTTCTCTGAATTTTAGTGATAAAGGGACTAGAGATGTGTCGAATCTAGTAAAGGAGCATCCCGTTTGCTTGGAGGGTGATGATTTTAATGCTAAAACTAAAAAAAGTGGGTTTGGAGAGGTCAAAACTTTAACTAGTGATATGCCCACTATTTTGGATTACAAGGACTTTAATTATGATAATTTCTATTTAGTATAATGTATTTCCTTTTTGCAATCCATTATTAGGTCACCTAATTGTTATGAACAAAACAAAGCTTTTACTCAACATATAGTGGATGCTATGGTGAAAGCTTATGATGAGAAACTCGAGCTTGAATTTTCTATTCTTAGAAAGTTGCATGATGAGTGGGAACCTACTATCAAAATTAAGATAAATAAATATGAATGCAATGCTTTGTGTGACCTTGGTGCTAGTGTTTCAACTATACCTAAAACTTTATGTGATGTGCTTGGTCTCACTAATATTGAAGAATGTTCCCTAAACTTGCATCTTGAGGATTCTACCATCAAGAAACCCTTGGTAGAATAAATGATGTGATGATAATTGAAAATAAAAATTATGTGCCTATAGATTTCATTGTGCTTGATATTGATTGCAACCCTACTTGTCCAATTATACTTGGAAGACCCTTCCTTCGAACAATAGGTGCAATCATTGACATGAAAGAGGGAAATATAAGGTTACAATTTCCATTAAGAAAGGAATGGAACATTTTCCTAGAAAGATAATTAGGCCACCATATGAATCAATCATCAGAGCCACTTATGGGTAGAGTGTCAAAGACGACAACACTTGAAACTATGCAATATGCATAGCTAGGGGCGTAATATAATAGCGCTTGTTGGGAGCCAACCCAATAGTTATTTTTTATTTTTGCCCTTTAGTATCTGTTAGTTTGTGATAACATGATTATTTCCTATGTAATGATTGTGTTTTTATGTTTAATTAGTGTTTGTGCCAAGTAAAGCCTTTGGGATGATTTTTATGATGAGTAGAAATGATACAGTGCAAAAACAGAAACTTTGACGTTGAGTTTAGAATTTCTCTGATTTTACTGGAATATTTTTTAATATTAATTGTTTACATAGTATTTCTATACAAATTGCTCAGGTCGTCCTAATTTTTTAGAATTTTGGAGTTACAGAAATATAGGTTCATTACAGATTACTACACACTAATATGTTTTAGTCAGATTCTGTTTTTGCATGAGTAGTTTTCTTTTTTTTATGATGTTATGGATTTTATCGGGGGGGGGGGGGTATAAGATACGGAGGAGTTAAGATATTGTACCATGTTCTAAAATAAAATAATAAACAACTTGTAACAACACCTGAAAGTATTTGATATGTAGCTTATACTAACGGATCTCACGAAGTTTTGTTGAGCTCTATGTCATTGAGGTTTTCATGTTTTGGGTATTATCCCGATAGACAAAGGATTGAGGAGCATAAAAAGCCTAGATTGGGGATGCCCAAGGCACCCCAAGGTAATATTCTAGGAAGAATCAAGCGCCAAAGCTTGGGGATGCCCTAGAAGGCATCCCCTGTTTTCGCCTCAATCCATCGGTATGTTACTTGGAGCTATATTTTTATTCATCACATGATATGAGTTTTTCTTGGAGCGTTGTTTGCTTTTACGTTCAGTTTACCACAATCATTGTTTACCGCACACGCCTACTTTAGAGAGATACCACATCATCACAATTTGTTAGAATACTATGCGTGCTTCACTTATATCTTTTGAGCTTAGCAGTTGCTCTAGTACTTCACTTATATGTTTTTCAGCATGGTGGCATGTAGATTTTATAGAAATATTATGCTCTCGTTCTTCACTTATATTTGTTTGAGAGATGGAAAAATAGTGACGGTAATTTGCATGTGTCATAATACTAGATCAAAAATAATGAGTATTCAATGAGTGATAAAAAACCCATCATGTAGCACATATAGAGAAATTGTGGGTTGATGATATTGATGTGGTGATATGAAAAAGATGTGAGTGCATTATTATTAATTCAGATAGGTGTAGATATTAAAATATGTTAAACTTCTTGTTCATCTTAAAAATTTAAAAGGCATGGTGATGATGTGTGAGCATTTCTATGCCTCGTTGAAATCCTAGTGTTGTTTTGAGTGGGAGTCGCGCAATGGTTAATTCCTACCAACCCTCTCCCTCAGGGCATGCGATTAGGACGATTTGTGATAAAACTAATAAAACTTTGCAATAAGTATATGAGTTCTTCATGACTAATGTGACACCATGGACATACGCACTCTCACAACCTCATATTTGCTAGCCTCTTCGGTATCGTGCATCGCCCGCTCAGACCTTGAGGATTGGTGCAACTTTCGCCGGTGCATCCAAACCCCGTGACATAGCATGCTCTATTTCACATAAACCTTTTTATATCACCCTCAAACAGCCAGCATACCTACCTATCATGACATTTCCATAGCCATTCCAAGATATATTGCCATGCAAATGGCATCGTCACTTCACATGACTAGTTCATTCATCATCATAATGCTTGGCATGATCATATAGAGGTGACACAGTATTTGTGGCAAAGCCACCATTCATCATATTTTTGATACATGTCAAGCTAGATCTTTGCACATACTCGTACACTGCCAGATGCATTCACTCAGAGTCATATCGTCTTATCAATTTTCATATTGAGTTGTAAGTAAGTAAAAGTGTGATGATCATCATTATTAGAGCAGTGTTCTAGTGAGGCAATAAAAATGGGGGGGGGGGCAAATTAGCCCATGATAATAATAAAATAAATGAGAGAAAATAGAGAAGGGACTTGCCACTATCCTTTACCATACTTGTGCCTCAAAGTGGAACCTTGTTCTTCATATGGATTATCTCATGTTATATGATTCATATGCTAGTGGGAATTACTTTTTCATAAACTTGGATTGTATATTCCTATGACGGGCTTCCTCAAATGCCCAAGGTCTTCATGAGAAAGCAAGTTGGATGCACACCCCACTTAGCTTCTGTGGATCTTTCATACACTTAGAGCACTTGTGCATCATTCGCATGGCAATCCCTACTCCTTGCATCAATATCTATCGACGAGCATCTCCATAGCTTGTTGGTACTCCTAGTTGATGTGAGAGTATCTTCTCCACTTTTACCCCTTTGAAACCTACCACCTTATTCTATTCCACCTTTATGTTATGTCTAATGGTTCAGGCTCATGTATTGCGTGAAGAATAAAAAGTTGATGCATATTGAAAAAGTACGATCCAATTGCGTGACTTGGACACCATGGTTCTTAACATTTGTATTAATGTGGTGAAAATGGAGCCATGCCTTGCGAATATAATAAAGATGCATGGGGGGTAAAACAATCTTTGAGGATCCTATACTTTGAAAAATTAATGATTTGCTTCTTATACCTATAAGTATTGATGTGTTAATATGTATTAATTCCTCGTTTCTCAATGAGCATACATGCATAAGGTTACATCATGGTTAGCATGTCACATCAAAAATTCTGTTTTTATCATTTACCTACTCGAGGACGACCAGGAATTAAACTTGGGGATGGTTGATACGTCTCCAACATATCTATAATTTCTTATTGTTCCATGTTGATATATTATCATTCGAGAATTCTTTGGGGGTATTTTTTTTACTATTTTATATTATTTTTGAGCACTAACCTATTGATCCAGTGCCCACTGCCAGTTGTTGTTTTCTATGTGTTTTACACTCTTCAGGTTTTCCATACCAAGTGAACTCCAATTGCCCTGAAACTTTTTGGTGATTTTTTCTGGACCAAAAGAAGACCAACGAGCATTGGAAGAAGGTTCAAGGCCTCACGAGGGGCCCTAGGCCAACAGGGTGCGGCCCGGCAGTGGGGGGCACCCTGATTGCTTGTGTCCCTCGTGCCCCTCCCGACTATGTTCTTTGGCTTATAAATTCTCATCTATCCTAAAAACACTACACGGAGTCCTGAAACACTTTTTACGCCACGACAAGTCTCTATTCCGACGGGAGGCAATCTGGAGCTCCATTCCGGCACCCTGGCGGAGGGGGGATCGATCACAGAGGTCCTCTTCATAAACCTTGCTGCCCTCACGATTATGAGTGAGTAGTTCACCACACACCTACGAGTCCATAGCCAGTACCTAGATGGAAATCTCTCTCTCTCTCTTTGATCTTCAATACAATGATCATCACATCTTCGCTTTGATCCATATGATGTAATTCCTTTTATGTGGTGCATTTCTTGGAATCCGATGAATTTGTGGGTTTATGTTCAAATTATTCCCTATAAATATTTGAGTCTCCTATGAATACTTATATAAGTCTTATGTTCATGATTATGATAGCTTCGTAATGCTATCCAATCTATTGAAATAGTTTGGCCAACTAGATCGATATTTCTTCGGTGAGAGAGGTTTGTTGGGGTAGGTTCAACTTGGCGAATTTCTATATCACAGTGATAGAAGGGGACAAAATGCGCCTTTGTGTTGCTGCTACTAAGCATAAAATGATGGGGTTTATACATATTGCTTGAGTTTACTTTGTCTACTCCATGTCATTGTTCTCCATGCATTAATCTGTTTTACTTAATATTCTAGATGCATGCTCGATAGCAGTCGATGACCGGAGTAATAGTAATAGGTGCACGCACAAGTCGGCCTATTTGTTTATGGACGTGATGCGTATATACACATGATCATTGCCTTGAATATCGCATATCTATCCGCTTTTCTGTCAATTGCCCAGGAGTAATTTGTTTACACACCATATGCTATTTTTCATGAGATATATCATCAGGGAAAGCTGTGGCCCCCGGGCCTATTCACAACATATTGATAAAACCTTCATTACCTTGCTGCTATTTACTTGGTTTTATTTCATCTTGCTATCTGCAATTATCTACACACCTCACTTTCTTGCAAATAACAAGACAAGAGGATTGGCAACCCACTTGCCCGCATTGGGTGCAAGTTGTTTGTTCTTTTGTGTGTAGCCGCTGAAGACGGTTGTGGTTGATATTCCTATTGGTTCGATCAACCTTGGTTTTATAACTGAGGTAAATACTTACCCACATTGTGCTGCGATAACCCGTCCTCTTCACGGAGAACCCAATGCGGATCACAAATATCACAAGTTCGGCCTTGCCTGCAGCTTCGGCTTTCCGTTTCTGCTTTTTCCCAGTGTTATCCCCCGAGTGTGAGGCGTCACTGGCCCTGGCTTTGCCACTATGGAGGTGGTCTTCTTTCTTGCCGTTGGCATACCGATTGACGACCTCCATGGCCTGACTAAGGGACAGGTCCCCAGCCTGAGCGAACTTCAGGATGAGCTCGCGGTACCGAGTGCCCGCCTTGAAGGCGCAGACGGCCTCGTGCTCTGTCATGTTCTCCAAAATATTATGCAAAGTGGTCCAACGCATAATATACTCACCGAGAGTCTCGTTGCTCTTCTGAACGCAATTTCGTAGCTCAGTCAGAACACCCGGGCGTTTGTAGGTGCCCTCGAATGTCTTCACAAACACTCGGACCAGGTCTTCCCAGCTATTAATGCTGCTGGTGGGTACCTGATTCAGCCACGCTCTCGTCGACCCCCCCACCCTCAAGCATGAGGGGAAGATGTTTCATGGAGACGAAGTCATCGTCGCTGCCGATCCGTATGGCCACTCGGTAATCTTCGAGCGAGGTCTCCGGCTTTGACTTGCCGTTGAACTTGCTGATCCCTGTTGCCAACGTGTAGTTAGAGGGGATCTCAAAATCACGGATGTGCCTGCCGAAGCACTCGAGGCCGGAGACACCCAACTGCCTGAATGCTCCCTGCCCGCTCGAGCTCGATCGACCAGGCCCCGAGCGATTATGGATTTTGCATTGAGCAGGGGAGCGCAAAGGTCGTCCTCTCCATAGCCCCTATGCTGGTCAGGGCGTCGCATGCAGTCGTCGTCGTACATTTGCATGTTGTCACAAGACCGTTGTTTGAGTGAACCACCCCTCGGAGGGTGAATCCGACTATGAATGCGGTCATCGTGCCTCCAACCTCCGTAGTGGCCTCTTAGGGGAGGAGGAGTTCTTCTATGCCTTCCGTGTGCAAGTGGGCTATGAGCCAACTGCACTCTGTCCACCTGAACGGACTTGCTGTGGACGCAGTGATGCGACTGCGGCACCACGGAGTTTTGCTCCAAGGCAGTCTTTAGAAGTGTCCAAACCTACCGAATGCTTTCCCTGGTTGCCGAATGAGATATCTGTATGGAATCAGCGATCTGAGTGGCCGCAGCCAAGTTCTGCAGCGGGGTGTGCATCACATGATAGTTGCGCGGGTGGTCGTTTGGAAACAACCGCTTTAGTTGCAACTCGAGTTGGGTTGTGTTGGAAATATGCCCTAGAGGCAATAATAAATTGGTTATTATTATATTTCCTTGCTCATGATAATTCTCTCTTATTCATGCTATAATTGTATTAACCGGAAACCATAATACATGTGTGAATACATAGACCACAACATGTCCCTAGTGAGCCTCTAGTTTGCTAGCTCGTTGATCAATAGATGATCATGGTTTCTTGATCATGGACATTGGATGCCATTGATAACGGGATCACATCATTAGGAAACTGATGTGATGGACAATACCTAATCCTAACCTTAGCACAAGATCGTGTTGTTCGTCTGCTAAAGCTTTTCTAATGTCAAGTATCATTTCCTTAGACCATGAGATTGTGCGACTACCGGATACCGTAGGAGTGCTTTGGGTGTATCAAACGTCACAATGTAACTAGGTGATTATAAAGGTGCACTACAGATATCTCCGAAACGAGTAAAGAGACTTGCCGGTAATGAGATTGAACAAGGTATAGGGATACCGACGATCGAATCTCGGGCAACTGTCATACCGGTAGACTAAGGGAATTGTATATGGGATTGATTGAATTCCTGACATCGTGGTTCATCCGATGAGATCATCGTGGAATATGTGGGAACCAACATGGATATCCAGACCCAACTGTTGGTTATTGATCGGAGAGGTGTCTCGGTCATGTCTGCATGCTTCACGAACCCGTAGGGTTTACACACTTAAGGTTCGATGATGCTAGGGTTATATGGGAATTGTGTTCGTGGTTACCAAAGGTTTTTCGGAGTTCCGGATGAGATCCTGGACGCCACGAGGAGTTCCGGAATGGTCCGGAGGTAAAGATTCATATATAGGAAGTGAGGATTTGATCGTCGGAAGTGTTTTGGGCGCTATCGGTAATTTACGGGACCACCAGAAGGTTTCCGGGGGTCCAACGGGAAGGGCCACCAGCCCCAAACTGCTACATGGGCCAAAAGTGGATGGGAACCAGCCCCTAGGTGGGCTGGTGCATCAGCACTAAAGGCCCAAGGCGCAACAAGGGGTGGAGGGGGCCAATCCCTAGGCGTGGAGGGGACGCCTTAGGCCTCAATGCCCACCCTAGGGCGCCTCCACCCTTGGACGCCGCACCATTGCCCATCTAGGGCTGCCCTAAAATCTCTCTTTCTCTCTCTCCTGGCGCAACCCTACTCCTCCTCCTCCTCCTCGTCCTCTGTAGTGCTTGGCGAAGCTGTGTCAGAATACCACACAGCTCCACCGTCACCACGCCGTCGTGCTGTCGGAGTTTCCCTCAACCTGTACTCCCTCCTTGCTGGATCAAGGCATTGGAGACGTCACTGGGCTGCACGTGTGTTGAACGCGGAGGCACCATTGTTCGATGCTTACATCAGAATCCACCACGATCTGAATCGCTACGAGTACGACTCCATCAACCACGTTCTAGCAATGCTTCCTCTTAGCAATCTTCAAAGGTATGAAGATGCTCTACACCTTTGCTCGTTGTTGGTTTCTCTTAGATAGATCCTTGCGTGGCGTAGGAATTTTTTTGAAATTACTACGTTCCCCAACAGTGGTATCAGAGCCAGGTTCTCTGTATAGATTCTATCCATGAGTAGAACACAAAAGTAGTGGGCGATGATTTGTCAATTGCTTGCCGTTACTAGTCTTATCTTGATTCGGCGGCATCGTAAGATGAAGCGGCACGTACCGACTTTACACGTGCTCTTACGTGAGATTGGTTCCACCAACCGACATGCACTTGTTGCATATGGTGTTTAGTGGGTGTCTATCTCTCCCACTTTAGTCGGATCGGATTCGATGAAGAGGGTCCTTATGAAGGGTAAATTGCATTGGCATATCAAAGTTGTGGCTGTCACGTAGGTAACAAGCGTTCTTGCTAGAAACCCAAATCAGCCACGTAGAACTCGCAACAACAATTAGAGGACATCTAACTTGTTTTTTGCAGGGTATGCTATGTGATGTGATATGGGCAAAAGGATGTGATGTTACATATGTGATGTATGATATTGATCATGTTCTTGTAATAGGATTCACGACTTGCATGTTGATGAGTATGACAACCGACAGGAGCCATAGGAGTTGTCTTAATTTATTGTATGAGTTGCAACGCCATCTGATTACTTTACTTTATCGCTAACAGTTAGCTATAGTAGTAGAAGTAATAGTTGGCACGACGACTTCACGGAGACACAATGATGGAGATCGTAATGATGGAGATCATGGTGTCATGCCGGTGACAATGATGATCATGCCCCGAAGATGGAGATCAAAGGAGCAAGACGATAATGGCCATATCATGTCACTATATGATTTCATGTGATGTTTATCATGTTTTTTCATCTTATTGCTTAGAATGATGGTAACAAAGATAAGATGATCCCTCTTTAAAATTTCGAGATATGTATTCCCCTAAGTGTGCACCATTGCGAAGGATCGTTGTCTCGAAGCACCACGTGATGATTGGGTCTGATAGATTCTAACGTTCGCATAAAACGGCTGTAAGCCCGATTTACACACGCAAAACACTTAGGTTGACTCGACGAGCCTAGAATGTACAGACATGGCCTCGGAATACTGGAGACCGAAAGGTAGAACATGAGTCGTATGGATGATATGATCAACATGGAGATGCTCACCATCGATGACTAGTCTGTCTCACGTGATGATTGGACACGGGCTAGTCGACGTGGGTCATGTATCACTTTGATGGCTAGAGGGATGTCTATCTGAGTGGGAGTTCGTTGAATAATGTGATTAGATGAACTTAATTATCATGAACATAGTCAAAAGGTCTTTACAAATTATGTTATAACTTGCACTATAGCTCTGCGGTTTTTGATATGTTCCTAGAGAAAATTTAGTTGAAAGATGATAGTAGCAATTATGCGGACTCAGCCCGTTAAGTGAGGATTGTCCTCATTGCTAAGCAGAAGGCTTACGTCCTTAATGCACTGCTCAGTCTACTGAACCCGAAGCGTCGTCTATGGATATTGCGAACATCTGACATACACATTTTTGATAACTACATGATAGTTCCGTGTGTAATGCTTAATGGCTTAGAATTGAGGCACCAAAGACGTGTTGAACATCACAGAACATATGAGATGTTCCAAAATATGAAATTGGGATTTCTTGCTCGTGCCCTTCTTGAGAGGTATGAGACGTCCGACAAGAATCTTTGTCTACAAAGTAAGGAACAAAAGCTCAATCGTTGATCATGTGTTCAGATTGTTTGAGTGCTACAATCACTTGAATCAAGTAGGAGTTGATCTTCCAGATGAGATAGCGATAGTTCTCCAAAGTCACTGCCACCAAGCTACTAGAGCTTCGTGATGAACTATAACATATCAGAGATATATGTGATGATCCTTGAGCTATTCATGATGTTTGACACCGCGAAAGTAGAAATTGAAAGGAGCATCAATTGTTGATGGTTAGTAAAACCACTAATTTCAAGAAGGGAAAGGGCAAGAAGGGATACTTCATGAAACGGCAAACTAGTTGCTGCTCGAGTGAAGAGACCCAAAGTTGAACCCAAACCCGTTACTAAGTGTTTCTGTAATAAGGGGAACAGTCGCTGAAGAGGAACTGCCCTAGATACTTGGTAGATGAGAAGGCTGGCAAAGTCGACAAAAAGTATATTAGATATACATGATATTGATGTGTAATTTACTAGTACTCCTAGTAGCGCCAGGGTATTAGATACCGGTTCAGTTTCTAAGTGTTAGTAACTCGAAATAAAAGCTACGGAATAAACGAAGACTAGTTAAAAGCGAGATGACGATGTGTGTTGGAAGTGTTTCCAAGGTTTATGTGATCAAACATATCACGCTCCCTCTACCATCGGGATTAGTGTTAAACCTAAATAATTGTTATTTGGTGTTTGCGTTGAGCATGAACTTGATTGAATTATGTTTATTGCAATAGGATTATTCATTTAAAGAGAACAATGGTTATTTTGTTTACTTGAATAATACCTTCAATGGTCTTGCGCCTAAAATAAATGGTTTATTGAATCTCGATCGTAGAGATACACATGTTCATAATATTGATGCCAAAAAGGATATAAAGTAGTAATGATAGTACCACTTACTTGTGGCACTGCCACTTGAGTCATATTGGTATAAGCCGCATGAAGAAGCTCCATGTTGATGGGTCTTTGGACTCACTCATTTGTGAAAAGTTTGAGACATGCGAACCATGTCTATTGGTATAAACGCATGAAGAAACTCCATGCAGATAGATCATTTAGACTCACTTGATTTTGAATCACTTGAGACGTGCAAATCATAGCACATTGGCAACATGACTGAAGACCTCGTTTTCCATTGAGATGGAACAAGAAAGTAACTTGTTGGAAGTAATACATTTTGATGTATGCAGTCCAATAAATGTTGAGGCACGCAGTGGATATCATTATGTTCTTACTTCATAGATGATTTGCATAGATACTATACTTGATGAAACACAAGTCTGAATTATTGAAAGGTTCAAGTAATTTTAGAGTGAAGTTGAGGATCATCATGACAAGAGGATAATATGTCTACGATGTGATCGTGGAGGTAAACATATAAATCTGAGTTGAGAGTTTCGTAAACATTTAAGACAATGTGAAAATTGTTTCACGTGAAAATTGTTTCACAACTCAGGCCACCTGGAACACCATAGTCTGATGGTGTGTCTGCATGTCATAGTCGTGCCCTATTAGATATGGTGCATACTATGATGTCTCTTATCAAATTACCACTATCGTTTATGGGTTAAGCATTAGAGACGATCACATTCACTTTAAATAGGGCACCACGTAATTCCATTTGACATGACACCGTACGAACTATGGTTTAGAGAAACCTAAGCTGTTGTTTCTTAAAAGTTTGGGGCTGTGATGCTTATGTGAAAAAGTTTTAGCATGATAAGCTCGAACCCAAAGCGGATAAATGCATGTTCATAGGACACCCAAAACAGTTGGGTATACCTCCTATCTCAGATCCGGAAGCAAACGTGTGTGTTTCTAGAAACGAGTCCTTTCTCGAGGAAAAGTTTCTCTCGAAAGAGTTGAGTGGTAGTATGGTGGAGAGTTGATGAGGTTATTGAACCATCACTTCAACCAGTGTGAAGCAGGGTGCAGGAAGTTGTTCCTATGGCGCCTACACCAATTGAAGTGGAAGCTTATGATAGTGATCATGAAGCTTCAGATCAAGTCACTTCCAAACCTCGTAGGTGGACAAGGACGTGTACTACTATAGAGTGGTACGATAATCTTGTCTTGGAGGTCATGTTTCTAGACAACAATGAAACTACAAGCTATGGCGAAGCGATGGTGGGTCTGGATTCCGACAAAGGGCTGGAGGCCATGAAATCTGAGAGGAGGATCCATATATGAAAACAAAGTGTATGCTTTGAAAGAACTACTTGATGGTCGTAAGACTATTAGCTACAAATGGATCTTTAAAAGGAAGACAGATGATGATGGTGAAAAGTCACCATTAAGAAAGCTCGACATGTCGCAAAGATGTTTCCGACAAAGTTCAAAGAGTTGACAACGATGAGACTTTCTCACTCGTAGCGATGCTGAACGTGTGTTAGAATTATGTTAGCAATTGCTGCATCTTTTACGAAATCTTGCACATAGGATGTCAAAATATGGTTTCCTCGACAGTTTCCTTGAGGAAAGGTTGTATGTGATACAACCAGAAGATTTTGTTGATCCTAAAGGATGCTAACAAGTATGCAAAGCTCCAGCGATCCTTTTATGGACTGGAGCAAGCATCTCGGAGTTGGAATATACGCTTTGATGAGATGATCAAAGATTTTGGTTTTATACAAAGTTTATGAAAAACTTGTATTTCCAAAGAAGTGAGTGGGAGCACTATAGAATTTCTGATAAATATATGTGGTTGACATATTCTTGATCGGAAATGATGTAGAATTTCTGGAAAGCATATAGGGTTGTTTGGAAAGTGTTTTTCAAAGGAAAACCAGGATTAAGCTACTTGAACATTGAGCATCACGATCTATGGAGATAGATCAAAGTGCTTAATAGAACTTTCAACGAAATGCATGCCTTGACAAGTTTTTGAAGGAGTTCAAAATAGATTGGCAAAGAAGGGGTTCTTGGCTATGTTGTAAGGTGTGAATTTGAGTTAGATTCAAAAGCCCGACCACGACAGAAGAAAGAGAAAGGACGAAGGTCGTCCCCTATGCATCAATTGTAGGCTCTATAGTATGATATGATGTGTACCACACCTGAAGTGTGCCTTGCCATGAGTCAGTCAAGGGGTACAAGAGTGATCCCAGAATGGACCACTGGACAATTGTCAAAGTATCCTTAGTAACTATTGTACTAAGGAATTTTTCCCGATTATGGAGGTGATTAAAGAGTTCGTCGTAAAGGGTTACGTCGATGCAAGCTTTGACACTAATTCGATAACTCTGAGTAGTAAACCGGATTCGTATAGTGGAGCAGTCATTTGGAATAGTTCCAAATGATGTGTGGTAGCAGCATCTATAGAATGACATAGATATTTGTAAAAGCACACACGGATCTGAAAGGTTCAGACCTGTTGACTAATAAACCTCTCTCACAAGCAAGATATGATCGAACCCCAGAACAGTATGGGTGTTAGATTCATTGCAATCACATAGTGATGTGAACTAGATTATTGACTCTAGTGCAAGTGAGAGACTCTTGGTAATATGCCCTAGAGGCAATAATAAATTTGTTATTATTATATTTCCTTGTTCATGATAATTGTCTATTATTCATGCTACAATTGTATTAACCAGAAACCATAATACATGTGTGAATACATAGACCACAACATGTCCCTAGTGAGCCTCTAGTTGGCTAGCTCATTGATCAATAGATGATCATGGTTTCCTGATCATGGACATTGGATGTCATTAATAACGGGATCACATCATTAGGAGAATTATGTGATGGACAAGACCTAACCCTAAGCATAACACTAGATCGTGTTGTTCATCTGCTAAAGCTTTTCTAATATCAAGTATCATTTCCTTAGACCATGAGATTGTGCAACTCCCGAATACTGTAGGAGTGCTTTGGGTGTATCAAACGTCACAACGTAACTGGGTGATTATAAAGGTGCACTACAGGTATCTCCGAAAGTGCGTGTTGGGTTGTACGAATCAAGACTCAGATTTGTCACTTCGTGTGACGGAGAGGAATCTGTGGGCCCACTCGATAATGCATCATCACAATGAGCTCAATGTGACTAAGGAGTTAGCCACAGGATGATGTGCTAGGGAACGAGTAAAGTGACTTGCCGATAACGAGATTGAACAAGGTATATGGATACCGACGATCGAATCTCGTGCAAGTGTCATACCGGTAGACAAAGGGAATTGTATATGAGATTGATTGAATCCCTAACATCGTGGTTCATCCGATGAGATCAAGGTGGAACATGTGGGAACCAACATGGATATCCATACCCCTCTGTTGGTTATTAACCGGAGAGGTGTCTCGGTCATGTCTACATGCTTCCCGAACCCACAGGGTGTACACACTTAAGGTTTGATGACGCTAGGGTTATATGGGAATGGTGTACGTGATTACCGAAGGTTGTTCGGAGTCCCGGATGAGATCGTGAATGTCACGAGGAGTTCCAGAATGGTCCGGAGGTAAAGATTCATATATAGGAAGTGAGGATTTGATCGCCGGAAGTGTTTCGGGCGTCACCGGTAATGCACCGGGACCACCGGAAGGGTTCCCGGGGTCCACCGGGAAGGGCCACCAGCCCCAAACTGCTACATGGGCCAGAAGTGGATGGCAACCTGCCGCTAGGTGGGCTGGTGCGCCACCACTAAAGGCCCAAGGTGCAATAAGGGGTGGAGCGGGCCAAACCCTAGGCGTGCAGGAGCTGCCTTGGGCCTCAAGGCCCACCCTAGGGCGCATCCACCCTTGGCCGCCTCACCCTTTCCAATCTAGGGATGCTGCGCCCCTTAGGGTGGAAACCCTAAGGCTGGGCACCATCCTCCCTCTCCTCCTATATATAGTGGAGGGTTTGGGGCTGTTTTGAGACAATCTCTCTCTCTCTCGACGCAGCCCTACTGCTCCTCCTCTTCGTCCTCCGTATTGCTTGGCGAAGCTCTGTCGGAATACCACACAGCTCCACCGTCACCACGCCGTCATGCTGCTGGAGCTTTCCCTCAACCTCTCCTCCCTCCTTGCTAGATCAAGGCATTGGAGACATCACCGGGCTGCACGTGTGTTGAACGCGGAGGCACCGTTGTTCGATGCTTAGATCGGAATCCATCATGATCTGAATCGCTACGAGTACGACTCCATCAACCGCATTCTAGCAATGCTTCCACTTAGCGATCTTCAAAGGTATGAAGATGCTCTACTCCTTTGCTCGTTGCTAGTTTCTCCTAGATAGATCCTTGCATGACGTAGGATTTTTTTTTGAAATTACTACGTTCCCCAACAGGTTGCCCTCTATCCGCGCGGTCGTCGAGTGACTTCTAGAGCCACTTGAGCCACTTGCGCTCAGCCAAGGTGGCTTGACACGTGGTCTCCAAAGCCATCTCTTTCGGGGTAGTTCCGGTGATGGGGATAAGGATGATGTGATCTTTCCTCTGCCAGAGCTTTTCCCGTTGCCCCCGACTGAGGGGCTGGGGAACATAGGCGTCGGAGTTGAGTTTGTCGTGGCCGCCTTGATATCGCCCGCGAGAGTTGCCCGAGGATTACCCGGGAGGTCCCCTAGCCGTGTGAGTCAGCAAAATCTCTGCAACATGTTTGTTGCTCTCACACTGGAACTCGTCAAAGGAGTCGCCACACGATGAAGGGAACAAACTGAGGGTGGGCTCGTCTGGTCAAGCATGGATACCTGTCCTGTCATGGCTTGAAGAGTCACAACGTGCTTGATCCAGTGCTGGATCCATGAGCACCCGGAGCGCTTGCGATTGGCTGCAACGAGATGAGAGAAAGCCGAACGTTATGGAACCGACGACTGCTGGCGAAGGACTTCATATGTCGCCGCGCTGAAATGTGCCACGCCGCGGGTGGGCAACACATCTGTGTCCGTCGGCGCCTCTTGCAGGCATGCCGAATCATCGGCAATGAAGCTAAAGGAATCAAAGAGGATCTCTCTAACGAGTGTCATCATGATGATAGGAAAAATTGAATCTCCACCGGCGCCGCTAAAAGCGCAACACCACGATGGGCGCCAACTATCGTCGGAACGAGCCTCACAATAGTACCAGGGGTATGAGTGAGGTGCTGGAGCCTAGCTACTGTGCAAGTGCAACACTCGGATGTACGAGTTCAGGACCCTCACGAAAGAGGTAAAGACCCTACGTCTCGAGCCCAAAGGCTAGTGTTTGCTTATCAGGGGTTGTGAATAGACATGGTGCTTAACCGTTGTCCAGGATCATCAAGGTAGCTTATATAGAGTTTGCCTAGACTCGCGACATCCCATTACAAGGGCATTTAAGGCTAATAACTATGGAAGTTACTAGTAACGTACGCTCTAACTAACTACACCGTTATAGCTAACGCCGGTCTTCACAACTTTTTATGTGAGATGTTAAGTCCCTTAACCGTTGCGGCTCCTTCGTCGTCCATTCTTGTCCCTCACTGGAGGATAACCGAGTGAGTCCATACATCCGAGTGAACCTTGAGTTGTGTCACTAGTCTTGGGATTTTAATGAATATGTGGGGGCCTAGGTAGGCCATGGATGGCAGGTCCATGACCCTACCCTTAGTAGGTAACCTATCAGCGCGTACATATCCTCAGCCCCGAGGGTGAACTACTCCATCATCGTGATGGACCCTACCGGGATGGTGAAGATGGCCTCCAATGATTATTGCACCCTCCGGCAGGGTGCCGGGATAGGGCTATGGATGAGTTATCTTCGGCAGAGGCTTGCAACGATGAAGCGGAAGTTCTAGGTTTATTTCTAAGGATTTCTTTATATATATATATATATATATATGATTTTTCAGGGTTGGAATCACGTTAAACAGAGCAACAAGGTGGTCCCAAGCCATCAAGGCGGGCCCACGGGGTGGGTGCTCCCTCTTGGCTTGGCACCAACAGGTGGGCCCCCTCTGGTGGTTCTTCGCTCTGGTATTTCTTATTGGCTCCACAAAAACTCGTTAAAAAGTTTCATGCGATTTCGAGAACTTTTATTTTCTGCACAGAAAATAACACCACGATAATTTTGCTGAAAACAACGTCTGTCCGACTTAGTTCTAATCAAATCATATAAAATGCATTAAAACTATATAAAAATATTATAAACATGTGTAAATATGACATAAATATTTAATAAATTATCGATACGTTGAAGATGTATGAGCTCGCCATTTGGTGAGGGATTTATCATAGAAAGAGCTCCGCATGCATGTTGTGGGAGGTGTGGACGACCGTCTGTTCCGTGCACGGGGAGGCATGCAGGGCCGACGCGGAGGCGCGCAAGGCATTGGTCGGACATGGAAGGGCTCTGGAAGAGGAGCAGCGATGGCTCGGCGTGAAGGCACCTTGGCGAAGGAGCAAGGGTCGCCGGGTGTGAAGGCGCACTGCCAAGGAGCGTGTGCAGAGAGGAGCCATGCTGAATGGGGAGAAGGGATGATCAGGCACCATCGTCACACTTCTTCCCTTCGATCTCATCTGGTGGACGCAATGAAAGGGATGACACCATAGCTTGAACGGCTTGGCTTGGGTTGGAGAAGCAATCGTGCACACGCCGATGGTCTTTGATAGTGTGCACGACCAGCGAGCAACCACGACACGGTTGTGTTGTCTTCCACACAACCTTCTCCACCTCTCGAGGCGCACCCATCGACGACACGACACAGGTGCATCTCCCATCAACGGCACGACACGACTGCGTTGTCGCCCCTCCCGGTTTATGGTCGTGAAGAAGAAAGGAAGGGGAACACCTTCATGGCAGCAGGTCTCCATGTCCTTGACGCCATCGTGTATCCGTAAGCAGTAGTCGCGGGCCTGTGAGCGCCATGGCTGGTCAATTTGGGTGGGTTCTAGGTGTGGGGAAGAGAGGTTGAGGCGAAGCGGCGGTGATGTCGGACTTGTGGGGTGGGTAGCGCCATGACTGCTCGCAATCCAAGAAGTTGGATTTTGTAGTAGGTGGAAGTTGATGAACACTTTTTTTAGATCAAACGTGTTTAGTGACTAATCTAGACGGTACGAGTGTGATTAGATGGATATTATTAACTTCTGGATCTCGACACTTCATGCTTTTAAAGGGGTAGTAGATAAGCTATTTTAGAAAATTTTAATACATAAGCTATTTTAGAAATTTCAGAATGAATTACATACGAATATATATATATATATATATATATATATATATATATATATATATATATATATATTAGAATGTACATTCATCTATTTTATTTTATATGTAGTCTATGTCGAATTATCTAAAATTCGTATACTCCCCCTGTCCTGGAATAAGTTTTAACTTTGTACTAGCTCTAATACAAAATTATACTAAGCTTAAGACACTTATTTTAGGACGGGGGAGTATTTAAGAACAAATGGAGTAATTTATATATGTGTAAGTTCATTCCTAATATCACAGTTTTAGTATATTTAGTTGGGTTGTATGTTTGCCCGCCGTTCCGTTTGAAGAAAAAGAAAGACCGTGGTAGGCGCCATCTCCGACCAAGAAAAACTTCTTACCGACCCTAGTAAAAATGCCAGCTGGAATAAAACATGTCTTGTTGTCACCGGTCGCAAAAACAAATTCTCGCCATAGTAGATCACGACAAAAAATCTGGCTTGTGATGCGGACATATATTCTGAAATCTTCGAGCGTTTCTAACAAGTTTCCCTAAATGTTCTTCTGCATCCGTGTGCAAACGGGGGATCCGTCCGCTGGCACGGATACGGAAGGACATCATCCAACAGCATCCGCATACATTTCAAACATGGACGGATTTCATATAAAGATGCCGTATTTTATTTAAACATGGAGGATTTATGTAAACATAATAAATTTCCTTACATTTGCATCAACTAAGCGGTGCTCGTCCGGCTCTAGAGGTATAATTAATACACCTCTATGATCATCGATGCCCGTTGCCCAAGTTCGATCATGCACCTCAAGAACTAAAACTTTCTTCTCAAGTTCCACTTCGATGCTCTCTAGCTCCGCCTCCGTAACCTTCGTCTCCGGAGCCCCGGGAAGTGAAGCTATCCACCTCCAAATCCCCGCCAAGTGGCTAATCGACGGACGAAGTTGAGGTCTTCAAGCTTTGCTGGAAGAGGAGGGGGGAGCAGTGGCCTTCTTGGGACCCGAGCAGTGGCGACCTAACGTGCTCTACTCTTCCTCGTTGCCTCCAAGCCCCGTAGTTTGTCGGCTTCATGTTCGTGGAAGTGGGGAGTGGCCTTGACGAAGCCGGCGATATCCTTTGCCCCAAAATAGTAGGATCATTAGTACATAGAGTCGGCACTCTTACAATCCAACTTTCATCAATATAATCATCATAAATAGGAGGCATGCTTTTATCATAGTAAATATGCATCAAAACTTGAGGGACTAAAAATATCATCTTCATCAAACATAGCATCCCCAAACTTGTAGCTTTGCATATCATTAGCATAATGAATATTCAAAGAATTCACACAAACAACATTGCAATCATTCTCGTCATTCAAGGATTTCACATTAAGCATCTTTATAAATTCTTCCTCTAACAATTAAGCACAATTTTCCAAACCATCTTTTTTACAAAATATATTATAAACCCAAAGCAATCGAGGCAACCTAAATTCCATTTTTTGTAGTTTTATTATATAAAACCAAACTACCGAAAAACAAGAAACTAAAAGATTCAGTTGCAAGATCTAAAGATATAGCTTCAAGCACTAACCTCCGCGGCAACAACGATAGAAAAGAGCTTAACGTCTACTACACAACTTTATTCTTGTAGAAGTTGGTGGGCCTGCAAGTGTAGAGTTTTCTTGGGCAACAGAAAATTTTCCTCAAGTGGATGAGCTAAAGTTCATCAATCCGTGGGAGGTGTAAGATGAAGATTGTCTCTCTCAAGCAACCATGCAATAAAATACGAACAACAACTATAGTATGGCAATGATATGGTGATACAAGTGTAGTATGGATAGTAGAAATATATTTTTATAATCTAAATAAATACAAAGAGCAAGGTAATATTTAGTAAACAACGAGCAAAATAGTATACTAATGCTTAGAAACAAGGCATGGGGTTTATACTTTCACTAGCGAAATCTCTCAACAATGCTAACATAATAGAACAATACAATCATCCCTCAACGTCCCATAAAGAATCACTCCAAATTCCTATTAGCGGAGAACCTATTAAGAAGTTGTTGTAGGCAGCGATCCACCTCAAAGTTATCCTTTCTGATCAATTCATTAAGCTATTCCTATAAGTGTCACAAACAACCCTAGAGTTCGTACTAGAATAACACCTATGATACACATCGATCAACCCTAGTGTCACATAGATACTTTATACGTCCCAAACGTATCTATAATTTCTGCTTGTTCCATGATCTTTTGGGTGACATTGTTATATGTTTTGCTACACTTTTATATCATTTTACACATATTTGGACAAACCTACTAACTCAGTGTACCCAGTGCCAGTTTCTGTCCGTCGATGTCTATTTTGGAGGGGCTTTTACCCAATTTTTCGAAGCCCGAAAAATTCCAAGAAAAATATATAAAAAATCACCGTAATGGAATCTTCCAGATCACCGAAGATGGGCCAGAGGGGAGCCAGGGGCCACCCAGGCAACCTGTTGGCGCGACCTACCCCCTCGCCGCGCCAGGAGGCCGCCTGGGAGGGCCCCACCTCCTCCGGTGCCCTCCTTTGGCCTATATTTAGTCCTCCGAGAGGAAACCCTTCAAAAACTTCCAGAATCGTGAATTTCTCCATCGTTCCGCCACCGCAGCGCTTCCGAGATCGGGAGCGTCAGGAGACCTCTTCCCGGCACCCTGCCGGAGGGAAGATTGACCTCCAGGAGCTTATCCACCCCATGGACGCTTCTCGGACGTGCCGTGAGTAGTCCTCCTTGGACCATGGGTCCATGACCAGTAGCTATGTGATGTCTTCTCTCCAATCTTGTAATTCAATGGTTAGTCCTTGTGAGATGCCCTACATGATCAAGGCATCTATGTAATTCTCTTGCTATTGCTATGCTCGGTTTGTTGGGATCCGATGGATTATGAGATTATGTTCAGATTGTTATGAGTTATATATTTGATTATCCTTTTATATTATGTTCCTTAGTAATTCATGCATGTTCTCTGTTGCTATTTATTGCTTTGGTCGAGTAGTAGATTGTAACTCCAAGAGGGACCGTTATGCATGATTGTGGGTTCATGCCCCTTGATGTCTAGCTTGAGTGACATAAACATGAGACTAGGGGATGTGCTGTTGTCACCATGGAGAAAACAAAGGTGCTTGTGACCACAGTTGCAAGGATTGTTTACCTTACACATAGTTCGTTAATGCAGTTGTCCGTTGCTCTGAGTTTACACTTTGGGTGGGGCTCACAACTTAATACCAGCAAGATCTTTTGGATAGATATCTCAAGGTGGATGATTAGTAAGTAGATGTTGATGAATAAACAGTCTACTTGTCTTGGCGTAGTGCCCATTACTATTGAGCATCTAAATATCAAGTAGCATAATTAGCATTGTGGTGCGTTCATAATTTTGTCAATTGCCCAACTGTGGTTTGTTTACCCAAGCATAGTTGTTTATCGCCTTTTGGGAGAGAGACATCACTAGTGAACATCATGTGACTCCGGTCCATATCACCGTCATTTTCTACACCTTCATCATTTACCTTTTTCATTTACTTTTCCGTTGCAATCACTATTACATTCCCACTTGTGTTTTGATCCTTTGCAAACTACAAGGCCAGAGAGATTGACAACCTCTCTATACTCTTTGGGAGCAAAGTTATTTGTTGTGTGTGTAGGTCCACGTCTTCTGCTAGCGCCAGGGTGGAATACACCAACTTGTTAATCCTAGGAGTCCTCCTGGTTCGATAAATCTTATAGTTCCCGTGTGAGGGAAAACTTGCTGCTGACTCCATCCCAACCTTCCACTTGGGGTAACCAACGAGGTGCGAGAAGTATATACATCATCTCGTCATCAAGCAAAGTTTTCTGGCGCCATTGCCGGGGACTCCAGTCTTCAAGATAGGGGAGTTGCATGCTATCCTTTACCTTTGCTTTTTAGTCTTGTTAGTTTGCTTTTTAGTTTTTGCTTTAGAGTCTTATAACAAAAACCACAAAAAAATAATTGCTTTGTTCTTGCTTGTTGTCGTTGCTATGGGTTCCACTGAAAACACCAAGTTGTGTGACTTCACTAGTCACAACAACAATGACTTTATCTGCACTCCTATTGTTGCTCCCACCACTGGAGCCACGTCCTATGAGATTAAACCTGCTTTACTGAACCTAGTTATGAAAGATCAATTCTCTAGTGGTGGAGATGATGCTGCCTTGCACTTGAACAATTTTGTTGAGCTCTGTGATATGAAAACATATAAAGAAGTAGATGGTGATATTGTTAAACTTAAGCTTTTTTCCTTTCTCCTTGAGAGGAGGAGATAGAGTGTGGCTTCAATCTTTGCCCAGGAATAGCATAGATTCTTGGGATAAGTGCAAAGAAGCTTTTATTGGGAAGTATTACCCGCCTGCTAAGATTTTCCAGTTGAGGAGTAACATTATGAATTTTAGGCAATTGGATAATGAACATGTTGCTCAAGCTTGGGAATGTCTGAAATCTCTTGTTAAGAATTTCCCTACGCATGGTTTGACTACTTGGATGGTTATCCTAACTTTCTATGCAGGATTGAACTTTACCTCGCGGAATTTGTTAGACTCGGCAACAGGAGGAACCTTTAGGTCAACTACACTTGGTGCTGCCACAAAGCTATTGGATGAGATGATGACAAATTATTCTCAATGGCACACCGAGAGAGCTCCAACAGGTAGGAAGGTAAACTCTGTTGAGGAGGTCTCCTCCCTTAATGATAAGGTTGACATGATCATGACTCTACTTACTAAGCAAGCTCCTATTGATATTCATGATGTTCCTTTAAATTCTTTGGTTGATCAAGAAAAATAGCAAGTTGGTGTTAATTTTATCTCTAGGAACATCTACAATAATAATGCCTACATGAGTAATTTTGGTAGAAATCGTAGACCGTTTCCATCCAACAACCATGGGAACAACAACAATTATTCTAGCACCAAAAACTCCACTTCTGAATTAGAGAGCATGCTTAAAGATTTTATCACTTCTCAAAAATCCTTCAACAAGAGTGTAGAAGAGAAATTAGAAAATTAGATAGTCTCTCTTTGAAGGTGGTTGACAACATAGCTCATGATGTAGAGATGCTTAAAATTAGAACTTCCCCACTTGAGGAAAGGAACACTACACCCATGAATGCTATACAAGTCCAAATTATTGAGAACATAAGAATGCTAGCCAAAGTTAAGGATAGATGGGCTAGAGAAAAGGAATAGGAAGAGAGAATTAAGAGCCTTCCTACACACACTACCATTGGTACTATACAAGTTGTTGAGGACCTCAAAACTTTGAGCACCCATCGCACTCCTAGTCCCAATGGACCTATTAATGGTGATGCTAATACCTCAACTATAGGAAAAGAAGGTCCTTTGAATTTATGGACTACCAAAAGAATGAGCTTAGATAACATTACTACCACTTTAATTAATGGTGGTAACCTTGATTTTGACAATTGTAGTCTTTCTAAACTTATCACCTGTTTGCAAACAATAGCTAAAGACCCCCACACTAGTACACTCAATATTGCCTTCACCGAGCAAATTACCAATGCTCTTATCAAAGCAAGGGAGGAGAAGCTCAAGGTAGAGACTTCTATTCCTAGGACACTAGAAGATGGTTGGGATCCTATGGTCAAAATTACATTGAATAATATCTCTTGCTTTGCATTATGTGATGTTGGAGCTAGTGCCTCTATTATGCCCAAAAGAATGTATGATATGCTTGATTGGAAACCTTATGATCCATGTTCTTTTGGTGTTCGTCTTGTTGATTCTTCCATAAAGAAACCTTTAGGGAGAATTGATGATGTTCTTATTATTGTCAATGATAATTATGTGCCTGTTGATTTTGTTATTATGGACATTGAACGTGATCCTTCATGTCCAATTATTTTGGGACATCCTTTTCTCCGCATCGTTGGTGCTATCATTGACATGAAAGAGGGAATAATTAAATTCCAATTCCCCCTTAAAAAGGGAATGGAACACTTCCCTAGAAACAAGATTAAGTTACCCCATGAGTCCATTACTTGGGCAAGTTATTCTTTTGGAGTTGATAATACTTTATCTTCTTGCATTATGCCTAGCTCAAAGGCATAAAAGAAAGCGCTTGTTGGGAGGCAACCCAATTTGTTTTTACTTTCAGTTTAAGTGGTCTTGGTGCTTGTTACTACTGTAGCAACATCATTGTATCTTTATTTTTAAGTTTTGTGCCAAGTTATAGCCTCTGATTGCAAGAAAGTTCAAAAATTGTGACATGCTGTCAAGAAACAGATTATGTCTGCTTGACGAAAAAATTCGCCACAAATCAACAGATCATCTTTTTGATCTGAATTGTTTGGCAGCATGCTCTATATAATTGCCTTTTTGGCATCTGTTCTGAGTTTTTTGATTTGAGTTGCAGAAGTGCCCCGAATAAATTATTTACTACCTGTTGTTCTGTTCTTCACAGATTCTGCCATGTTTTGCGTTTTCATTGTTTTGCAAATCCTAAGCTTACTTTTTATTTGCAAAAACCTTTTGGCAATCATGAGAAGTAGTAGCTTTTCATGAAAATCTTTATTTCCAGCAGGTAATGGATTATTTTATTAAGGGTACTAACCACTCTAATCAGCTTATGATGAGTTTCGTATGAAGTGAGTTTTCAAGTATGCGATGGGAGATGATGAAAGAAGATACATGAGTGTCAAGCGAGCAACAAGAAATATTCATGCTATATTTTTATCACTTCATATGTTATGTGCTATGCTTGGAGCAACCCGCTCTTTACTTTTTAGTTTGTTTTAGTTTTGATTGTTGTTCATAACAAGTCGGAACCTAGCCTACCTTGTTTGGGAGAGAGACACGCTCCATTCCACTCTACAACAGAACATAGGTTTTCATGCTTATCTTTTTTTATGTTCTTCTTCTTAATTAGCTACTATCATGCTTAGCTCTTAGTTTTCACGCTTATCTTTTCAAGAGCTTTTATTTAGGTTGCTCTTGGAACTCTCTTGAGTTATCATGCTTATATTGTTTAGAGAGTTGGCTCGTTGCACTGAGTTGTGTGTCTTGCATGAGTAGGTAATTGAGATCGCTATTTAAGTATAGTAGTAACTCACAATAGTTTTGAGGTATTGATTTTAGTAATGTTTGGACTATTGGTGCCAACAGCTTGCGCCTATTAGTGATAGGTGTCTTATTTTGGGAAATCCGTGTGTTTTTCAAAAACTAAAAATTAGTTGAGAACTCTGGCTACTAAATTGATCGCTAACCTCCGGAGGGGTTGGAATATATAGAGTACCCTCACGTTACCATGAGTCGAGGATGCGCAAGGATAACCAAACCCCCAAACACTCCTCCTCGGGGTACTTGTCTCTTTGTGAATTTCCTAACTAGATAGAGAGTTATCGATAATAAGTGTATGAGTTCTTCGTACTAATGTGAGTATTCGATTGTTGGCACTTCCACCATCCATATTTTGCTAGCCTCTTCGGTACTGTGCATTGCCCTTTCTCACATTAAGAGAGTTGGTGCAAACTCCTCCGGTGCATCCAAACCCATGACATGATACGCTCTGTCATACATAAGCCTCATTATATCTTTCCTCAAAATAGCCACCATACATACCTATTAAGGCATTTCCATAGCATTTCTGAGATACATTGCCATGCAACATCCACCACTCATGACTTGATCTTCATGTCATACATGCTTTTGCTTGATCATAGAGCCACATGATAGTTGGGCCTTACGCAAATTATTGCATATCCTGCTACACTGGCAGATGCATACATTTGCATACATCGTGATAGTTTTCACTTGTATTTATGTTGAGTACTTCTTATAAAGTGTGATGATCTTCTTTTTATTCATGTAAAACATAGAATGTTGCCCTTAAGTGAGGAAAAGATCCCAAAGAGGACAAACAAAAGATCCCAAAGAGGACAAATGAGAGACAAATAGAAAGATCCAAAGAGGCCACAAAAAAAAAGAAAAAAAGAGAAAAAGAAAAAGAAAAAAAATAGAAAAAAGAGAGAAGGGGGAAACACTACTATTCCTTTGAAAGATCCACACTCGTACTCCATTGCTATATTTGTACTACATAGAGATTATCATTCATGCATAACTATGTGGGGACCCTTACACTATAGAACTTGGTTTGAATATTCCAATGATGAGCCTCCTCGAGCTCTAGGTCTTCATGAGGAAACAAGTTGGATGCACCGCCACTGGTTCCATTGGAGAGCTTACCTTAGCTCATATGTGCATCCTGACTAGTGGTCTGTGGATGAGTCAAAATAAGATTCCGAAGGAGACCAAGTGTGAAATTTTCGTAGATTGAGTTCTCAATTAAAAATATATATTTTATGATCTCAACCCATCTCGCACTTCTTGCACGGAAACACCATTTGGAGATATTCGAGTCACGGACAACGAGAGCTCTTGCACCTTTATGTTCTTACTTTGCTAATTTCAATACTAGATATAAACTCTTGCTTGTTATTGTCTTGACTTGAATTGCATATCGTACTTGCTTTACTTTGAAGTTCTAATATGTGTGTTAGCATCTCACCATAGAAGTTATTGTGTTATCATTTATCTACTCGAGGACGAGCAGAAATTAAGCTTGGGGATGTTGATACATCCCAAACGTATATATAATTTCTGCTTGTTCCATGATCTTTTGGGTGACATTGCTATATGTTTTGCTACACTTTTATATCATTTTACACATATTTGGACTAACCTATTAACTCGGTGCACCCAGTGCTAGTTTCTGTCTACTGATGTCTATTTTGCAAAGGCTTTTACCCAATTTCTGAAGCCCGAAAAATTCCAGGAAAAATATATAAGAAATCAGTGTAACGGAAGCCTCCAGATCACCAAAGATGGGCCAAGGGGGCGAGGGGCCGCCCAAGTGACCTACTGGCGTGGCCTACCCCCTGGCCGCGCCAGGAGGCCGCCTGGGTGGCCCCCACCTCTTTCGGTGCCCTCCTTGGCCTATATTTAGTCCTCCGAGAGGAAACCCTTCAAAAACTTCCAGAATCGCGAATTTCTCCATCGTTCCGCCGCCGCAGCGCTTCCGAGATCGGGAGCGTCAGGAGACTGTGACGCCCTTGATTTAATCGTACGCTAATTATACACGCAAATGCGTACGATCAAACTCAAGGACTCACGGGAAGATATCACAACACAACTCTAGACACAAAAGAGCAATACAAGCTTCATATTACAAGCCAGGGGCTCGAGGGCTAGAATACAGAAGCTCGATAAACACATGAGTCAGCGGAAGCAACAATATCTGAGTAGAGACATAAACATGGGGTGCCTTAGAGAAGGCTAGCACAAAATAAACACGATCGAATGAGGCGAGGCCTCCTGCCTCGGAACATCCTAAACTACTCCTGGTCTTCAGCGGCCTCCACGAAGAAGACACCATCGGGATGGCAGACATAGGCAGGAAACTCCACTCCTGGGCTCCATCATCTGGTCGCAGCAACGGATCAAGGGGACAAAGGGGGAGCAATGCAACGGTGAGTACTCATCCAAAGTACTCGCAAGACTTACATCAGAACTATATTAAGTATGTATCATTATCAAAGAAGGGGGGTCATATGTGGACTAACTGCAGCAATGCAAGAATAGAGAGAAGGCCTAGTCCTATCGAATACTAGCATCTTTAGGGTCTTGCAGCAATAGACGAGAGTAGAGAAAGGTAACACAAATATTATAGTCATATTGTTGCAGCAATATTTAATATGACGGCACGCCCAGAGATCCTTCCTCGACTCCCTACGAGGAAGCAATCCCAGGGAAACTAAATCCAATTAAGTAACAATTGTAGTTGTATAAGATCAAGGCACAACTCCAAGTCGTCCTGTAACCGTGCACACGGCTATTCGAATAGATAAGTTCTTCCCTCGAGGGGTGCACAACATATTCCCCGATGAGCTCGATAACACTCTGGCCGGACATACTTTTCTGGGTCATGCCCGGCCTTGGCATATCGACACGTCGCAACCCCACCTAAGACTCACCACAGGGGCCAGCCCGCCGGTCTAACTCCTAAGCACAAAGGATTTAAGGGCCCACTTGCCCTCCACGCTCCTGCATGATGCGTGGGCGGCTGAGGTCAGACCTAGCACCCCTTAATACAAGAGAGATGCATCTCGGGACCACTCGGGCGCACGCCGCTCCATTGCTGACGTCTAAAGAGCTTCGGCCCATACTGCGACATCAAGTACGCATAATTATTCCCACGCAGACGGTTAGTGCATAATAAGGTTTTCCGACCAACCCAGATCAAATACCCAAATCCATTATCATTTTAATTAAGCAATCGACACAAGCATGCGGGAATCCACCCGCCTAACATCTATTCATCAACGATCCCAGTAATATGGTCAAGTAACTTTGTGGTAGAAACATCAGGAGGAATCCGAGGTATCACCCTCGTTGGACTTTGAACGATGTTACCGTCAAGGTGGACCTAGAGGAATCACCCTCGAGGGTCCCACACTTGAGGGGTTGCACGACAGAGGCATCGTCGGGAATGGTGAAATAAGAATCACCCTCGATAACCACGACCGACTAGATGTACTACAGAGATATCATCATGAGTACTTAGCGAGGTATCACCCTTGGTACCCGATATTATCTCTATAGCGTCGCACAACTAAGGGGGTGTAAGTGTTGTGTCGGGTCTGGCTCGTCAATTAGGGATCGAGATTTGAAAACAAAGCGGGGCAATTGGACTACAGGGTCACAGGGGATGACTGCTCCACCTATACTAAGAAGGTTAAAAGTACAGTACTAAAAGTAGTAGTTCATCAAAAATAGGCTATGCATCAGATATAGGAGCTAACTACAACAGTAGCAAAATACTAATGCAAGCATGAGGGAGAAAGACATAGGCGATATAGCGATGATCAAGGGGGTTTGCTTGCCTTATTGCTCTGCGGCAAAGGGCCGATCGGCAGGGTCGTAGATGTACCCCACAGCAGCGTCAGTCTCGGAGTCTACCAGTAAGAAGAAGGGGAAAAACAATAAATAATAGCAACATGTGCAACACTAAGCATGACATGGCAATATGCAGGCTAGGCATGAGCTAACGCAGTAACATCCGTCATTGACGGGTCGAAAGAATATCTCATGATATTTTTCGGGTCTCTGGCTACTACCGGTCAGACTGAAAACGATGGCAGTTCCGCGTTTTCTATGCTAGGGACGCGTGACAAACGAATAGACCGTGTATCCGGGTTCGTCTCGTTCTGCTGATCAACTTTCATGTTGAAAATATTTTTATCTCACTTACGGATTATTTAATATTAATTTTTAGAGTTTTATTCAATATTTAGGAATTAAAAACAGATTTAATTAATTTGATTAAATGCAATTATGACATCAGCAGTTGACTGGTCAACTGATCGGTGGGTCCTACGTGTCATTGACACAGTTTATTAATTATGGTTAATTATTAATTAATCAGATTAATTCAATAGGGGACCCACGTGTCATACACTAATAGGATAATTTAATTCTCCTAATTAACAGATTACCTAATTAACCTATTTACTTAATTAACTAATTGATTAAATAATATATCTAATTAGTTAATTATTTATTTTATTAATAAAAACACATTCATATTTTTATATATTTTTTGTTATTATTATTTATTTTTATTACAGAGGGTGTGGGGCCTCCCGTGTCATAGACAGTGGGGTGGGGCTCGCCCCACCGGTAAGTGGCACAATGGCCACACACACACAAAACACCTATACATAATGTAATTTCCTTACATACATGCATACAACATAATATTTCATACATACATACGAAATACATACATGCATCTAATACTTACATACATCATTCTTATTTTTATTTTCCCTCTCTCTTATCTCCAACTCTGTGCTAACTCTCAGTGCATCTCTCTCAACACAGAGAGGAAGGAGGCAATCTCCACTTCCTCATATGAGCCTAGTGACGTGGAACGCGGCGACAATCGCCGGAATGGAACCGGGATGGGAAAAGGAAGGTAGAGGTGGGAGGATCCCGAAAAAGGGTTCACCGACGTTGCCGGGGAACGGGGCGGCGAGGCTCGATGGAGCTGTTGAGGAGGAGGACGGGGAAGCCGGCGGTTGCAGAGGAGCCGATGCGGTGGTGGTGGTGGCCAATGAAGGTCGTCGAAGGCCGGCGAGGGGAGGACCTCCCCCTGGAGCCGCTCGATGGGGAGGAAAAAAGGGCGGCCGGGGGGAAGATGCAGGGGCTCGTGCGGGGGGGGGGGGGGGGAGCGCGGTAGCCAGTGGGAGGCGCGACGTGGGATCGGGAGGAGGGGGCTGGCGCAGCGTGGGAGCGTTGGGTGGGGTGAGGCGCGGTGGAGGAGGGTCGCTAGAGGGGAGGAGCCGCCGGTGCGGGGCGAGCGCCAGGGAGGGAGTAGCAACGTTGGTTGGTGATGGGCTGGATGGGATCTCGGCTCGCGGTTGCGACGAGAGAACGGGAGGTGGGGCCAGGCCCGGTAGGTGGGAGCGACGGGGATCAGGGGAGGGAGCGAGGGAGGCCGAGCGCGGTAGGTGGGGCGCCTTCTTGGTTGTGGGGGGAGCGTGACGAGGGAAGGGCCCTCGTCCCTGGCGGCGGCGACAAGGAGTGGGTGAGGCGGGGGGGGGGGGGGGGGGGCGCTAGGGTTTGGCCCCCTCGGGGTCTTATAACCTCAGGTGGTGGGCCGAATTGGGGGGGAGGGGCTCGCCGGCTGGGCCAAATTGGGCTAGTTGGGCCAGGGTTTTTTTTATTTTTTTTATTTTTTTTAATTACTTACTTTTTTATATAGCTCTTGTTTTAAATATATAGTGATTATAAACAATCTTTAAAAAGCCATGTTCACTTTTATAATGCATTAGGGAATTTTTAATAACTTCCCTGACTATTTTATTTTAAACATTATAAAACTTTTCCCGTTTGATTTATTCTTAAACTTCAAACTTTGACTCGGTTTCAGCTAACACGAGATCAACAATATAATTTATGATGACGTGGCATTCATTGCATAGATTTATTATAGCTTAATTACATCCAACACTGTAGCAAAAGCTGAGGATGTCACAACTCTCCCCTATTAATAAGAATTCTCGTCCCGAGAATTAAGAGTTAGAAGGAAAGAGCTCGGGGTATTCATCACGAAGATGATCCTCGCGTTCCCAAGTGGCTTCATCTTCAGAATGATTTGAGAACTGCACTTTAAGGAACTTGGTGACCTTGCGACAAGTCTGACGTTCAGCCTGGTCGAGAATGCGGACCGGATGCTCCTTATAAGAGAGGTCTTGTTGCATTTCAAGCATATCATGATCCACTGTTCGAATAGGATCCTTAAAGCAGCGACGAAGCTGAGACACATGGAAGACATCGTGAACCTGAGAAAGGTTCGCGAGTAGTTCCAATTCATAAGTCACTTGTCCACGCCTTTCGAGAACATTTAAAGGTGCAAATTAGCGAGGATCTAAACTTGCCCTTGATTCCAAAATGGTGTGCACCTCTCATTGGTGTGACACGAAGATAAGCCTTTTCCCTAGGTTGATAGACCATATCTTGATGATGACGGTCATATTGACTCTTCTGACGAGACTGAGCAGCCTTCAGATTTGCATGAATAATGTGGACTTGATCTTTAGTATGTTGGATAATATCCGGACCGAAGAGTGATCGGTGCATTGAACGGTGGCTCGAGAATTTCATACGAAGCCAAGTGTAAAGGATACCTTGGAGTCAAAGGATGTACAGGAGAGTCAGATTTCAATCATGTAGAACTTTGGGTTATGGGTCCACCATGTGGGCCAAGAAAGGGGCAGAGCGGCGACATCTCATACGGTCTTGGTAGCAAGCCATTTCAGAGGATAACACCTATCAGTTACGTTGGCAACAACTTCGGTACCAAGGGCGGGGGACGAATAGAACCATTTTCTTGCTCGTTGAAACGAGGTGGACCAATAGGTAAAGTTCTCGTCCACCGGCTGCTACCGGAATATTATCCACAATAGTAATAGGGCTTTATTAACATAGTTGTATACCGAGATTTTAACTAAGCAGGGAATTAACACTGCTTAGATAAGTTATGCCACAAGAAAGGTCAAACAGACCAATAGGAAGGAATAATGTGTTCACACACAAGTATTAAAGTATACCATCCCCGAGGAAAACATAGAGTATGGTATACATGATAGTTCATCAAGTACATAACCATTTAGACAAAGAGGCAAGAAGATTCACGAGGTTTACCCATACCATGCGGTTTGGATAATTGATCGGGGACAATTTAGCTTTGCGCTTCCAATGTTCCGGTTGAAATTTGAAGTACCATATCCGTGCTTCGAGGTAGCATCGACATGGTCATCAGATAAAGGTTGGACTTCGGGTACACAAAGGATTCATAAAAAACAACTTATAAAATAAGTCATATAATTTCCGCATGGAAGATGGCGAATCTTACAAATGGAAGAATTATAACAATAGATCCTTCAGCCCAGTGTGCCACACAAGACATCATCCTACCAGGTTACATAAAGACCAAAGTTATAATTATTGGAAAAATGTTCCAACCATCATATCTGCCTGAGATTTAGATCTGATGAGTGTCGGGACACCTCAGGCTCAGCATGCGTGAGAAGAAAAGATGATGATGCATGATTCTCAGGATGTGAACTACGCAAACAAGTTTTCAATCATGAGTTGGATTGTAAGACACATGAACACAATGTCAAGACATTTGTGCCCACGTGGAATTCTTACAACACAATGCAACCGAGTTCTGATTTGAGAACAATCATTGAGGATACCAAGGCCCCTGCGTAAGCCTCAACTATCTCATAGGAAGGAACTTCTTTTCCTTGACCAAATCAGTCAGTTGCTTGGCATGCTAAGAGAAGTTATATGAAGTGAAGATAATAAATCTTCAACACATATAACACTTCGCACATGCTTGACTGACTTGGGATGACCCTAGAGAAAGCAAAACAAAACTTTCACATATTCACGGTGGCAAGAATGCACATGAACTTTAAAAAAAACACTTCTTCTATCAAACATATCCTTCATGAGTTAGGCACAAGGATAATGCTTTCAATAGCTTCATCACGAACCATGGAGAACTTGAGGGTGCGGCCGATGGGCTCAGCAACAATGCCTCAACATTTTGACAGGGATGAATTTCCAAAATTACAATATCAAGGAGATAGCATTTCTCAAAACAAATGGTATAATGTCGTATGCTCGAGGGAACAACAACAATTAAACATTGGTCGAAGGGTGCACTCGGAAATACGGACGAAGTAGCACAACCAATGTCAAAAATGTTGAGTCAACACCCAACTCACTAAGAATGAAACAATCAGTTATTAACCTCAAGGCAATAGGGTTGCCAGAAGTATTGGGATCACACATCAGAGTTCACTTGTTGGTATTCCGGTTAGAAACAACACGGGACCAAGAAATGAATGGTGATGGCGAGAAGTATTACTATATCAAGAATTTTTAAGACGTGTGCAATTTTCACGACATTCTTGACATACCAGATAGTAATACTCCAAGGTAGAAGATAACATAAGCTGAATTAGGAAGGAACTCAAAGGACAACACAAAACATGATAAAGTTTGTGTTGGACGGAAGGCAAAAAAGGTTGTTGATGAAAACACAAATCAACGAGGGGCAAGGATAGCATTTCTCATCATGCATTCGATTGATACCCTATAAGAGCTCGGGATGCTGATGATGACCACGACACATTTGTCAAGAAGCTTCATGAAGATGTAATCATTCAGCGACGACATCAAGCACCGGAATGATGAAGCAAGAGGTTGTCAGAATCACAGATAAGACTGCTAGCTTAGAATTGACATTGCCTTTCAGGACAACCAACATGATGTGGAAAGCTCGATGCAAGCTTAACACATAGTTGGAATTATGTTCCAGGGATGAAGGGTATAGATAGCATGGTCGAGCTCCAACATGATGATGATGATGTAGCTTAACAGCTTGGAATGACATGATCGAGTACAAACTTGTAAAAAGGAAGATTACTAAAAGTTGTTGAATCGCAATGTGTACTCGATTCAGTTATCGATGTACTCGCGTGTCCAACAACTCAAACACGAGGAAACTGGAATTACTGAAATTATCATAGTTGACGAGGACCTCACAAGAAGGTATATAGCTCCGTGATATCCTCGAGCTACAAGGAATAATACTCGAAGGTAGATCAACATTAAGGCTTGGACCGATGTATTGATCTGAAGAAAACAGGTACTTTAACTCGTCTGAGAATGAAATCAAGGTAGGACAACATGGTTCGAACCATGATTGCAAACGACAAGATCACAAATACCATATTTAAACCACAAAATGAATGATTATTGATACGAGAAGTTTCTATGATAGGATCAACGTCGTTTCCATGGGCATGTACACAAAGTTCAAGGTCGACTCCCACTTCATCAATGCATCACCTGCCATTTACTCCTCCCCTTTGATAAGGTTGTAGCTTTGAAAGGATATTCGGCAAAGCACCAGAAGAGTAAGACTCATCAAAACTTTTTGAGTCGTATTGATTTAGGAAGGAATAGGTTCAACCCATCGGGGCATCTTAGGAACATATACCATACACTCCAAGAGTAATTAACACATGCTTGAAGAGCATGGCTGACCAGGACATAGGATAGAACTTTTCAGAAGGAGAAGACACAATTTACCAATCTCATTATGTATCAAGGGAACAATATCACAAGAATTTTTTGAATGTAAGGGATGCCGTCGGATAATAACCCAGCAATGGGTCTGGCAATCGAGAAAGGACCTGATGTGAGTATCGGTACTCAATCAGAGGAAGATAGGATGCAATGCATCGGGTTATAGAACATCTAAAAAATATTGATACTTAATTACCAAAGGAATTAGGATTTCCAGGTTGGTGTATCATAATCAGATGCTCCGATCAATTTTAAGTAAGTTGAATGGACTTAGATGAACTACCAACCAAACTTGAATTTTTTGAGAACCAGCTCTGTCTGGAAGGACATCTGAGTCGGAAAGATAATTTATGAGTACCAACAGGTGATTGTGTGCATTCACACAAAGGTAGAATCAATAAGATCAGAGGAAAATCACAAAGGATTTCAATGAATGCTGCTAGTCCTATGGATTTAACCATAATGGAAGCAGGTGAGAAGGTCAAGAGTAATAGGCTACTAAGGATTCTGAAAGATCGAATAGTAATTCAAAGAACTTCTGAAAACCATGACGACTGATGATGAACGAATCCCCGATAAGATAATTCGTTGTATCTCGTAAAACAAGAGAAATTGGAAAAGAAAGTACGAACGACATTTGTATGTCGTCATCCATAGGGGTTGACGGAGGAAGGGAAATCGCACAAGCGATGAGCACAAGTTCTCGAGAGAACATCTGGGGGTATCCTCGGAGTCTTTTGGGGAATCAAGCCATCGTCTGGCATGGGGGGGGGGATCTCTGGGAGGAAGTATTTACGAGAACCTAGAGTTAGAGTTAGCAAAAGCTTTAACCCGAAAGAGAAGAGAGAATAGAGCCCAGAGTATAGGAAAGGAGTAAAAGATGCTAATACCACCCAATTGAGATGTGGGCCCGTAAACCACATCATCGGTGTTAGTAAGGTTTTTCAAACACTAGACTCAACTTCGGCCAAGAAGTTGTAAAGGGGGATACCTACAGGCAGTCGGCTCTCATACCAACTTGTGACGCCCTCGATTTAATCGTACGCTAATCATACACGCAAATGCGTATGATCAAACTCAAGGACTCATGGAAAGGTATCACAACACAACTCTAGACACACAAAAAACAATACAAGCTTCATATTACAAGCCACGGGCCTCGAGGTCTAGAATACAGAAGCTCGATAAACACACGAGTCAGCGGAAGCAACAATATCTGAGTACAGACATAAACATGGGGTGCCTTAGAGAAGGCTAGCACAAAAGAAACACGATCGAACGACGCGAGGCCTTCTGCCTGGGAACCTCCTAAACTACTCCTGGTCTTCAGCGGCCTCCACGAAGAAGACACCATCGGGATGGCAAACATCGTCAGGAAACTCCACTCCTGGGCTCCATCATCTCGTCGCAGCAACGGATCAAGGGGACAAAGGGGGAGCAAAGGAACAGTGAGTACTCATCCAAAGTACTCGCAAGACTTACATCAGAACTATACTAAGTATGCATCAGTATCAAAGAAGGGGGGGTTATATGTGGACTGACTGCAGCAATGAGAAAATAGAGAGAAGGCCTACTCCTATCGAAGACTAGCATCTTCAAGGTTTTGCAGCAATAGACGAGAGTAGAGCAAGGTAACACAAATATTATAGTCATATTGTTGCAGCAATATTTAATATGAGGGCACGTCCAGAGATCCTTCCTCGACTCCCTGTGAGGAAGCAATCCCGGGCTAACTAAATCCAGTTAAGTAACAGTTCTAGTTGTATAAGATCAGGGCACAACTCCAGGTCGTCCGGTAACCGTGGACACGGCTATTCGAATAGATAAGTTCTTCCCTGCAGGGGTGCACAACATATTCCCCGACGCGCTCGATAACACTCTGGCCGAACATACTTTTCTGGGTCTTGCCCGACCTCAGAATATTGACACGTCGCAGCCTCACCTAAGACTCAACAGAGAGGCCAGCCCGCCGGTCTAACTCCTAAGCACAAAGGGTTCGTGTGCCCACTTGCCCTCCGCGCTCCTGCATGATGCGTGGGCGGCCGAGATCAGTCCTAGCACCCCCTAATACAAGAGCGATGCATATCGGGACCACTCGGGCGCGCGCCGCTCCATTGCTGACGTTTGAAGAGCTTCGGCTCATACCGCGACGTCGAGTACCCATAATTCTTCCCACGAAAACGGTTAGTGCGTAATAAGGCCTTCTGATCAACCCAGATCAAATACCCAAATCCATTATCATTTTGATTAAGCCATCGACACAAGCACACGAGAATCCACCCGCCTAACATCTATTCATCAACGATCCCACTAACATGGTCAAGTAAATGTCTGGTAGAAACATCAGGGGGAATCCGAGGTATCACCCTCGTTGGATTCCGAACAATGTAACCATCAAGGTGGACCTAGAGGAATCACCCTCGATGGCCCACACTTGAGGGGTTGCACGATAGAGGCATCGTCGGGAATGGTGAAAGAGGAATCACCCTCAATAAGCACGACCGACTAGCTGTACTACACAGATATCATCCTCGGTACTTAGCGAGGTGTCACCCTCGGTACCCGAGGTTATCTCTGTAGCGTCGCACAACTAGGGGGGTGTAAGTGTTGTGCCCGGTCTGGCTCGTCGATCAGGGATCGAGATTTGAAAACAAAGCGGGGCAACTGCACTACGGGGTCAGAGGGGAAGACTGCTCCACCTATACTAAGAAGGTTAAAAGTACAGTACTAAAAGTAGCAGTTCATCAAAAACAGGCTATGCATCAGATATAGGAGCTAACTACAACAGTAGCAAAATACTAATACAAGCATGAGAGAGAAACACATAGGCGATATAGGGATGATCAAGGGGGTTTGCTTGCCTTGTTGCTCTGCGGAAAAAGGCTGATCGGCAGGGTCGTAGATGTACCCGACAGGATCGTGAGTCTCGGGGTCTACCGGTAAGAAGAGGGGGGGACAATAAATAATAGCAACAGGTGCAACACTAAGCATGACATGGCAATATGCAGGCTAGGCATGAGCTAAGGAAGTAACATCCGTCATAGACGGGTCGGAAGAATATCTGATGATATTTTCCTGGTCTCGGGCTACTACCGGTCAGACTGAAAACGATGAAAAAGTTCCACGTTTGCTATGCTAGGGACGCGTGACAAACGAATGGAATGTGTATCCTAGTTCGTCTCGTTCTCCTGATCAACTTTCATGTTGAAAATATTTTGATCTGACTTACGAATTATTTAGTATTAATTTTCAAAGTTTTATTCAATATTTAGGAATTAAAAACACATTTAATTAATTTGATTAAATGCAATTATGACATCAGCATGATGTCATGCTCACATCAGCAGTTGACTGGTCAACTGACCAGTGGGTCCTATGTGTCATTGACATAGTTTATTAATTATGGTTAATTATTAATTAATCAGATTAATTCAATAGGGGACCCACGTGTCATACACTAATAGTATAATTTAATTCTCCTAATTAACAGATTATCTAATTAATCTATTTACTGAATTAACTAATTAATTAAATAATATATCGATTTATTTATTTTATTAGTAAAAACACATTTATATTTTTATATTTATTATTTTTTGTTATTATTATTTATTTTTCTTACAGAGGGTGTGCGCCTCCCGTGTCATAGACACTAGGGTGGGGCAGGCCGCACCGGTAAGTGGCACAATGGCCACACACACACATAACACCTATACATAATGTAATTTCCTTACATACATGTATACAACATAATATTTCATACATACATACGAAATACATACATGCATCTAATACCTACATAAATACACAAATACATCATTCTTATTTTTATTTTCCCTCTCTCTTATCTCCAACTGTGTGCTAACTCTCACTACATCTCTCTCAACACACAGAGGAAGGAGGTAATCTCCACCTCCTCATACAGGAGCCTAACGACGCCGAAACGCGGCGACGATCGCCGGAACGGAATCGGGATGGGGAAAGGAAGGTAGAGGTGGGAGGAGCCCGAAAAAGGGCTCACCGGCATTACCGGGGAACGGGGCAACGAGGCTCGGTGGAGCCATTGAGGAGGAGGAGGGGAAGCCGGCGGTGCGGTGCGGTTGCGGAGGAGCTGATGCGGTGGTGGTGGTGGACGATGATGGTCGCTGAAGGCCGGCGAGGGGAGGACCTCCCCCTGGAGCCGCTCGATGGGGAGGAAAAAGGGGCGGCCGGGGGGAATACGCAAGGGCTCGCGGGGGGTGGGGAGCGCGGTAACCAGGGGGAGGCGCGACGTGGGATCGGGAGGAGGGGGCCGACGCGTCGTGGGAGCGCTGGGTGGGGGTGAGGCACGATGAAGGAGGGTCACTGGAGGGGAGGGGCCGCCGGTGCGGGGCGAGCGCCAGGGAGGGAGTAGCGACGTGGGTTGGATGAGATCTGGGGCTCGCGGGGGCGATGAGAGAACAGGAGGCGGGGCCAGGTGCGGTAGGTGGGAGCGACGGGGATCACGGGAGGGAGCAAGGGAGGCCGAGGGCGGTAGGTGGGGCGCCCTCGCGGTTGGTGGAGGAGCATGACAAGGGGAGGGCCCTCGTCCCTGGCGGCGGCAGGGAGTGGGTGAGGCCCGCGGGGGGGGGGGGGGGGGGGCTAGGGTTTGGCCCCGTGGGGGTCTTATAACCCCAAGTGATGGGCCGAATTGGGGGGCCTGGCCGGCTGGGCCAAATTGGCCCAGTTGGGCCAGGGCCTTTTATTATTTTATTTTATTTTTTAATTAGTTTTTTATATAGCTCCTATTTTAAATATATAGTGATTATAAACAATCTTTAAAAAGCCCTGTTCACTTTTATAATGCATTAGGGAATTTTTAATAACTTCTCCGACAATTTTTATTTTAAACATTATAAAACTTTGCCCGTTTGATTTATTCTTAAACTTCGAACCTTGACTCGGTTTCAACTAACACGAGATCAACAATATAATTTATGATGACGTGGCATTCATTGCATACATTTACTGTAGCTTAATTACATCCAACACTGTAGAAAAAGCTCAGGATGTCACAGAGACCTCTTCCCGGCACCCTGCCGGAGGGAGGATTGACCTCCGAGAGCTTCTCCACCGCAATAGACGCTTCTCGGACGTGCCGTGACTAGTCCTCCTCAGAACATGGGTCCATGACCAGTAGCTATGTGATATCTTCTCTCCAATCTTGTACTTCAATGGTTAGTCCTTGTGAGCTGCCCTACATGACCAAGGCATCTATGTAATTCTCTTGCTATTGCTATGCTCGGTTTTTTGGGATCCGGTGGATTATGAGATTATGTTCAGATTGTTACGAGTTATATATTTGATCATCCTTTTATATTATGTTCCTTAGTGATTCATGCATGTTATCCATTGCTATTTAATTCTTTGGACGAGTAGTAGATTGTAACTACAAGAGGGAGCGTTATGCATGATTGTGGGTTCATGCCCCTCGATGTCTAGCTTGAGTGACAGAAACATGAGACTAGGGGACGTGTTGTTGCCACGAGGGAGAAAGCAACGGTGCTTGTGACCACGGTTGCAAGGATTGTTTACCTTACACATAGTTCGTTAATGCAGTTGTCCGTTGCTTTGAGTTTTCACTTTGGGTGGGGCTCGCAACTTAATACCCACGAGATGTTCTAGATAGATATCTCAAGGTGGATGATTAGTAAGTAGATGCTGATGAATAAACAGTTTACTTGTCTTGGCGTACTTCCCATTACTATTGAGCCTCTAACTATCAAGTGGCACAATTAGCATTGTGGTGCGTTCATAATTCTGCCAATTGCCCAACTGTGATTCGTTTACCCAAGCATAGTTGTTTATCGTCTTTTGGGAGAGAGACATCACTAGTGAACATCATGTGACTCCGGTCCATATCACCATCATTGTCTACACCTTCATCATTTACCATTTTCATTTACTTTTCTGTTGCAATCACTATTACTTTCCCGCTTTTGTTTTGATCCTTTGCAAACTACAAGGCCGGAGAGATTGCCAATCTCTCTGTACTCGTTGGGAGAAAAGTTATTTGTTGTGTGTGTAGGTCCACGTCTTCTGCTAGCGCCAGCGTGGAAGACACCTACTTGTTGATCCTAGGAGTCCTCCTGGTTCGATAAACCTTACAGTTCCGGTGTGAGGGAAAACTTGCTGCTGACTACATCTCAACCTTCCACCTGGGGGTAACCAACGAGGCGCGAGAAGTATATACATCATCTCGTCATCAGTACTCCAATGTCACCTCAAGTATTCGTGAGTTAATTATTCGACATGCATCAAAATTTTCCAGATTCATCATATTCAATCCAACACAAAGAACTTCAAAGAGTACCCGCAAGATTTCTATCGAAGAAAGTAGGATAAGAATGTGTGTCAACCCCTATGCATAGATTACCCTAATGTCACCTTGGGAATCCACGAGTTGAGTACCAAAATATATATGAAGTGAACCAATGGAACACCCCATTTTCACCATGGATATCCACATGAAAAACACACATCAAGTGATCCCAAATCCAATATTCAATCCAACATAACAAAATATCAAAGGGAAAGATTCAATTCATCACATAAAGATAGCAAGGGACAAACACCATATGATCCAAATATATTAACAAAGCCCATCATACATGAAGATCATGACATCTCAAGAACATGGTAGAGAGTGATCAAACACATAGCTACTACTACATACGCTCGGCCCCGAGGGCGAACTACTCCCTCCTCGTCATGGACAACGCCGGGATGATGAAGATGGCCTCTGATGATGATTTCCCCCTCCGAGAGGGTGCCTAAACAGGGATCCAGATCGGTTTTCTTTGGTACAGATGCTTGTGGCGGCGCAGCGAAAGTTCTAGGTTAACTTTTGGGGGTTTCTTGATTTATAGGAATTTTCAGCGTTGGAATCACGGTAGACCGAGTCACATGGGCCCCCACAAGCTAACAGGGTGCGCCCTATTGGCTTGTGGCCCACATGTTGCTCCCTACGTGGTTCTTCGCTCTAGTATTTATCATATTATCTAGAAAAAATCGTCAACAAGTTTCAGGCGATTTCGAGAACTTCTATTTTCTGCATAAAAACAACACCATGGTAATCCCGCTAAAAACAACGTCAGTCCGAGTTAGTTCCAACGAAATCATATAAAATGAATCAAAACCATATAAGAGTATTGTAAATATAGGTAAATATGACATGAATACATCATAAAATTATCGATACATTGGGGACGTATCAACGAGTGCCCATAATTTTTGGACCTCATCGCCTCATTCGTACAAAGGTTTGAATTTGTATCTTCTTGTTCCTCTTGTGACGTTATATTTGATCTATATGGAGAATCCTTTTGCATAAACATTGAAGAATTTTGCAATGCGTGTAAAATACCTTGCTGGGCCACTTGTCTTGAACCATGGAAGATATATTGCCATGAATTTCTCATGAGCCTCTCTTAGGGGAAACAAAAAGAATAACACAAGCTAGTGTTTGCAGCATCCATTTTCCCGCAATCCATTATTTTGGTTAATTTATGGGAAGATGGATAAATGGTAAACATGACTTGTGTTGCAAATATGTCCTAGAGGCAATAATAAAGTAGTTATTATTATATTTCCTTGTTTGTGATAATCATTTATTATCCATCCTAGAATCATATTGATTGGAAACAAAAATACATGTGTGGATACATAGACAACACACTCTCCCAAGTGAGCCTCTAAATGACTAGCTCGTTGATCAAAGATGGCCAAGGTTTCTTGGCCAAAGACATGAGTTCTCATTTGATAACGGGATCACATCATTAGGATAATGATGTGATTAACAAGACCCAAACTATAAACATAGCATATGATCGTGTTAGTTTATTGCTATTGTTTTCTGCATGTCAAGTATTTGTTCCTATGTCCAGAGATCATGCAACTCACTCACACTGGAGGAGTACCTTGTGTGTTACAAATGCTACAACATAAATGGGTGACTATAAAGGTGCTCTATAGGTATCTTTGAGGGTGTCTGTTGTGTTGGCATGGATCAAGACTAGGATTTGTTAATCCGTGTGACGGAGAGGTATCTCAGGGTCCACTCGGTAATACAATATCACAACAAGCTTGCAAGCAATGTTACTATAGAGTTTTCCATGGGATCTTGTATTATGTAACGAGTAAGGAGACTTGCCGGTAACGAGATTGAACTAGGTATGGAGATACCGACGATCGAATCTCAGGCAATTAACATACCGATAGATAAAGGGAACAGTATACGGGATTGATTGAATCCTTGACATCGTGGTTTGACCAATATGGGCATCCAGGTCCTGCTATTGGTTATCGACCGGAGAGTGTCTCGGTCATGTCTCCATAGTTCTCGAACCCGCAGGGTCTACACACTTAAGGTTTGGTGACGATTTGGTATTAATGATTTATGTGTGATGGTACTGAAAGTTGTATGGAGTCCCGGATGAGATCCCGGACGTCACGAGGAGCTTCGAAATGGTCCGGAGGTAAAGATTTATATATAGGAAGTTGGTACTCGAGCTCCGGAAAAGTGCCGAAACATGCCGGTTTTGTGATGGGAGTGTTGGAAGTGTTCCGGGGGTCTACTGGGAGGGTACACCTGCCCCGGAGGGCCCCATGGTATCTGAGAGGGGGCACACCAGCCCCTGGTGGGCTGGTTGCCCCGCCCACCAAGGACCATGCGGCAGGAGGTAGGGGCTAAGGCCACAAAGTGGTCAGCCACCCTTGCCTTGGGTGGCAAGGCACCATAGCGGCCGCCGCGCCCTCAAGGGGGGGGGCCTAGGCTGAGCCCGCCACCTCTCTTCTGCTCTTCTATATATGAGAAGGGAGGTACGGCTACAACACACACGCCATAGCGCACTGATACGTCCATTTTGCATCATGTTTTCATGTTGATATTTATCGCTTCTTTGGCTGTTATTTCACTTCATGGTACTATTCTTATGCCTTTTCTCTCTTATTTTGCAAGGTTTACATGAAGAGGGAGAATACCGGCAACTGGTATTCTGGCCTGAAAGTGGAGCATAGTTGAGATACCTATTCTGCGCAACTCCAAACGCCGTGAAAATCAACGGAGATTTTTTTCCCAATTGATAAAAAATACTGGGCCGAACATTACAAGAAATATGTCAACTAACGACCTTCAATATTGGTCACTGAATGGTCATTGATTTCCAATTGTGACATTTTTATGACCAAAAACAGAAGGTCTAAAGCTGATGGTCTTTAATGAACTATAACGACCTTTTTTATGGATTGGTCGTACGATTTTATGACCAAACAGAAGGTCGTAGGTTTAACGACCAAATGATTTGGTCACTAGCAATCTGCCCGCACCACGTCAGAGCCACCGTGGTAGGCTGACGTGGCAGAATTATAACCAAATGAAAAGGTCGTAAATAAGATTCAGCCCGGTCCATTCCGGTCGTCTACATGGGCCGGGCCCAATAATTTGGCCTTTTATTTTTTGGGATAGAATCTTTTACTCAGCAGGTTTTTTATTAGTCCACTTTTCTTTTGGGCCTTGGCCTACTCTTTTTAGTCCAGTTCTTGTTTGGGCCTTGGCCTACTCCTTTTTTAGGCCCAGGCCTTTTTAGACAAATTCTAATTTGGGCCTTGGCCTACTCTTTTTTAGGCCCAAGCCTTATTAGTCTATTTCTTGTTTGGGACTCGGCCTTTTTGCTGTCCAAACTAACTTTAGTGCCCAAACAAAATGGTCCAAACAAAACTTAAATAATTGACAACTTCACAAAATACTTCATCAGGTTCACAGGTTCAAATAGAGCAAGACACTGTTTCATCACCAGAATGACCAATCACTTAACTAATTGACAACTTCAGAGGTGCACAGCTTCACAAAAACTCAGCACGCATTTCCACCGAGCTCTCAAAGTCCATGCCCAGCGGACTTTCTTGATCGTCTGTCGCATCCGCCATAGTTGCTTTCTGCCTTGTGACTCTATCAGGTTCATCAGGTTCCAGGATCCTCTTTGTTTGTCCTGGAGGTGGGGCCATCACCCTTCCTGGAGGCATTGCAACAGATGCTTCTGAGCTCTTCCTCTTCTTGCTGGCTATCTTCAGTGCCTTGTATAAATAGCATAGAAAAAATTAGATCACAAGATAAATATGTGAGCACAAGGAAACACAGAGCATACAAGAACTCGAACCCTCCAAGCAAGACAGAGTTTGCACCTTAACAATCTTGTTCACTACAACTTCATCCTCCTTAGGATTGTACTCTGGGTCATCACTGATAACTCCACTACCTTCTTGAACCCCATTAGTTGTACCTTCTTGTACATCATTTGTTTTCCTAATCATTGACGCTATTGCATCAATGCCAAGGGACTGGAATATCCGATTGTTCCTCATCATATTTCTATCCCTAACCTTCTCGTACTCGGTGAGAGGATGCTCATCTTTGCAAGGCAAAGTAAACATAATTATTAGGTTAATTGTTGAAATGCATGGACAGACAGCCAAAGATATCTTATGATATTTTATTATCATTTAATCCTGCTTATTCAGCTAAGGAAGAGTAACAGCACACAGGCACAGCTAAGCCAGCTAATTCAGATTACAACAATACATTTGCATAATAAAATCTGACAGTATTATACATCACCAGCCTACAAGATATTTTACTTAGCATATTACATTTCACTTAGCATATTCAGACACATTTTATAAATCTGACAGTATAACCACAAGGAGCAACTTGCATACCACTGGTTGGCCTCGGGTTTGACCTTGTCATCCTTGACATGGATGATCTTGAGGTGGTGCTTGCAAAATGGAACAAACAACAATCAGATACAACAGGGATAAAGTAAAATGATGCACTTATATCAATTAAGGAAAGCATTTAGACGAGCATGCACATACATGTAATACATGTGAAGCTAGCAAACTTATTGGATCAACAATATAGTGATGTAGTTAATGCATCAGTACTAATACATGTAAAACACTTGGACCAGCATGCACATACATGTGTAGCAATGCACATGCAGTTAATGCATCAGTACTAAACTGACAGTTGAAGCAAGCAACTAAATTGAAGCACTTGGACTAGCATGCACATACAAGTGTAGCAATGCATCAGTATTAAAACATGTGAAACAGGAGGTAGTAATGTACTAAACTGATAGTTGAAGAAAACTATATATGTGAAGCAATGCATTAACTATTTACAACAATTACTTTTATATTTTAACTTGCAATTTTATCCATGTACCTGCAATCATCTATAAGAAAAGTAATTACTCAACTGTATCCCTAATGGAGGCAAACATATGCATTCATAGCAACTGGTTGCCCAACATTTGGTGAATAAAGAAGCAAGCAGTGTGCAAGCAAGCAAGCAAAGTGCATAAGTGCTACTAATACAAGCAAGAAAGCAAGCAAAGTGCATAAGTGCTACTAATACAAGCAAGCAAGCAAAAGAAGTGCTACTGATAGAAACAAGCATAGTGCTACTGATAGAAACAAGCAAGCAAGGAAGCAAATTGAAGAGGAGCAAGCAAGCAAGTACTGTTGATACCAACCCTAGTAGCTTCTTCTCCAAGTGCTACTGATACAAGCAAGTATTGCCGATGGAAACTCTAATTAACCATGTATGCTAGCAAGCAAGCCATAGTAGTCAAGCAACATGAACATGAACCCTAACCCCATGAAGCAGACTACCAGAGGGGGATAGAACGAACCACTAGGAATAAATTCCATGAACAAGAACCTCCAGGAGCTCCTAGATTGACTGAATCCTAACCCTAGATCGACCAGGTGGGGGATGTACCCCCATTTGTTACCCATCACAAATGCAGGACCCCATGATCCAGCCCCATTGATCTAGCCCCATGACAACTACAACCCTAACCCCATGAATCTAACCCTAACCCCATGAACCCTAACCCTAACCCCATGAATGTATCAAACCATCCTAATTGATCCAGCCCCATGAACCCTAGAAGAACACATGAGGGGGATCTATCAAACCCTAGAAGATCTACTAGAAGAACACATGAGGGGATCTATCAACGGGAGATGGGTCAAGGGGAGAGGTACCTATCATCGTCGACTGTTGATTATGTAGATGTACCCGTTGTTGTCATCGATGTAGTCGTAGCCGTCGACGTTGATGTAGATGTAGCTGACGTCGTCAATGTAGATGTAGCAGCCGACGTCGTCGATGTAGTCGTCGTCGATGTAGATGTAGCCGTCGACGTCGTCGATGTAGTCGTCGTCGGGGAGAGGGGAGGAGGGGCGGCGCGGAGCACGGGAGGGGCGGCGAGGCGGCGCGGAGCAGGGGAGGGGCGGTGGAGTGGGGAGTGGAATGGATCCCGCATGGGTAGTGGGGAGTGGAATGGAGAGGGGAGTGGGAGAGGGAGTGGTGGGTCCCGCGTGGTAGTGGGAGAGGGAGTGGAGGGAAATTTTGGTGGGGTGGGAGGGAAAATTTGGTGGGGTAGGAGGGAAAATTTTCATTAGATTTTGGGGTTTGGAGGCAGACTTTTTCTTTTTCTTTTTTACAAACATTGTAGAAATAATGGTTAAAATCACACTGAATAGTTCAAGAAGACATCGGTACTCAAATTTATATATCTTTTCTAGTTGGCAGGTCCCATGTGATGATGCCACACGAAGGTTTCCCATTTTTTTGATTTTTTTTGAATTTTTCATGTCCGTTTCAAAATGCGGTCGAAACGGCGGGCATGACCGTTCCTACCTAGTGGTTGAATCTTGGAAACCTTTTGGTGTTTCTATGATTAAATAGATACTTGTGTACCTAGAAATAATTTTTGGAAAAATAAAGAGCAAACTATAAGGCAGCCGCAGTTCAAATTTGACCCGCTTCCAGCTGATTCGACATAGATTTGTCTTTTTCACGAGAGATGGATAAAAGCTTTTGACACCCAACCATTTTGTCAATTGTACATTCAATATGGACTAGTATGTTAGAAAAATGATTTGGAACAATTTTGAAACAAATATATGGTAGGTCCTACACAAAAAAACTCATTTCGGGCACTTGAAAAATGAAAAATGAATTTTTCATACAAGGAAGATGAAAACTTCCTTAATCAACATTGTTTGTCATTCCAACATGCACCGTTATGCAAAATATGAGACCATTTCAACAAACTATGCCGTGAATATGGCCATGAGATTGATCATGTGGCTTGAAAGCCATGCATCTTCACACATGATAGCTCATTTTTGTGAATACTTTTTAAAAATAATTGTCGTATTACAAGTTTATTATTTTACATGGTAACTTTATCACATATGATGACATAATGCAAAGGTTTCCCATTTTTTGATTTTTTATGAATTTTTCATGGCCGTTTCAAAATGCGGTCGAAACGACGGGCATGACCGTTCCTACCTAGTGGTTGAATCTTGGAAACCTTTTGGTGTTTCTATGATTAAATAGATACTTGTGTACCTAGAAATTATTTTTGGAAAAAATAAAGGGCAAACTATAAGGCAGCCGCAGTTCAAATTTGACCCGCTTCCAACTAATTCGACATAGATTTGTCTTTTTCACGAGAGATGGATAAAAGCTTTTGACACCCAACCATTTTGTCAATTGTACATTAAATATGGCCTAGTATGTTAGAAAAATGATTTGGACCAATTTTGAAACAAATATATGGTAGGTCCTTCACAAAAAAACTCATTTCAGGCACTTGAAAAATGAAAAATGAATTTTTCATACAAGGAAGATGAAAACTTCCTTAATCAACATTGTTTGTCATTCCAACATGCACCATTATGCAAAATATGAGACCATTTCAGCAAACTATGCCATGAATATGACCATGAGATTGATCTTGTGGCTTGAAAGCCATGAATATTCACACATGATAGCTCATTTTTGTGAACACCTTTAAAAAATAATTGTCGTATTACAAGTTTATTATTTTACATGGTAACTTTATCACATATGATGACATAATATAAAGGTTTCCCATTTTTTTGATTTTTTTAAATTTTTCATGGCCATTTCAAAATGCGGTCGAAACAGCGGGCGTGACCGTTCCTACCTAGTGGTTGAATCTTGGAAACCTTTTGGTGTTTCTATGATTAAATAGATACTTGTGTTCCTAGAAATGATTTTTGGAAAAAATAAAGAGCAAACTATAAGGCAGCCGCAGTTCTAATTTGACCCGCTTCCAACTAATTCGACATAGATTTGTCTTTTTCACGAGAGATGGATAAAAGCTTTTGACACCCAACCATTTTGTCAATTGTACATGAAATATGGCTTACTATGTTAGAAAAATGATTTGGAACAATTTTGAAACAAATATATGGTAGGTCCTTCACAAGAAAACTAATTTCGGGCACTTGAAAAATGAAAAATGAATTTTTCATACAAGGAAGATGAAAACTTCCTTAATCAACATTGTTTGTCATTCCAACATGCACCATTATGCAAAATAAGAGACCATTTCAACAAACTATGCCATGAATCTGGCCATGAGATTGACCATATGGCTTGAAAGCCATGAATCTTCACACATGATAGCTCATTTGTGTGGCTTGAAAGACATTTGCAACAAATAAGAAGTCACTAAAACCAACCTATGAACAAATAAGATACAACAATTAAGATCAACCAATCTATCAACATACTTGGGTTGAACAAAGATAAAGTCACTTAATCATACATAATTAAGAGATTCTTCTCATCTTGCATTACAACATTGCTACAAAAGAGCAACACACCAACAATAGCATAGTACAGTTACAAACATAGCATAGTGGAGTCACTTAATCATACATAATATAGAGATGTTGGGGAACGTCGCATGGGAAACAAAAAATTTCCTACGCGCACGAAGACCTATCATGGTGATGTCCATCTACGAGAGGGGATTTCCGATCTACGTACCCTTGTAGATCGCACAGCAGAAGCGTTAGTGAACGCGGTTGATGTAGTGGAACGTCCTCACGTCCCTCGATCCTCCCCGCGAACCGTCCCACGAACCATCCCGCGATCCGTCCCACGATCCGCTCCGATCTAGTGCCGAACGGACGCCACCTCCGCGTTCAGCACACGTATAACTCGACGATGATCTCGGCCTTCTTGATCCAGCAAGAGAGACAGAGAGGTAGATGAGTTCTCCGGCAGCGTGACGGCGCTCCGGAGGTTGGTGGTGATCTAATCTCAGCAGGGCTCCGCCCGAGCTCCGCAGAAAAGCGATCTAGAGGTAAAACCGTGGAGGTATGTGGTCGGGCTGCCGTGGCAAAAGTTGTCTCAAATCAGCCCTAAAACCCCACTATATATAGGAGGGAGGGAGGGGAGGAGGCAGCCTCAAAACCTAAAGGTTTGGCCGAAATTGGAGGTGGAGGAGTCCTACTCCAATCCTACTTGGAGTAGGATTCCACCTTCCCACTTGGAAACTCTTTCCACCTTGTGTTTTTTCCTTCTCAAACCATATGGGCCTTAGTGGGAACTTATTCCAGCCCACTAGGGGCTGGTTTATCTCTTCCCATGGCCCATGAGACCCCTTGGGACGTGACACCCCTCCTGATGGTCCCCGGCACCCCTCCCAGCACTCCCTGTACACTACCGATGAGCCCGAAACTTTTCCGGTAATGCACGAAAACCTTCCGGTAACCAAATGAGGTCATCCTATATATCAATCTTCGTTTCCAGACCATTCCGGAAACCCTCGTGACGTCCGTGATCTCATCCGGTACTCAGAACAACATTCGGTAACCAACCATATAACTCAAATACGCATAAAACAACGTCGAGCCTTAAGTGTGCAGACCCTGCGGGTCCGAGAACTATGTAGACATGACCCGAGAGACTCCTCGATCAATATCCAATAGCGGGACCTGGATGCCCATATTGGATCCTACATATTCTACGAAGATCTTATCGTTTGAACCTCAGTGCCAAGGATTCATATAATCCCGTATGTCATTCCCTTTGTCCTTCGGTATGTTACTTGCGTGAGATTCGATCGTCAGTATCCGCATACCTATTTCAATCTCGTTTACCGGCAAGTCTCTTTACTCGTTCCGTAATACAAGATCCCGGAACTTACGCTAAGTCACATTGCTTGCAAGGCTTGTGTGTGATGTTGTATTACCGAGTGGGCCCCGAGATACCTCTCCGTCATACGGAGTGACAAATCCCAGTCTCGATCCATACTAACTCAACGAACACCTTTGGAGATACCTGTAGAGCATCTTTATAGTCACCCAGTTACGTTACGAAGTTTGATACACACAAAGCATTCCTCCGGTGTCAGTGAGTTATATGATCTCATGGTCATAGGAACAAATACTTGACACGCAGAAAACAGTAGCAACAAAATGACACGATCAACATGCTATGTCTATTAGTTTGGGTCTAGTCCATCACATGATTCTCCTAATGATGTGATCCCGTTATCAAGTAACAACACTTGCGTATGGCCAGGAAACCTTGACCATCTTTGATCAACGAGCTAGTCAATTAGAGGCTTACTAGGGACAGTGTTTTGTCTATGTATCCACACAAGTATTGTGTTTCCAATCAATACAATTATAGCATGGATAATAAACGATTATCATGAACAAAGAAATATAATAATAACCAATTATTATTGCCTCTAGGGCATATTTCCAATAGTCTCCCACTTTCACTAGAGTCAATAATCTAGTTCACATCACCATGTGATTTCAATGAATCCAACACCCATATAGTTCTGGGGTCTGATCACGTCTTTCTCGTGAGATAGGTTTTAGTCAACGGTTCTGAAACTTTCAGATCCATGCATTCTTTACAAATCTTTATGTCATCTTATAGATGATGCGACTATGTGCTATTCGGAAATGCTCCAAATATCGACTCTACTATACGAATCCGTTCACTACTCATAGTTATTCGGATTAGTGTCAAAGCTTGCATCGACGTAACCCTTTACGACGAACTCTTTAACCACCTCCATAATCGAGAAAAATTCCTTAGTCTATTTAGTTACTAAGGATAACTTTGACCGCTGATCAGTGATTCAATCCTGGATCACTCTGTGTACCTCTTAACAGACTTGCTGCAAGGCACACATCAGGTGCGGTACTCAGCATGGCATACTTTAGAGTCTACGGCTCAGGCATATAAGAGGACCTTCGTCTATTCTCTTTATTCTGCCGTGGTCGGGTTTTGAGTCTTACTCAAATTCACACCTTACAACACAGTCAAGAACTCCTTCTTTGCTGATCTATTTCGAATTCCTTCAAAAACTTGTCAAGGCATGCATCTTGTTGAAACTTCTATTAAGCGTTTTGATCTATCTCCATAGATCTTGATGCTCAATGTTCAAGTAGCTTAATCCAGGTATTCCTTTGAAAAACTACTTTCAAACAACCTTTTATGCTTCACAGAAATTCTACATTACTTCTGATCAACAATATGTCAACCACATATACTTATCAGAAATTCTATAGTGCTCCCACTCAGTTCTTTGGAAATACAAGTTTCTCATAAACCTTGTACAAACCCAAAATCTTTGATCATCTCATCAAAGTGTATATTCCAACTCCGAGATGCTTGCACCAGTCCATTGAAGGATCGCTGGAGCTTGCATACTTGTTAGTATCTTTAGGATCGACAAAACCTTCTGGTTGTATCACATACAATGTTTGCTCAAGGAAACCGTTGAGGAAACAATATTTTGACATCCTATGTGCAATATTTCAAAAATAATGCAACAACTACTAATGTAATTCTAACAGACTTTTAGCATCGCTACGAGTGAGAAAGTCTCACCATAGTCAACTCTTTGATCATGTCGGAAACATCTTTGCGACAAGGCGAGCTTTTCTTAATAGTGACTTATCACCATCGTCGTCTGTCTTCCTTTTAAAGATCCATCTTTTCTCAATAGTTCTACGACCATCAAGTAGTTCTTCCAAAGTCTACACTTTGTTTTCATACATGGATCCTCTCTCGGATTTCATGGCCTCCAACCATTTGTCCGATTACGGGCCCACCATCGCTTCTCCACAGCTGGTAGGTTCATTATTGTTCAACAACATGACCTCCAAGACAGGGTTACCATACCACTCTGTAGTATTACGCGACCTTGTCGACCTATGAGGTTTGTAGTAACTTGATCCCAAGCTCAATGATCACCATCATCAGCTTCCACTTCAATTGGTGTAGGCGCCACAAGAACAACTTCATGTGCCCTGCTACACACTAGCCGAAGTGATGGTTCAATGAGCTCATCAAGTTCTATCACCCTCCCACTCAATTCTTTCGAGAGAAACCTTTCCTCAAGAAAGAACCCGTTTCTAGAAACAAACACTTTGCTTCCGGATCTGAGATAGGTGATGTATCCAACAGTTTTGGATATCTTATGAAGATGCATTTATCCGCTTTGGGTTCGAGCTTATCAGACTGAAACTTTTTCACATAAGCATCGCAGCTCCAAACTTTCAAGAAACGACAGCTTAGATTTCTCTAAACCTTAGTCTATACTGTGTCATCTCAACGGAAATACGCGGTGCCCTATCTAAAGTGAATGTGGTTGTCTCTAATGCATAACCCATAAACGATAGTGGTAATTCGATAGGAGACATCATAGTATGCACCATATCAAATAAGGCATGGCTAAGACGTTCAGACACATCATCACACTATGGTGTTCCAGGTGGCATGAACTGCGAAACAATTTCCACATTGTCTTAACTGCGTACCAAAACTCGTAACTCAGATATTCATTTCTATGATCATATCGTAGACTGTTTATCCTCTTGTCACGACGATCTTCACTCTAAAATAGCTTTGAACTTTTCAACATTTCAGACTTGTGATTCATCAAGTAAATACTCTTGTATCTACTCAAATCATCAATGAAGTAAGAACATAATGATATCCACTGCGTGCCTTAGCACTTATTGGACTGCACACATCAAAAATGCATTACTCCCAACAAGTTACTCTACTTGTTTCATGTGGCATGTTTTGCATGTCTCAAGTGATTCAAAATCAAGTGAGTCCAAACGATCCATCAGCATGGAGCTTCTTCATGCATTTTACACCAACATGACTCAAGTGGCAGTGCCACAACTAAGTGGTACTATCATTATTACTTTTTATCTTTTGGCACTAATATTATGAACATGTGTAACACTACGATCGAGATTCAATAAACCAATGAGGGTAATTATTCAAGCAAATAGAATAACTATTATTCTTTTAAATGAATAATCATATTGCAAAAAACACGATCCAATCATGTTCATGCTCAACGCAAACACCAAATAACAATTATTTGGGTTTCACCACCAATCCCGATGATAGAGGGAGAGTGCGACGTTTGATCATATCAACCTTGGAAACACTTCCAACACGTATCGTCACCTCGCCATTAGCTAGTCTTCATTTATTCCGTAGCTTTCATTTCGTGTTACCAATCACTTAGCAACCGAACCGGTATCCAATACCCTCGCGCTACTAGGAGTACTAGTAAAGCACAGATCAACATCATGTATATCAAATATACTACTTCCGACTTTGCCAGCCTACTTATCTACCAAGCATCGAGGGTAGCTTCGCCTCAGTGACCGTTCCCCTCATAACAGAAGCACTTAGTCGCGTGTTTGGGTTTAGACTTGGGTCTCTTCATTAATGCAACAACTGTTCAGTTGTTTCATGAAGTATCACTTCTAGCCCTTGCCTTTCATGAAACTTAGTGGTTTTACTAACCATCAACCATTGATGCTCCTTCTTGATTTCTACTTTCGCAGTGTCACACATCACGAATCTCTCAAGGATCATTGTATCTATCCTTGATATGTTATAGTTCATCACGAAGCTCTCACAGCTTGGTGGCAGTGACTTTGGAGAACCATCACTATCTCATCTGGAAGATTAACTCCCACTTGATTCAAGTGATTGTCGTACTCAGACAATCTGAGCACACGTTCAACGATTGAGTTTTTCTCCTTTACTTCATGGACAAAGAATCTTGTCGGAGGTCTCATACCTCTTAACAAGGGCACAAGCATGAAATCACAATTTCATCTCTTTAGAACATCACTCATGCTCCGTGACGTTTCAAAACGTCTTCGGCGCCATGCTTCTAAGCCATTAAGTATTTTGCACCGAACTATCGCGTAGTCATCAGAAACGTGTATGTAGGATGTTCACAACATCCACAGATGACGCTCCAGGTGCAGCACACTGAGTGGTGCATTAAGGACATAAGCCTTCTGCGCAGCAATGAGGACAATCCTTAGTTTTACAGACTCGGTCCGCAAAGTTTGCTACTATCAACTTTCAACTAAATTTTCTATAGGAACATATTAAAAACAGTAGAGCTATAGCGCAAGCTACATCGTAATTCGCAAAGACCATTAGACTATGTTCATGAAAATTAGTTAAATTAATCATATTACTTAAGAACTCCCACTCAAAAAGTACATCTCTCTAGTCATTTGAGTGGTACATGATCCAAATCCACTATCTCAAGTCCGATCATCACGTGAGTCGAGAATAGTTTTAGTGGTAAGCATCTCTATGCTAATCATATCAACTATACGATTCATGCTCGACCTTTCGGTCTCGTGTGTTCCGAGGCCATGTCTGCACATGCTAGGCTCGTCAAGCTTAACCCGAGTGTTCCGCGTGTGCAACTGTTTTGCACCCGTTGTATGTGAACATTGAGTCTATCACACCCGATCATCACGTGGTGTCTCGAAACGAAGAACTGTCGCAACGGTGCACAATCGGGGAGAACACAATTTCGTCTTGAAATTTTAGTGAGAGATCACCTCATAATGCTACCGTCGTTCTAAGCAAGATAAGGTGCATAAAGGATTAACATCACATGCAATTCATAAGTGACATTATATGGCCATCCTCATGTGCTTCTTGATCTCCATCACCAAAGCACCGGCACGATCTTCTTGTCACCGGTGCCACACCATGATCTCCATCAACGTGTCACCATCGGGGTTGTCATGCTACTCATGCTATTACTACTAAAGCTACGTCCTAGCAATATAGTAAACACATCTCAAGCACAAACGTTAGTTTAAAGACAACCCTATGGCTCCTGCCGGTTGCCGTACCATCGACGTGCAAGTCGATATTAACTATTACAACATGATCATCTCATACATCCAATATATCACATCACATCGTTGGCCATATCACATCACAAGCATACCCTGCAAAAACAAGTTAGACGTCCTCTAATTGTTGTTGCATGTTTTACGTGGTGACCATGGGTATCTAGTAGGATCGCATCTTACTTACACAAACACCACAATGGAGATATATGAATTGCTATTAATCCTCATCCAAGGACCTCCTCGGTCAAATCCGATTCAACTAAAGTTGGAGAAACCGACACTCGCCGGTCATCTTTGAGCAACGGAGTTACTCGTAGCGATGAAACCAATCTCTCGTAAGCGTACGAGTAATGTCGGTCCGAGCCGCTTCGATCCAACAATACCGCGGAATCAAGAAAAGACTAAGGAGGGCAGCAAAACGCACATCACCGCCCACAAAAACTTTTGTGTTCTACTCGAGATTACATCTACGCATGAACCTAGCTCGTGATGCCACTGTTGGGGAACGTTGCATGGGAAACAAAAACTTTCCTATGCGCACGAAGACCTATCATGGTGATGTCCATCTACGAGAGGGGATTTCCGATCTACGTACCCTTGTAGATCGCACAGCAGAAGTGTTAGTGAACGCGGTTGATGTAGTGGAACGTCCTCACGTCCCTCGATCCGCCCCGTGAACCGTCCCACGAACCATCCCGCGATCCGTCCCACGATCCGCTCCGATCTAGTGCTGAACGGACGGCACCTCCGCGTTCAGCACACGTACAGCTCGACGATGATCTCGGCCTTCTTGATCCAGCAAGAGAGACGGAGAGGTAGATGAGTTCTCCGGCAGCGTGACGGCGCTCCAGAGGTTGGTGGTGATCTAATCTCAGCAGGGCTCCGCCCGAGCTTCGCAGAAACGCGATCTAGAGGTAAAACCGTGGAGGTATGTGGTCGGGCTGCCATGTCAAAAGTTGTCTCAAATCAGCCCTAAAACCCCACTATATATAGGAGGGAGGGAGGGGAGGTGGCAGCCTCAAAACCTAAAGGTTTGGCCGAAATTGGAGGTGGAGGAGTCCTAATCCAATCCTACTTGGAGTAGGATTCCACCTTCCCACTTGGAAACTCTTTCCACCTTGTGTTTTTGCCTTCTCAAACCATATGGGCCTTAGTGGGAACTTATTCCAGCTCACTAGGGGCTGGTTTATCTCTTCCCATGGCCCATGAGACCCCTTAGGGCGTGACACCCCTCCTGATGGTCCCCGGCACCCCTCCCGGCACTCCCAGTACACTACCGATGAGCCCGAAACTTTTCCGGTAATGCACGAAAACCTTCCGGTAACCAAATGAGGTCATCCTATATATCAATCTTTGTTTCCGGACCATTCCGGAAACCCTCGTGACATCCGTGATCTCATCCGGGACTCCGAACAACATTCGTTAACCAACCATATAACTCAAATACGCATAAAACAACGTCGAACCTTAAGTGTGCAGACCCTGCGGGTTCGAGAACTATGTAGACATGACCCGAGAGACTCCTCGGTCAATATCCAATAGCGGGACCAGGATTCCCATATTGGATCCTACATATTCTACGAAGATCTTATCGTTTGAACCTCAGAAAAAGATTCATATAATCCCGTATGTCATTCCCTTTGTCCTCCGGTATGTTACTTGCCTGAGATTCGATCGTCAGTATCCGCATACCTATTTCAATCTCGTTTACCGGCAAGTCTCTTTAATTGTTCCGTAATACAAGATCCCGCAACTTACACTAAGTCACATTGCTTGCAAGGCTTGTGTGTGATGTTGTATTACCGAGTGGGCCCCGAGATACCTCTCCGTCATACGGAGTGACAAATCCCAGTCTCGATCCATACTAACTCAACGAACACCTTTGGAGATACCTGTAGAGCATCTTTATAGTCACCCAGTTACGTTACGAAGTTTGATACACACAAAGCATTCCTCCGGTGTCAGTGAGTTATATGATCTCATGGTCATAGGAACAAATACTTGACACGCAGAAAACAGTAGCAACAAAATGACACGATCAACATGCTACGTCTATTAGTTTGGGTCTAGTCCATCACATGATTCTCCTAATGATGTGATCCCATTATCAAGTAACAACACTTGCCTATGGCCAGGAAACCTTCACCATCTTTGATCAACGAGCTAGTCAACTAGAGGCTTACTAGGGACAGTGTTTTGTCTATGTATCCACACAAGTATTGTGTTTCCAATCAATACAATTATAGCATGGATAATAAACGATTATCATGAACAAAGAAATATAATAATAACCAATTATTATTGCCTCTAGGGCATATTTCCAACAAGAGATTCTGATCATCTTGCATTACAACATTGGTACAAAAGAGCAACACAGCAACACAGCAACACATCAACCATAGCATAGTGGACTTCATCTTCATCTGATCAGCTCATCCATCCAAAATGTCCCTGGTCATCTTCAACTTCTCTTGGTTCTTCTCCAATGCCTTCAACTGATCAGCAATCTGGATCTTCAGCTCATCCCTGCGTTTAATCAGATTTTCAATTCCTTTCTTCAGACCATCAATGTGAAGGTTGAGCACCAAATTTCATCATTAAGTTTGTCCTTCTCCTTCAAATGATTTGCCTTCTCGGTCCTAATGACCCCGCCTTGAGCTTCTTCAGGGTTGAGAAGTTGATTCACATCTTCTACTTGTTTGTCATAGTTTGCATCAAGATTTCTTTTCTCCTCTCTGAGGTGGTGAATTTTCAGTGAATTCTCCAAATTATCATCCCTCCAAGCACTCTTGTTGTCTTCCAACATTTCCCATAGTTTTAACAATGCATTTGGCATTGTGGGAGGCCACTCTTGGTCTACCCAACCAACAAAACCACAGTTATGAGGTGGCTGCAATACAAAATAACCAGTACTTCAGCAATACAAAATAACCAGAAAATAACAAGCCAGAATTATGTAATAAACATGCAATAACAACACTGTAATAAACAAGCAATGACAGTGTTGTAACAAGCTACAATCTTTTAGCTAAAGTAGCAATGACAGTGTTGTAATAAACAATGACAGTCTGAATATTTTAGCTAAACAAACAATGACAGTGATGTAGTAAACAATGACAGTCTGAATCTTTTGAGCTAGATAGAAAAACAGAAGCAACTTCATGCATGTCTAACACTAAAGAATATAGAACTAACCGGCTAAGCACATACTAAAAATCTTCTCCCTGTCTCAAATCCTTCGAATGCTACGCGTCGCTCAGGCGGCAGCCCATGCTCCAAGCAAACATCCAGGGCAGAATTCTCGATGCCCATGTAGTCTTCGTCATCGATGCTAGCAGGGATCTAAAGAAGAACCAAGAAACAAATATAAATCCCCAATGTGAAGAAACTGAAACCCTAAACCTAACCCTAGCTCTACAAATTACCCGGTACATGATGCCGTCCGAGGAAGAGTTGATGTCCAGGCTCGATAGGTCGTTGCTAATCTCATCCTCGTAAACCATGGCGCGGCGGAGGTGGTGGTGGCCGAAGAGCTTCGGTGACGAGGGGGGCATAGCGCGAGCAGAGTAGACTGGCTCGATCGACCAGGTTCGAGCGAGACACAAAGACCGACCGAACCGGTTCGTGCCGACAAGGTTCGAGCGGGCCATTTGTTTTTTTTGAAGGTGTCTATGCCATTTGTTTTTTTGTAAGATGTCCTGGACGGCACGTGGCGGAGGGGACGTTGCTGGAACTGTCACATCATATAAAGAGGGAACTGCCACTTCGTCTCCCTCGTCTCCCTCGTCGCCTCGTCTCCCTCTTCTCCCACTTCGTCGCCTCGTCTCCCACTTCGTCTCCCTCGTCACCCTCGTCGCACCGTATCCCTTGTCGCCTCGTCTCCCACACCCAATGGAGGGCGCTCGTCGCGCCGTTGCCGTTGCGGATCTGCTTGAGGTGCCGAAGCAGCAGGAGGACACGACCGCAACCGCTGTTGCTACTGCGAAACTTGAGAAGGAGGTGCCTGTGCCGAAGCAGGAGCACACGACCGCAACCGCTGTCGCCGCTGTGGATCTTGAGAAGGAGGGGCCAAAGCAGGAGGACACGACCTCGAGCGGTGCTGCCGACGATGAGGTGGGTTTTTTAGGTAGGGTTTTCTGGTTTTTTTATAGTTGATTCGTGCTTTAATGCTACATAGATTTATTGAGACTTGGATTTCTTTAATTTCAATCTTGATTTGTGCATGTGGATGTGGTAATGCTTCCCGTTCCCCTGCTTTCATAGTTATCGTTGATAAGCAGGAGATTTAGCATATATTCAGAGAGCAGAACACACTCTGCTTTTGCATGTGTTGGCGAGCTTTTGCATTTTGTTGGCTTGAATCAACGGAATCTTTCTCTTATTAGTAAAGATTTCACCTAATTAATGTGCTTGATATATACGAACACCCATTCCTAAATTTCGCCTAGGTCTGCCCCCTCTCTTGCATTGTATTGGGATTATTAGTAAGGATTTAATAAGAGTTAGGTTTTTAATTGGGATCTTGATTGCTGCATGTGCTTAGATTTTATTATGTGTCGGATATGTTGATAGATTTGTTGTGGTTATCCCCTCGCCGGGGCACGGCAGGGGCTGAGCAGCCCAATAGTGCAATGTTCTGCTATATAAAATACAGAACAGAGAGAATCGTCTTATGCAAAGAGATAAGAAAAGATAATGAAGTGATACTTACAAATTGCTTGCAGACATCACATTTTGGATGAAAGCGCTCCTTGTAACAAGTTTTATGGTATGGATGGTTTCCTGACATGGAGAACTGCATGTTTTTGTTGGTAAAGTCAATACCAATGCAACTGCTTAATTAGTACACAAAACAACAAAGAGCTACCTCATAGTCATATATTGGTTGATTACAAGCATGGCAGCAAAAGCACTCTGGATGGCAAACAGCTCCCATGCAACTAAGAAAACGTACATGGACAATTTCATTGTGACATCCAGCACATGTCCTGACAAAAGAAGTGTATACATAACATATAGTTACAAAGTACTGATAACTCCCGTAACTTATTGCAATCAGAGTGTTCTGGACCAACACAATATTCTCCTGGCATGCTTTAAGAAATAAGTTATACACACTCTCTTGTTTTTTCACCAGGTATCTTTTTTATTTTCTTTTGACAGCAATGGCAGATTTCACACACCCAAGGCACTTCATGTGAAGATATAATTCACAGTATCGCACCCAGTGATGTCTTTCCGCGCTTCAATAACTACATTAAATGGTTTATCAAATAAAGACGGGGGCAAACCAGGTCTTACGGGTTTTTCTTTCATGTCTATGCTGGATATCCAAGTTTCAAACCACAGTTTGATTTTTTGAAAGGACATTTAAATGTTTGTATGAAGGATCGAAAGATTGTATAAGTGAAATGCACAAAGGACAGACCCAGTGCAGAGAATAGGGTGGCTGATGCACCAACACTATGAATGTAATTAGAAGCACATTGTTGAATGCTTGACCTTTTGAATACTGTGTTACATAGTTTGTAGTAATCGAATTAGTTATATTGTAGGAAAAGGAAGCTGCAGGCATGAAGAGGAAGCTCGCCAAGACTGGGTTCAAGAGCCCGTATGAATCTGACTACGATAACGACGAACCGTATGAGGTATTCCCAACTATTTTAGTTCAGCGTAAGCACTATATGAATGCATTTTGGTGGGATTTTTAATGAAATTGATGTAGAGAGTGTTTTAATGTTGTTTGTTTAATTAGATTACCGTACATGACTTTTTTCTTTGTTTGTTCATTAAAATTTGGTAAATGGGAATTATCTGATGTTTGTTCATTGCATCATTCTGAATCAGAAGTGTGTGTTCTGGCTCCATAATGCCTATATGAATGCATAATGTGTTCCTGCAATTAATTTGTGTGTGCAGTATAACTCTGGAGATGACGTGGAGGATGGCAACAAAGATTCCTTCATTGAGAAGGAATCCCAGAAGATCAGGGAGAAGGGGAAGGCGTCGTACTTCAAGAGGGGAATGTTCAGATGCCCATACTGCACCACAAAGCCAAAGCCCAGGGATGGAATTTATGAACACCTTATGTCGCATGCACGCGGTTTATCGAGGAGTGCTGAAGACATCGAGACCAGGGCAGAGCATGCAGCCCTCCTGAAGGCTCTAGGTTCCATTTAGTCACCCTCCATGATCCTACGCGTTTTATCGATGTCGTTGTAAACTGTTTTACTTTTGCGCACTCATGTTATCGGCTGGTTGTTATGAACTGTGTTGGAATGTTATACTTTTGCGCACTGATGTTATTGTTGGCAGGATGTTATGGCTGCTTCTATTTTGCTTCACTCACCATAAAGAGTGGGTCGACTGGTTAGCAACAGGCAACATCTCAATTCAGCTCTCTGATGTAGATAGCAACAGCAACAGCAACAACTGCCGATGGGTGAGGTGGCCGTGGCGTCAGCACCACCACCGCTGGTCACCAGCCTAGTGCATTCGAACTATTTAGTAACGACCATTCATATTGGTCATTATCACCTAGACATAAGGCAGTGCTAGGTGTTGTCTGCTTTATGACCTTTTCCAGTAAGCAAGTGATGACCTTTCTGATGAAAATGGCCGTTGGTTTTGGGGCTAGGACCCCTCCAGACAGCTTACGACCAAATGATGTCAAATGGTCATAGATTTATGACCATTCCTTCCAGCGTCACTGACAAAAGGTCGTTAGTTGACATATTTCTTGTAGTGGAAGAAGTGCCGGAGGGGCACCAGGGGGTGCCCACAAGCCTGCACGGCGCGACCACCCCCCCAGGTCGTGCCATGGGGGCTTGTCGGCAGTCCACTAGCCCATTGCCCCCCTCTTTTGCTATATGGAGGGTTTCGTCGAGGAAAAAAATCAGAAGGGAGCTTTTTCGTGTTTTTGCCGCCGCCATGAGGCGGAACTTGAGCAGAACCAATCTAGAGCTCCGGCAGGACGATCCTGCCGGGGAAACTTCCCTCCCGGAGGGGGAAATCGTCGCCATCGTTGTCACCAACACTCCTCTCATTGGAGGGGACTCGTCACCATCAACATCTTCATCAACACCATCTCATCTCCAAACCCTAGTTCATCTCTTGTAACCAATCTCCGTCTCGCGACTCCAATTGGTACTTGTAAGGTTGCTAGTAGTGTTGATTACTCTTTGTAGTTGATGCTAGTTGGATTACTTGGTGGAAGAATTTATGTTCAGATCCTTGATGCTACTCATTACACCTCTGATCATGATTATGATTATGCTTTGTGAGTAGTTACTTTTGTTCCTGAGGACATGAGATAAGTCATGCTAATAGTAGTCATGTGAATTTGGTATTCGTTCAGTATTTTGATATGTTGTATGTTGTTTTTCCTCTAGTGGTGTTATGTGAACGTCGACTACATAACACTTCACCATTATTTGGGCCTAGGGGAAGGCATTGGGAAGTAGTAAGTAGATGATGGGTTGCTAGAGTGACAGAAGCTTAAACCCTAGTTTATGCGTTGCTTCGTAAGGGGCTGATTTGGATCCACTAATTTAATGCCATGGTTAGACTTTGTCTTAATTCTTCTTTCGTAGTTGTGGATGCTTGCGAGAGGGGTTAATCATAAGTTGAATGCTTGTCCAAGTAAGGGCAGTAGCCAAGCGCCGGTCCACCCACATATCAAACTATCAAAGTAACGAACGTGAGTCATATGAAAATGATGAAACTAGCATGACAGAAATTCCCGTGTGTCCTCGGGAGCGTTTTTCCTCCTATAAGACTTCCTCCAGGCTTGTCCCTTGCTACAAAAGAGATTGGGCCACTTTGCTGCACCGTTGCTACTTTTGTTACTTGTTGCTTGCTACGAATAATGTCACCACACAATCACTTGTTACCGACAATTTCAGTGCTTGCAGATTTTTCCTTGCTGAAAACCACTTGTCAGATCCTTCTGCTCCTCGTTGGGTTCGACACTCTTACTTATCGGAAGGAGTACGATTGATCCCCTATACTTGTGGGTCATCAAGACTCTTTTCCGGCGCCGTTGCCGGGGAGTGAAGCGCCTCTGGTAAGTGGAACTTGGTAAGGAAACATTCATATAGTGTTCTGAAATTTATTGTCACTTGTCACTATGGATACTAATACTTTGAGGGGCTTCTTCGGGGTATCTTCACCTCAAACGGAAGCACAAAGAGTTGCTCCTAAACCTTCTGCACCTGCTAAAAATATTTGCTTTGAATTTCCTTCGGGTATGCTTGAGAAACTGCTGGCTAATCCTTTTACAGGAGATGGAACATCACATCTAGACTTGCATCTAATCTATGTAGATGAGGTTTGTGGTTTATTTAAGCTTGTAGGTGTGCCCGAGGATGAGGTCAAGAAGAAGGTCTTTCCTTTATCTTTGAAGGATAAGGCGTTGACATGGTATAGGCTATGTGATGATACTGGATCATGGGACTTCAATCGGTTGAAATTGGATTTTCATCAAAAGTTTTATCCTATGCATTTAGTACATCGTGATTGGAATTATATTTATAATTTTTGGCCTCGTGACAGAGAAAGCATCGCTCAAGCTTGGGGAGGCTTAAATCAATGCTATATTCATGCCCCAATCATGAGCTCTCGAGAGAAATTATCATTCACAACTTCTATGCTCGGCTTTCTCATGATGATCGCACCATGCTTGACACTTCTTGTACCGGTTCTTTTATGAAGAGAGATATTGACTTCAAGTGGAATTTATTGGAGAGATTTAAACGCAACTCTGAAGATTGGGATCTTGAAGAAGGTAAGGAGTCAGGTATGAATTTCACTTTTGATTGCGTTAAATCCTTTGTTGAGACAAATACTTTTTGTGACTTTAGCGCTAAGTATGGACTTGATTCTGAGATAGTAGCTTCATTGTGTGAATCCTTTGCTGCTCATATTGATCTCCCCAAAGAGAAGTGGTTTAAATATCATCCTCCTTTAGAAGTCAATGTAGTCAAACCAATCCAGTTGAAGAGAAAGTCATTGCCTATAATGATCCCATGGTTCCCAGTGCTTACATTGAGAAACCACCTTTCCTTGTTAGGATAAATGATCATTCTAAAGCTTCAACTGTGATACGTAGAGGCTATATTAGAAAACCTACACCCCTGAGAAAATTAGAGTTGAACCTAGCATTGCTATTATCAAAGATCTTGTGTTTGAAGAAGTTGAGGGACATAATATTCACTTTTGTGAAGATGCTGCTAGAATTGCTAAACCTCACGTTAGAGACAAACATAGGCATGTTGTTGGCATGCCTGTGGTTTCTTTTAAGATAGGAGATCACTGTTATCATGGTTTATGTGACTTGGGTGCAAGTGTTAGTGCAATACCTCAATCCTTATAGGATGAAATCAAAGATGAGATTGCACCTCTTGAGATAGAGCCTATTGATGTCACTATTCAGCTTACCAATAGAGATACTATCTGCCGTGTGGGAATTGTTAGGGATGTTGAGGTCTTGTGTGGTAAAACGAAGTATCCTGCTGATTTCCTCGTTCTTGCTACCGCACAAGATAGCTTCTGTCCCATCATATTTGGTAGACCTTTTCTCAATACCGTCAATGCTCATATTGATTGTGAGAAGCAAACTGTCACTGTTGGATTTAAAGGTGTGTCACATGAGTCCAATTTCTCTAAGTTTGGTAGACAACCTCATGAAAAGGAGTTGCCTGGTAGGGATGGAGCAATTGCCTTAGCCTCTATTGTCGTGCCCCTACTGATCCCTTAGAGCAATACTTGCTTGAGCATGAAAATGATATGCATATGGATGAACGGGATGAGATAGATAGAGTTGTCTTAGAACAATATCCTATCCTTAACAATAATCTGCCTGTTGAACTGCTTGGGGATCCACCCCCACCAAAGGGTGATCCTGTGTTCGAGCTTAAACAGTTGCCTGATACTCTTAAGTATGCCTATCTTGATGAAACGGAGATATATCCTGTTATTATTAGTGCTAGCCTCTCAGAGCAGGAAGAAAAGAAGTTACTAAAAACTCTGAGGAAGCACCGTGCTGCTATTGGATATACTCTTGATGATCTTAAGGGCATTAGTCCCACTCTATGCCAGCACAAGATCAAAATGGATCCTGATTTCAAACCAGTTGCTGATCATCAAAGGAAATTGAATCCTAAGATGAAAGAAGTAGTAAGAAAAGAAATACTAAAGCTCCTGGAAGCGGGTATTATCTATCCTGTTGCTCACAGCGATTGGCTGAGTCCGGTGCATTGCGTTCCTAAGAAGGGAGGCATCACCGTTGTCCCTAATGATAAAGATGAGTTGATCCCACAGAGGATTATTACTGGCTATAGGATGGTGATTGATTTTAGGAAGTTGAATAAGGCCACTAGGAAAGATCATTACCCTCTGCCTTTTGTCGATCAAATGCTAGAAAGACTATCCAAACACACACACTTTTGCTTTCTAGATGGTTATTCTGGTTTCTCCCAGATACCATTTGCACAATCTGATCAGGAGAAAACCACTTTCACCTGTCCTTTCGGTACCTTTGCTTATAGACGTACGCCTTTTGGCTTATGTAATGCACCTGCCACCTTTCAAAGATGTATGATGACTATATTCTCTAACTTTTGTGAAAATATTGTCGAGGTTTTCATGGATGACTTCTCCGTTTACGGGTCTTCCTTTGATGATTGCCTCAGCAACCTTGATCGAGTCTTGCAGAGATGTAAAGACACCAATCTTGTCTTGAATTGGGAGAAATGCCACTTTATGGTAAATGAAGGCATCATCTTAGGACATAAAATTTCTGAAAGAGGTATTGAAGTCGATAAGGCTAAGGTTGATGCAATCGAGAAAATGCCATACCCCACAGATATCAAAGGTATAAGAAGTTTCCTTGGTCACGCTGGTTTCTATAGAAGGTTCATTAAAGACTTCTCTAAGATTTCTAGGCCTCTTACCAATCTCTTGCAAAAGGATATTCCTTTTGTCTTTGACGATGATTGTGAGGAAGCCTTCGAAATACTTAAGAGGGCTTTGATAACCGCACCTATTGTTCAACCACATGATTGGAACCTACCCTTTGAAATCATGTGTGACGCTAGTGATTATGCTGTTGGTGCTGTTCTAGGGCAAAGAGTTGTTAAGAAGTTGAATGTTATTCACTACACTAGTAAAACTCCAGACAGTGCCCAAAGAAACTATGCCACTACGGAGAAGGAATTTTTAGCAGTCGTGTTTGCATGTGAAAAGTTCAGGTCTTACATAGTTGATTCCAAAGTCACTATTCACACTGATCATGCTGCTATTAAGTACCTCATGGAGAAGAAGGACGCTAAACCTAGACTTATCAGATGGGTTCTCTTGCTACAAGAATTTGATTTGCACGTTGTCAACAGAAAGGGTGCTGATAACCCTGTAGCAGATAACTTGTCTAGGTTGGAGAACGTTCTTGATGACCCACAACCTATTGATGATAGCTTTCCCGATGAGCAATTGAATGTCATCAATGCTTCACGTAGTGCACCGTGGTATGCTGATTATGCTAACTATATCGTTGCCAAATATATACCACCCAGTTTCACGTACCAGCAAAAGAAGAAGTTCTTCTTTGACTTGAGACACTACTTTTGGGATGATCCTCACCTTTATAAGGAAGGAGTAAATGGTGTTATTAGACGTTGTGTGCCTGAACATGAACAGGGACAGATCCTACAGAAGTGTCACTCCGAGGCATACGGAGGACACCATGCGGGAGATAGAACTACACAGAACATATTGCAATCAGGTTTCTATTGGGCCACTCTCTTCAAGGATGTCCGTAAGTTTGTCTTGTCTTGTGACGAATGTCAAAGAATATGTAATATTAGCAAAAGTCAGGAAATGCCTATGAACTATTCACTTGTCATTGAACCATTTGATGTTTGGGGCTTTGATTATATGGGACCTTTTCCAAAATCCAACGGGTATACGCATATCTTAGTTGCTGTTGATTACGTCACTAAGTGGGTAGAAGCTATCCCCAGTAGTAGTGCTGATCACAACACCTCTATCAAGATGCTGAAGAAGTTATCTTCACTAGATTTGGAGTCCCTAGATATCTAATGACGGACGGTGGTTCACACTTCATTCATGGTGCTTTCCGTAAAACGCTTGCTAAGTACGATGTCAACCATAGAATTGCGTCTCCCTACCACCCTCAGTCCAGTGGTCAAGTAGAGCTAAGTAATAGAGAGATTAAACTAATTCTGCAAAAGACTGTCAACAGGTCTAGAAAGAATTGGTCTAAGAAGCTCGATGATGCACTGTGGGCTTATAGAACTGCCTATAAGAATCCCATGGGCATGTCTCCGTACAAAATGGTGTACGGTAAAGCATGTCATTTACCTCTTGAGCTAGAGCATAAAGCTTACTGGGCAATCAAAGAGCTCCACTTTGATGTCAAACTTGCGGGTGAGAAGAGGTTATTTGACATTAGCTCACTTGACGAGTGGAGAACTCACGCATATGAGAATGCCAAGCTCTTCAAAGAGAAGGTTAAGAGGTGGCATGATAAGAGGATACAAAAGCGTGAGTTCAATGTAGGTGATTATGTATTGCTCTATAACTCTCGTTTAATATTCTTTGCAGGCAAGCTTCTCTCTAAATGGGAAGGTCCCTATGTTGTTGAGGAAGTATATCGTTCCGGTGCCATCAAGATCAACAACACGGGAGGTAATTGTCCGAGAGTTGTAAATGGGCAGAGAATCAAGCATTATATCTCAGGTACTCCCATAAATGTTGAAAGCAATATCATCAATACCATAACTCTGGAGGAATACCTAAGGGACATTTATCAGCCTGTTTCAGACTCCGAAAATGAAGAGGTATGTGATTAGGTAAGAAAACAGAGTCCAAAACTTTTCCAATAGGAAATTTTCTCCGTTTCGGAATATTTGAAAAAATACAAAGAATGGAAGTAGTCCGAAAAGTGCGCGAGGAGGCAACAAGCCTGCACGGCACGGGCCCACCCCTAGCCGCGCCGTGAGGGCTTGTGGCCACCTCGTGCGCCTCTTGGACTCCGGTTTCGTGCAGGGGACTGCTTCTGGTCTGGAAAAAACCATTATATATACTTCCGTTTGGTCCGACCCTTGCATCACGCAGATTCCCTCTGTTTTTCGTTTTGAGCCTGTTTGTGTTGCAGATCTAGATCGCTATGACGTCTCCAAAAGCTCCGAAGGACAAGATCTTCGAGAAGGTCATCAATCCCTACCTCACAGAAGTGCTGCAACACCCTCAATCTATCGAGATGCGTGAGGGGATGTTGCACATCCATGACGTTGAGGGGCCTAAGAAGACCGGAAGCGTGGAGACGAGGCTCGAAGCAATGGAGCAACAAGTCTTCAAGTGCCAAGGGATGGTGGAGTGTGGACTCAACGCCAACCACATGATGATCACAGAGTTCACCAACAAGCACAGGATTGATGCCAATGACATTGGGAAGCACCTCTCCAGGCTCTATGACAGGGTTGAGCAACTCCAGGGCCACATCTATGACCTGCAGAACCAAAACTATGAGTATGAGTATAGATTTAAATCAATAAGGTTGGCTGCAGATTTGAGGATTCCGGAGACTCATTCATCTTTCCATGATGGAGCACCTATGCTTTGGAAGATGGAGGATCAAACTCCTGTTGGAACAACTCCACCACCACCAAAGGAAGACAACTGAGCATTGGTATGGGCAATCCCCTTGGCTTGTGCCAAGCTTGGGGGAGTTGCCCCGGTATCGTATCACCATCACATCTTTTGCCTTTACCTTTGTTTTAGTTTTCCTTTTCGGTTTTATTTTTGTCTTTTAATTTGAAAGTCTTAGTGTTTTAGTCTTGAGTTTTGCTTTGTGTCACCCACGATGTATTCTTGCTCGTGAGCCATATAATAAAGAGTGTCCTAGTTGAAAGGCTTTGCCTCTTGCCATGATCAAAAGAGTGAGAATGGAACAAAAGCATGAAAGATCATGTAGTGATACTATGGGAAGTGATGGCTTCACATATAAAAAGAATGAGGATTCAAACTTGTTGAGGGTTGACAAACGTAGACCTTGGTCATTGTTTCAATTAATAGGAAGTGATAAAGAAGGAGAGGTTCACATATAAATATATCATCTCTGACAGCATCTATGATTGTGAACACTCACTAAACTATTACATGCCTCGAAGTAGATGTTGGACAAGGAAGACAACGTAATGAATTGTGTTTGCTTGGCTATGAACAATGTTATATGATTAGAGATCCCATAGCATGTGACGATTGCTTCCACCTCATATTAGCCAAACCTTCAAACCAGTTTTGCCATGAGTGTCCACCATACCTACCTATGGATTGAATAAGATCCCTCAAGTAAGTTGTCATCGCTGCAAGCAATAAAAATTGCTCTCTAATATGTATGATCTATTAGTGTATGGAAAATAAGCTTTATACGAACGTGTGATCAGGAAGACATAAAAGCGACAGACTGCATAATAAAGTTCTTTATCACAGGGGGCAATATAAAGTGACGTTCCTCCGCACTAAGAGGACACGCATCCAAAACTCAAAAGTGCATGACAACCTCTGCTTCCCTCTGCGAAGGGCCTATCTTGTACCTTTACCTTTTGTCCCTGAAAGAGTCATGGTGATCTTCACCAATTCCTTATTTTGCCTTTGTCTTGGCTATCGTCACATGCTTGTGAAAGATCTATATTCATATGTGAACTTGGAGGTAGGTATTCATGAATTATTATTGTTGACATTACCCTTGAGGTAAGCAGTTGGGAGGCAAAACTATAAGCCCCTATCTTTCTCTGTGTCGAGCTGAAACTTTGATCTCATAAGTACCACGTGAGTTGTAGCAATTGTAGAGAACGAAAGAATGATTGAGTATGTGGATTTGCTTTACAAGCTCTTATTTGACTCTTTCTGATGTTGTGATAAATTGCAATTGCTTCAATGACTAAAGGCTATAGGTTGTTACTTCTCGGTAAGATTCTTGATCCATGCTTTACTTTGTGAAGGAATTATCACTTTGGCATGAGAGATTATATGTTGGTATGCTGTTTGATCATGATCATGATTCATACATGTTCGTATCTTGTTTTGTCGACACCTCTCTCCCTAAACATGTGGACATTTTATTGAGCTCGGCTTTCGCTTGAGGACAAGCGGGGTCTAAGCTTGGGGGAGTTGATACGTCCATTTTGCATCATGTTTTCATGTTGATATTTATCGCTTCTTTTGTTGTTATTTCACTTCACGGTACTATTCTTATGCCTTTTCTCTCTTATTTTGCAAGGTTTACATGAAGAGGGAGAATGCCGGCAACTGGAATTCTGGCCTGAAAGTGGAGCAAAGTTGAGATACCTATTTTGCGCAACTCCAAACGCCGTGAAAATCAACGGAGATTTTTTTCCCAATTTATAAAAAATACTGGGCTGAAGAAGTGCCGGAGGGGCACCAGGGGGTGCCCACAAGCCTGCATGGCGCGGCCACACCCGCCCCCCCAGGTTGCGCCATGGTGGCTTGTGGGCAGCCCACTGGCCCCCCTCATTTGCTATATGTAGGGTTTCGTCCAGGAAAAAAAAATCAAAAGGGAGCTTTTTCGTGGTTTCGCCGCCGCCACGAGGTGGAACTTGAGCAGAACCATTCTAGAGCTACGGCAGGATGATCCTGCCGGGCAAACTTCCCTCCCGGAGGGGGAAATCGTCGACATCGTCATCACCAACACTCCTCTCATCGGAGGGGACTCGTCACCATCTACATCTTCATAAGCACCATCTCATCTCCAAACCCTAGTTCACCTCTTGTAACGAATCTCCGTCTCGCGACTCCGATCGATACTTGTAAGGTTGCTAGTAGTGTTGATTACTCTTTGTAGTTGATGCTAGTTGGATTACTTGGTGGAAGAGTTTATGTTCAGATCCTTGATGCTACTCATTACACCTCTGATCATGATTATGATTATGCTTTGTGAGTAGTTACTTTTGTTCCCGGGGACATGGGATAAGTCATGCTAATAGTAGGCATGTGAATTTGGTATTCGTTCGGTATTTTGATATGTTGTATGTTGTTTTTCCTCTAGTGGTGTTATGTGAACGTCGACTACATAACACTTAACCATTATTTGGGCCTAGAGGAAGGCATTGGGAAGTAGTAAGTAGATGATGGGTTGCTAGAGTGACAGAAGCTTAAACCCTAGTATATGTGTTGCTTCGTAAGGGGCTGATTTGGATCCACTAGTTTAATGCTATGGTTAGACTTTGTCTTAATTCTTCTTTCGTAGTTGCGGATGCTTGCGAGAGGGGTTAATCATAAGTGGGATGCTTGTCCAAGTAAGGGCAGTACCCAAGCGCCGGTCCAGCCACATATCAAACTATCAAAGTAACGAACGTGAATCATATGAACATGATGAAACTAGCATGACAGAAATTCCCGTGTGTCCTCGGGAGCGTTTTTTCCTCCTATAAGACTTTGTCCAGGCTTGTCCCTTGCTACAAAAGGGATTGGGCCACTTTGCTGCACCATTGCAACTTTTGTTACTTGTTGCTTGCTACGAATCATCTCACCACACAATCACTTGTTAACGACAATTTCAGTGCTTGCAGATTTTTCCTTCCTGAAAACCACTTGTCAGATCCTTCTACTGCTCGTTGGGTTCGACACTCTTACTTATCGAAAGGACTATGATTGATCCCATATACTTGTGGGTCATCACGCAGCCCCTCCCTCTCTCTCAAGATCGTCTCCTACTCTAGTTTTCTCGGTGTTGGTTGGAGAAGCCCTGCCGGGACAGCTACTCCACCACCACTGCATTTCGTCATGCTGCCACGAAAATCATCTACAACTCTGCCCTTGCTTTCTGGATCGAGGTGGCAGAGACGTCATCAAGCTGTATGTGTGCTGAACACGGAGGTGCCATTCGTTTGGCGCTCGATTGGGAGTTCGTGGGACGGATCATGATAGGTTCACGAAAACGTACCACTACATCAATCGCGATCTTTAACGCTTCCATTTAGCGATCGAGAAGGGTATGTAGATTCAGTCTCTCCTCTCGTAGATGTGCATCTCCTAGATTGATCTTGGTGAGCGTAGGATTTTTTTGTTTGCCATGCAATGTTCCCCACAGTGGCATCACGAGCTCGGTCTATGCGTAGATGAAATCACGAGTAGAACACAAAGGAGTTTGTGGGCATTGATATTCAGATTGCTTCCCTCCTTAGTATTTTCCCGATTCAGCGGTATTGTGGGATGAAGCATCCTAGACCAACTTTACTCGTCCACGTATGAGAGACCAGTTCCATTGACTGACATGTAACTTTGCTGCATAAGATTGTTGGCGTGTGTGTGTCTCTCCCGCCATAGTTGAATCAGATTCGATAAAGGCGGCCCTTGTAGAAGGTTAAATAGCAACTTGCATAACACTGTTGTGATTTTCAGTAAGTAAGAAGTGTTCTTCCTAGATACCCATAGCAGCCATGTAAAACATGCAACAACAAATTAGAGGACGTCTAACTTGTTTTTGTAGGGTATGTTGTGATATGATATGGCCAAAGACATGATGTTATATATTTGATGTATGAGATGATCATGTTGTTATAGTTAATATTGACTTGCATGTCGATGCTACGACAACCGGCATGAGCCATAGGGTTGTCTTTAATTATTGTATGGCCCGTGTGTCAATCATTAAATCCTATGTAATGCTTTACTTTATCGCTAATCGGTAGCATTAGTAGTAGAAGCATGGTTTGTGCAACAACCCTGAAGGCAACACGATGATGTAGATCATGGTCTCATGCCGGTGACGATGGAGATCATGTCGGTGCTTTGGAGATGGAGATCAAAAGCACAAGTTCATGGCCATATCATGTCACTTATGATTTGCATGTGATGTTAATCCTTTTATGCACCTTGTTTTTCTTAGGACGATGGTAGCATTATAAGGTGATCCCTCACTGAAATTTCAAGATAAAATTGTGTTATCGCTGCGTGTGCACCGTTGTGAAAGTTCATCGTTTCAAAGCACCACTTAATGATCGGGTGTGATAGACTCTACGTTCGCATAGAAAGGGTGCAAGCTAGTTTTGCACATGCGGAACACTCGGGTTAAACTTGACAAGCCTAGCATGCACATACATGTCCTCGGAACAGAAGAAACCCAAAGGTTGAACATGAGTCATATAGTAGATATGATGAACATGAAGATATTCACCATTGAAACCACCTCATCTCACGTGATGATCGGACTTGGGTTGGTGAATTTGGATCATGTATCACTCGAATTACTAGAGGGATGTCAATTTGAATGGGAGTATTTAGTAATATGATTAACTAAACTCATTATCTTGAACAATAGACTAAGTAATCTTTGCAAATTTATGTTGTAGATCGATGGCTCGCGCAGTAGCACCCCTAAATTTTAATGCGTTCGTAGAGAATGACAAGCTGAAAGATGATGGAAGTAACTTTGTAGACTAGGACCGTAATCTGGGGATTGTCCTCACAGTTTACCAAAAGGCTTATGACCTTGATGCACCGCTTGGTGCGGCACCCCTCCAGAGTCGTCTGAAGATGTTATGAATGTCTGGCATGCTTGTTTTGATGACTACTCAATAGTTCAGTGTGCAATATTGTATGGCTTAGAACCAGGACTTCAAAGACGTTTTGAACGACATGGAGCATATGAGATGTTCCACGAGTTGAAGTTTATTTTTGAAAATAATGCCAGGATTGAGAGGTATGAGACCTCCGATAACTTCTATGCTTGCAAGATGGAGGAGAGCGGGTCTATCATTGAGCACATACTCAAAATGTCTGGGTATTCCAACCGTCTGGTTGGGTTGGGAATTGTTCTCCTGCGAGAGGCAATCACTGACAGAGTTCTTCAATCACTGCCACCTAGCTACAAAAGCTTTGTGATGAGCTATAACATGTAAGGGATTAATAAGTCACTCGCCGAGCTATTTGTGATACTGAAAGTCGTTGAGTCATAAATTAAGAAGGAGCATCAAGTGTTAATGGTCAATAAAACCACTAGTTTCAAAAAGAATGGCAAGGGCAAGAAGGGTAACTCTAAGAAGAGTGGCAAAGCAGTATCCCCTCCCGTGAATAAACCCAAGGCTGGACCCAAGCCAGAAACTGAGTGCTTTCATTGCAAGCGAACTGGCCAATGGAAGCGGAACTGCCCCAAGTATTTGGCCAACAAGAAGGTGGCCAACACCAAACAAGGTATATATGGTATTGATACGTCTCCAACGTATCTACTTTTCCAAAATCTTTTCCCCTTGTTTTGGACTCTAATTAGCACGATTTGAATGGAACTAACCCGGAGAGACGCTGTTTTTAGCCGAATTGCCTTGGTGTTATTTTTGTGCAGAAATAAAAGTTCTCGGATTGACCTAAATATTTACGGAAATTGTTTATAGAATCAATAAAAAATATTGGCAAAAAAAACAACCGGAGAGGGGCCACCACGTGGCCACAAGCCTGCAGGGCGCGGCCCCCTAGGGTGCGCTCCTCACTTGTGGGGCCCATGTGACTCCACCGACCTCGTTTCCACTCCTAAATATTCCTATCCGGGGAGAAAAAAATCGGAGAGAAGAGTTCATTGCTTTTTACGATACGGAGCCGTCGCCACCTCCTGTCCTTCCTTGGGGGGGCAGATCTGGAGTTTGATTTGGGCTCCGGAGAGGGGAAATCTACGCCGTGATCATCACCAACCATCCTTCATCACCAATTTCATTATGCTCCCCATCGTTCGTGAGTAATTACATCAAACGCTTGCTGGACAGTGACGGGTGGATGAGATCTATCATGTAATCGAGTTAGTTTTGTTAGGGTTTGATCCCAAGTATCCATTATGTTATGAGATCGACGTTGCTATGACTTTGCTATGCTTAATGCTTGTCACTAGGGCCCGAGTGCCATGATTTCAGATCTGAACCTATTATGTTTTCATGAATATATATGTGTTCTTGATCCTATCTTGCAAGTTATAGACATCTATTACGAGTTATGATGTGCATCCCCCACGGCGACAATAACTAGGATTCTTTCCGGTGATTACCGTAGTTTGAGGAGTTCATGTATTCACTAAATGCTAATGCTTTGGGCTGGTTCTCTATTAAAAGGAGGCCTTAATATCCCTTAGTTTCCGTTAGGATCCCGCTGCCATGGGAGGGTAGGACAAAAGATGTCATGCAAATTCTTTTCCATAAGCACGTATGACTATATATGGAATACATGCCTACATTACATTGTTGAATTGGAGCTAGTTCTGTGTCACTCTATGTTAAGACTGTTGCATGATGAATGCCATCTGACATAATTATCCATCACTAATCCATTGCCTATGAGCTTTCCACATACTAGTCTTTGCTAAGTTACTTTTCCGTTGCTATTGTTGTAATCACTACAAAACTGCTACTATTACGTTTGCCATCGTTACCGTTACTTCCATATTACTTTGCTACTAAATATTTTCCTACACATATTAAGTCTTTCAGGTGTGGTTAAATTGACAACTCAGATACTAATACTCGAGAATATTCTTTGGCTCCCTTTGAGTCGAATCAATAAATTTGGGTTGAATACTCTACCCTCAAAAACTGTTGTGATCCCCTATACTTGTGGGTTATCAAGACCTTTTTCTGGCGCCGTTACCGGGGAGCATAGCTATATTCTCTGAGTCACTTGGAATTTATATGTTTTGATCACTATGAAGAATCTGAAAGATGCTAAAACCAGGATATACCCCTCAACGATGAGGGCAGGTAAGGAACTGCCATCTAGCTCTCCACTTGATTCACCGCGTGTTATGAGTAAACTTGCGACACCACCACCTGCTACTGAATCTGATATGTCGCAAGTAATTGATGAGGCTACTTCTGCTATGCATTATGTTTATGATGATACTTTTCTTTGCTTGATACTATTGTGCCACTTGGTGAATTTCTTGATGAACAGATTGCTAGAGTGAATGCTAAGACTGATAGTATTTCTGAATCTAATGAAATTATTGAAACTGAACATCATGATGCACCTACTAGACCTAGCTCTCTTAGATATGAAATGCCTAATATACCTGAGGGTTATGTTATGGAAGGAGAAGTAGCTAGGGACTTTCTTGCTTGTAAGGATAGAGCTGATCTTAAGAAATTGCTATGCAAGTGGAAGGAAAAATCTTTGAATGCTAGAATGCAATATGATCCCAAGTGTGCTACTTCACCCATCTGTTTTACTGATAAGGATTATGAATTCTCTGTCTATCCTGAGTTAATTACTTTGGTAGAATCTGATCCTTTCCATGGTTATGAATCTGAAACTGTTGTGGCACACCTTACTAAATAGAATGATATAGCCACCCAATTTACTCATGAGGAAAAAAAATTGTTACTACTATATTCTTAAGATGTTTCCGTTCTCATTAAAGGGTGATGCTTAGATATGGTTTGATTCTCTTGCTCCTGGCTGTGTGCATACTCCCCAGGATATGATTCACTACTTCTCTGAAAAATATTTTCCCGCCCATAATAAATGAGTTGCCTTGCACGAAATATTTAACTTTGTGCAAATTGAAGAAGAGAGTCTCCCACAAGCTTGGGGGAGGCTTCTCCAGTTACTTAATGCTTGGCCTGATCAACCTCTCAAGAAAAATGAAATACTTGATCTCTTTTATAATGCACTAACTGATGCTTCTAGGGACCACCTAGATAGTTGTGATGGTTGTGTTTTAAAGGAACGAACTGTTGAAAAAGTTGAACTACTATTCAATAATATATTGAGCAATGATAATGATTGCACTATTCCCGAACCACCTCCAAAACCAACTCCGAAGAAAAGAGGTATTCTATTACCCAGTCCTGAACATATGCAAGAGGCAAAGAAATCTATGAAAGAAAAAGGTATTAAAGCTGAAGATGTTAAGAATGTACCACCTATTGAAGAAATACATGGTCTTGATAACCCGACACAGGTAGTTGAGGTAAGTTCTCTTCGTAGATTTGATGAAGGTGATATACCTTATAATAAGTCTGCCAGCCAATGCTTGGATGAATTTGATAACTTCATCGCTAAACAAGAAAATTTCAATGCTTATGTTAGTAGACAATTGAAGCATAATGCTTACATGCTTGATCGCTTGGGTGACTATATGAGTAGAACTGTTAATGACCTTAGGCTTATTAGTAAACATGCTTCCATGGTAACTACTCAAGTACAACAGGTACTTAAAGCACATGATTATTTACGTAATGAGATGATTAGTAAGAACAATGATCATTCTGTTAGAGTTGTGACTAGAGGTGGTAGACTGACTAAGGAACCTTTGTATCCTGAGGGCCATACTCAGAGAGTTGAGCAAGATTCTCAGAGATTTAATATTGACGTACCTGGTCCTTCTAATAAAAAGAAAATGAATGATGATAGGACTTTGCATGTTGCTAGTGAACTTGTTATAGAGTCACATGAAAACCCAAATGATATCTCTATTTGTGATGCTGAGGCACAATCTGGTAATGAACCTGAACCTAGTGATAATATTAATGATGATGTTCATGTCGATGCTCAATCTAGTAATGACAATGATGTGGAGATTCAACCTCCTATTGATCTTGATAACCCACAACCTAAGATAAGCGATATGATAAAAGAGATTTTGTTGTTAGGAAGCATGGTAGAGAAAGAGAACCATGGGTTCAGAAACCCATGCCCTTTCCTCCTAAACCATCCAAGAATAAGGATGCTGAGGATTTTGAGCGCTTTGCTGAAATACTGAGACTTGTTTTCTTACGTATGCGCTTAACTGAAATTCTGAAAATGTGTCGTTATGCTAAGTACATGAAAGATATTGTTACTAATAAAAGAAAGATATCGGAAGCTGAGATTTCCACTATTCTTGCTAACTACACTTTTAAGGGTTGAATACCAAAGAAATTAGGAGATCCCAAAGTACCCACTATACCATGCTCCATTAAAGGAAATTATGTTAGAACTGCTTTATGTGACCTTGGAGCTGGTGTTAGTGTTATGCCGTTCTCTTTATATAGTAGACTTGACTTGAATAAGCTGATGACTGGCACTCTCTAGCAATAGCTAGACGAATGTTGATTCTGTGACAACAGACCTTCCCCTGCAACGGTACCAGAAGAATGTTGTTGACGACCCACTAGCGCGTGGGTTCGCAGCAGTTTTTGAGGGTAGAGTATTCGACCAAATTTGTTGATTCGCCAACAGGAGGTGAGAGGATACTCTCAAGTATTAGCAGCTGAATGTGTCAGATTCAACCACACCTGAAAGATTAGTATCTGCAAGCAAAGTAGTAGCAGCAAAGTAACGAGTAATAGCAGTGGCAAGGAACTGCAGTAGTGACAGAAGTAGCAACGTAGCAATCGACAGCAAAACAAGTAACAACAGCAGCAACAGTAGTAACAGCAGTAGCAGCAGAGCAAGACAAGTAACAGCAGCAGCAACAGTAGTAACAGCAGTAGCAACAGAGCAAGACAAGTAACAGCAAAAGTGGGACAAACTCGTAGGCAATGGGTCGGTGATTTGTTTGGATGATATTCATCATGCAACAGTTATAACACGGAGAGATATGTGGCTAGCTCTCGTTCGTCAATGTGATGTAGGAATGCATTCCGTGTGTCGTCATACGTGCTTAGGGAAAAGAAATTGCATGACATCTATTGTCCATCCCTCCCATGGCAGCGGGGTCCAAAAGGAAACTACGGGATATTAAGGTTCTCCTTTTAATAAAGAACCGGACCAACGCATTAGCACTTGGTGAACACATGAACTCCTCAAACTATGGTCATCACCGGGAGTGGTTCCGGTTATTGTCACTCCGGGGTTGCCGGATCATAACACATAGTAGGTAACTACAACTTCCAAGATCGGATCTAAAACACACATATATTGGTGGCAACATAATAATTTCATATCTGAAATCATGGCACTCGGGCCCTAGTGACAAGCATTAAGCATGGCAAAGTAGTAGCAACATCAATCTCAGAACATAGTGGATACTAGGGATCAATCCCCATCAAAACTAACTCGATTACATGATAGATCTCATCCTACTCATCACTGCCGAGCAAGCCTACGAATAGATTACTCACGAACAACGAAGGGCTCCATGGAATTGGAGAGGGAAGAAGGTTGATGATGATGATGGCGAGGGTTTTCCCCTCTTCAGAGCCCAAAACGGCTCCAGATCTGCCCTCCAGATGAAGAACAGGATGTGGCGACGCCTCCGTATCGTAAACGCGATGAAATCTTCTGTTTTTATTTTTTCTGGGACGGAAGTGAACTTATAGAGCTGAGATTGGGGGCGGCAGAGCCACTTGGGCCCTACAAGCTTGCCATCCACCACCAGGGGGTGGGTGGCGGCTAGAGGGCTTGTGGCCTACTGGCCCACCCCCTCAGGTGGATCTTTGCGGAGGTATTTTTCATATTCCAAAAATAATCTCCGTAAATTTTCAGGACGTTTGGAGAACTTTGATTTCTGCACAAAAACAACACCAAGGCAATTCTGCTGAAAACAGCGTCAGTCCAGGTTAGTTCCATTCAAATCATGCAAATTAGAGTCCAAAACAAGGGCAAAAGAGTTTGGAAAAGTACATACGATGGAGACGTATCAACTCCCCCAAGCTTAAAGCCTTGCTTGTCCTCAAGCAACTCAGTTAACAAACTGAGAGAGAAAGAAAAACTTTGACAAACTCTGTTTGATCTTGTTGTTGCAACAATGTCTAACTCATAACCAGAATTTCAGCAAGATCACAAGTTAACAACATAAGCAAGTGATACAAAGGTCTCACGGTAAACTAATATCAATGGCATAATCAGCTAACGGGCAAATAATAATGAGTTTCAAATACCAACACTTCAATCAAAACAAGCATGAAGCAATATGAATAGGTGGTATCTCACTAGCTCTTTCTGAGACCGCAAAACATAAATGCAGAGCACTTTCAAAGATCAAGGGCTGACTAAACATTGTAATTCATAGCAACGAAGATCCAGTCATAGTCATACTCAATATCAATCAAAAGCAAAGCCTAAAAATGACAGAGGTGCTCTCTAATTGGTGCTTATATAAGAAGAGGATGACTCAACAGGAAAATAAATAGACAGGCCCTTCACAGAGGGAAGCATTGATTTGCAGAGGTGCCAGAGCTCAAGCTTTGAAAACAGAGATAATAATTTTGGGTGGCATGCTTTCATTGTCAACGCAATGACCAAGAGTTCTCAATATATTCCATGCTACTCATGCTATAGGCGGTACCCAAACAGAAAAGTAAAGTTTTAACTCCCCCACCACCAATCAATCACACTCCACGGCTAGCCGAATCCTCGGGTACCGTCCATACTAACATCAATCCGGGGGGAGTCTTGTTTTACAGTCATGCTTTCAATTTAAGCGTGGAACTGGGCATTCCAATTACCGGCCCCTTTCTCATGAATGACAGTGAATAAACACATGTCGAGGATAACACTCTTAACATGGAAGATACCAATAGCCCTGTGTCACCACATGAGCGGTTCGGGCATGCAAAACAGATTATTTCTTGAAGGTTTAGAGAGTGGCACATGCAAATTTACTTGGAACGGCAGGTAGATACCGCAAATAGGTAGGTATGGTGGACTCTCATGGAAAAACTTTTGGGTTTATGGAAGTGGATGCACAAGCAGTATTCCGCTTAGTACAAGTGAAGGCTAGCAAAAGACTGGGAAGCGACCAACTAGAGAGCGACAACAGTCATCAAGATGCAATGAGTTTGACTAACATTGAATGCAAGCATGAACAGGATATAAATCACCATGAACACGAACATCATAGAGGCTACGTTGATTTTGTTTCAACTACATGCATGAACATGCGCCAAGTCAAGCCACTTGAATCATTCAAAGGAGAATACCATCCTATCATACTACATCATAGTTACCTCAAAATCTATGTTGGCATTCAAGACAAACCATTATAAGCTCCTAGATAAATAAGCATGGCATCGGAAACTATGATCTCTAAGTTGTCATTGCAAACATGGTTCTCTCACAACAAAGCTGAATCTGGTTCGACAAGCTAGTCATATTTACAAAAACAAAATATATAGAGTTCACACCAGCTTTTCAGTCTCAGTCACTTCATCATATATCATCATTATTGCCTTTCACTTGCAAGATCGAATGATGTCAACAATAATAAGAGTGCTCGTGCAATGGACTAAGCTGAAATCTGCAGGCAAACACAAAGGAGAAGACAAAGTAATATGGCTCTTTGAAAGCTAAACAAGTATGCGTGCAAGAACCACTAAACATTGTAACCAATATCTTCTACCTTGACCCAAAGAAAAAGAAAACTATTTACACGGGAAAACTCCCAACAAGCAAAAGAAGAAAGAAAAATCTTTTGGGGTTTTCTCAAAAGGACACAAAACAAGAAAACGAAAAATAAACTAGCATGGGTAATACAGTGGCAAAGTGTAAACACCGGCTAACAAAGTGAAAGCATAAGCATGAATGTAAAGTTGGTGAGAACACGTACTCCCCCAAGCTTAGGCTTTTGGCCAAGCTTGGTCTACTCCCAAGGTGGGAAATAACCAGCTCCAGGATACTCTGGAGCAGACTGTGGTTGCCACTGCTATGTGAGCTCCTCTGGCTCCCACTGATAAACTGGCGTCTGGTATTCGACTGGCGGCTCGGGAACGGGCGCCTGTGGTTGGGCCAAGCCCCAATATGCGTAGATGTCCGAGGGCATAATAGTGTACCTGCTTGCATGAAGATCGAACAAAGAAGGAGCATGCAAAGTAATAGTCTCTCGAGTACCCTGACTAAATACCAGGTTATAAATCATCCGTCTACTAGCATCTCTATCCAGAAAATCATGGCGAACCATGTTGTCATAATCCAGATATTTCTCAGGCAGAAGCATCTCTCCTTCCTCTCCGAGTCTAATGGGTATCTCAAAGTGTCTGGCAAGACGGGTAGCCTAGATACCCCCATAGATGACACCATTGGAACGGTTGGTATTCAACCGCTGGGCCACTATAGCACCTAGGCTGTAAGTCTTATCGTTATAAAGGCCTTCGCACAAAACCGCAAGGTCTGGAGAACTAAGCGATCCAGCCTCCCCATGGCCAATCAAACATTTTCCCACAAATAATGAGAAGTACTGAAGCACAGGAAAATGTATGCTAGCAATTCTAGCGCGAGACACTCCTCTCTCCTCTCCAACAGCAATAGTACCAATGAAATCCTCCAAGTGCCGTGGACGAGGGTCATGGATATCCCCAACATAAGGTAATTTGCATACATTGCAAAAATCCTGTAGCGTCATGCACTAGGGGACATCGTATATCATGAACTCAACCATGGGAGGATTCTTCCTCGGATAAAAGTTGAAGCTTTGAACAAAAATATTGGTGAGGAGGAGGTATTGTGAGAACTTATCTTCAACGAATGCAGTAAGACCTGCGTTCTCCACCAAGTAATACAAGTCTTCATAAAGCCCAGCGGCGCGCAAAAATTCATCACTTGGCCATTCGCACGCTCGAACTTCTGTGACTCGAGGGACTACGTACTTGGGGTGGTTCTTCTCATCCTCCTTGGGGTTACGGCTTGAAGAGCCTCTCAAGAACCTCCTCATCTTTTCCTTTTTCTAGCTCTGAAAAATTCTGAAATTTTTAGAGACTTCGAAAGAAAACTGAATAAAGATTACCCCAACTAGTAGCAACTACTCCTACTAGTGCCTAGAGTCCATATCACGCGCTAAAACTACTTGGGACCAGCTAAAATCAACATTTCTAGCTCAAGAACAAGGTCACCAAGGTAGCAAGAATACGTGAAGGATAAAGCACTAGAGCAAAAACTAATTGGACCAATGGAGGAGTCACTTACCAAGGAGTAATTTCCCCAAAACGGTTTGGAGAATGGTACTTTGAGCAAGGAGATCGAAAATCACAGCCAAATGAGCAAGAACACGGGTTTGAGCTGCGATTTTTTTTTCTGGAGGTGGAAGAAGAGGATGGGAGCAGGAATGAGTGGAGGGGGTCCCTGTGGGCCCCACAAGCTTGCTAGCCGCCACCAGGGGGTGGCGGTGGTAGGGCTTGTGGCCCACTGGTCTGGCCCCCAGGCAAGCTCTCAGGCCTAGTAATTTTCAAATATTCCAGAAAAAATCGTACAAAATTTTCAGGACCATCGGAGAACTTTTATTTTCGGGATATTTTTCTTCGGGACGCTAAAACAGAAAACAGGAAAAGCTAAACTAAATCTATCATTTTTCTTCTAAGCAACAGAATGAAAGCTCAAAACAGAGGTATGTGACTCTTTGATTCATCCATTTCATGGTCATCGAAAGAAATCCGTCAATGGGGTTGATCAAGTCCTCATGACAGAACCTTCTCGAATCGCAAGAGAGAATGGAGAATTTTCGAATAGCCACTAAGTGACCTCAATGGGGATATGTATCTCCCCAACAAGAAAATCATACTTCATCTTGACACGAGGAATAGGGCATTCAAAGCTCCCACTAAGAATCGATGAAGTCTTTTCGATAGCATTGATGCAATGTACTCGATATCGTTTCTGCGGAAAGTGCAATGTGTGCTCATTACCGTTGACATGGAAAGTGACATTGCCTTTGTTGCAATCTATAACAGCCCCTGCAGTGTTTTAAAAGGGTCTTCCGAGGATGATAGCCATGGCATCGTCCTCAGGAATATCCAAGATAACAAAGTCTGTTAAGATAGTGGTGTTAGCACCCACAACAGGCACATCCTCGCAAATGCCGATATGGAAAGCAGTTGATTTGTCGGCCATTTGCAGAGAAATTTCAGTGGGTGTCAACTTACCCAATTCAAATCTACGATAAAGAGAGAATGGCATAACACTAACACCGGCTCCAAGGTCACTTAAGGCAGTTCTTACGTAGTTTCCTTTAATGGTGCAAGGTATAGTGGGCACTCCGGGATCACCAAGTTTCTTAGGAGTTCCACCTTTGAAAGTGTAATTGGCAAGCATGGTGGAGATCTCAAGATCTGGTATCTTCCTTTTATTAGTCACGATATCTTTCATGTACTTGGCATACGGAGACATCTTGAGCATATCAGTTAACCGCATCTGCAAAAAGATGGGTCTTATCATCTCAACGAAGCGCTCAAAATCCTCAGCATCCTTTTTCTTGGATGGCTTAGGAGGAAAGGGCATAGATCTCTGAACCCATGGCTCCCTTTCTTTACCATGCTTCCTAGCAGTGAAGTCATTCTTATCGTATCTCTTAGGTTGTGGGTTATCAGGATTAACCGTAGGTTCAATCTCCACATCCTCATCATTGCTAGGTTGAGCATTATTATGAACATCACTATCCATATTGTCACCAGGTTCATGTTCATCACCAGATTGTGTTTCTGCATCAGACGCAGAAATATCATTAGGTTCTTCGGGTGTGACAGTATTTGGTGAACTAGCATGTAAGTTTCTATCATCCTTCTTCTTCTTCTTAGGATGACTGGGTGTATCAGCATTGATTCCTTGAGAATCTTGATCAATTCTCTTAGGATGACCTTCAGGATACAAAGGTTCCTGAGTCATTTTGCCTCCTCTAGTAATGACTCTGACAGAGTTGTCATTTAAGTCATTGAGCAGGTCATTCTGAGCTTTAAGTACTTGTTCTTCCTGAGTAGTAATCATAGAGGCATGTTTACTCAGAAGCTTCAGATCATTGACATTTCTGTCTACACAAGCACTTAAATGGCTAAGCATACGAGTACTTTGTTCCAAATGTCTGCTAACATAATCATTGAAACTCTGTTGTTTGGCAACAAAGTTGTCAAATTCATCAGGGCATAGGCTAGCAGGTTTGTCAAAAGGACTATCACTCTCGTCAAACCTACGCAGAGAATTCACTTCTACTACCTGTATCGGGTTATCGAGACCATGGATCTCTTCGATAGGTGGTAGATTTTTGACATCTTCAGATCTAATGCCTTTCTCTTGCATAGATTTCTTGGCTTCTTGCATATCTTCGGGACTGAGGAATAGAATACCTCTTTTCTTCGGAGTTGGCTTAGGAGGTGGTTCGGGAATAGTCCAAGCATTATCGTTGATCAAGATGTTGTTCAGTAGAGTCTCAGCTTGTTCTATAGTTCGTTCCCTAAAAACACAACCGGCACAACTATCTAGGTGGTCTCTAGAAGCATCGGTAAGTCCGTTATAGAAGATATCAAGTATCTTGTTTTTCTTAAGAGGGTGATCAGGCAAAGCATTTTGCAGCTGGACGAGCCTCCCCCAAGCACTAGTAGAAAACAGGGCTATCGTTCGGCCCTCGCCAGCCCATTGGTCCCGGTTCTTCAAGAACCGGGACCAATGGGGGGTATTAGACCCGGTTCGTGAGCCCAGGGGGCCGGCCGGGGCCTCGTGGGCATTGGTCCCGGTTCATCTAGAACCATTTGTCCCGGTTCGAGCCAAGAACCGGGACAAATGGTCCTCGCTGCTGGCACACAACCATTGGTCCCGGTTCGTGGCATGAACCGGGACAGACAAGTTGCCTATATATACCCGTCGCCGCGGCAGAGCACTCTGTTTTTTGGGCCGGCGATGGGAGGGCATTTTGGTGCTCTAGCTCACCTCCTATGCACATGAGGTGTTCGATGAAATGCCCGAGCCACACTAGTTAAGCTTTCTCCTCTCGAAGCTCGACCTAGGAGCTTCATTTTTCCCGAGATTTGTCTAGATTTAGGGGTCCGTCATGCCCCGTCCCTGTTTTCACCGCCGTTGATCGCCCACGCCGATGTCGTCCCCGGCACCACCGTGGTGAGCCTCTTATTCTTATCTTCTTTATGATACTTGTCTGATTTTCTTACTTTAGATAGACATTTGTCTGATTTTCTTAATTTTGACACACATAATTATATGTAATGCACGCAGATGAACCAGCAATGGATGTATGGTGACAGACACACCTCCGAGTACATTAAGGGCGTGCATATTTTTCTCCAAGTGGCTGAGGCAAACAAGCAGAATGGTTTTCTGTGTTGTCCATGCAGTAAATGTGGGAATACGAAGTCTTACTCTGACCGGAAAATCCTTCACACCCACCTGCTTTACAAGGGTTTCATGCCACACTATAATGTTTGGACGAGGCAGGGAGAAATAGGGGTTATGATTGAAGACGGCAAAGAAGAAGAGGACGATGACAACTATGTGCCCCCTGAATACGGTGATGCTGCAACGGGGGGAGCTGCTGAAGATCAAGAGGAACCAGACGATGTGCCCGATGATGCTGCAACGGGGGAAGCTGTTGAAGATCAAGAGAAACCAGACGATGTGCCCGATGATGATCTCCGTCGGGTCATTGTCGATGCAAGGATGCAATGCGAAAGTCAAAAGGAGAAGCTGAAGTTCGATCGCATGTTAGAGGATCACAAAAAAAAGTTGTACCCCAATTGTGAAGATGGCAACACAAAGCTGGGTACCATACTGGAATTGCTGCGGTGGAAGGCAGAGAATGCTGTGCCTGACAAAGGATTTGAGAAGCTACTGAAAATATTGAAGAAGAAGCTTCCAAAGATAATGAATTGCCCGATAGTACGTACGCAGCAAAGAAGGTCGTATGCCCTCTAGGATTGGAGGTGGAGAAGATACATGCATGCCCTAATGACTACATCCTCTACCGCGGTGCGTATGAGGATTTGAACGCATGCCCGGTATGCGGTGCATTGCGGTATAAGATCAGACGAGATGACCCTGGTGATGTTGACGGCGAGCCCCGCAGGAAGAGAGTTCCTGCGAAGGTGATGTGGTATGCTCCTATAATACCACAGTTGAAACGACTGTTCAGAAACAAAGAGCATGCCAAGTTGATGCGATGGCACAGTGAGGACCGTAAGAAAGACGGGAAGTTGAGAGCACCCGCTGACGGGTCGCAGTGGAGAAAAATCGAGAGAGAGTACTGGGCTGAGTTTGCACGTGACCCAAGGAACGTATGGTTTGGTTTAAGCATGTATGACATTAATCCTTTCGGGGAGCCGAGCAACAATCACAGCACCTGGCCCGTGACTCTATGTATGTATAACCTTCCTCCTTGGATGTGCATGAAGCGGAAGTTCATTATGATGCCAGTTCTCATCCAAGGCCCTAAGCAACCCGGCAACGACATTGATGTGTACCTAAGGCCATTAGTTGAAGAACTTTTACAGTTGTGGAATGGAAACGGTGTACATGCGTGGGATGAGCACAAACAGGAGGAATTTAACCTGCACGCGTTGCCGTTTGTAACCATCAACGATTGGCTCGCTCTCAGTAACCTTTCAGGACAGACAAACAAGGGATACCACGCATGCATGCACTACTTAGCTGACACCGAAAGTATATACCTGGGAAGCTGCGGGAAGAATGTGTACCTGGGCCATCGTCGATTTCTTCTGACCAACCATCAATGTCGAAAGAAAGGCAAGCCTTTCAAAGGCGAGGCAGATCACCGGAAGAATCCCACCATGCGTACCGGTGATCACATACTTTCTATGGTCAATGATTTACACGTAATCTTTGGAAAGGGTCCCGGCGGACTAGCTGTTTCGAGTGACGCTCGGGGACACGCACCCATGTGGAAGAAGAAATCTATATTTTGGGACCTACCCTACTGGAAAGACCTAGAGGTCTGCTCTTCGATAGACGTGATGCACGTGACGAAGAACCTTTGCATCAACCTGCTAGGCTTCTTGGGCGTGTATGGGAAGACAAAAGATACAGCTGAGGCACGGGATGACCTGCAATGTTTGCATGAAAAAGACGACATGCCTCCAAAGCAGTATGAAGGTCCTGCCAGCTACGCTCTTACCAAAGAAGAGAAGGAAATCTTCTTTGAATGCCTGCTTAGTATGAAGGTCCCGACTGGCTTCTCGTCGAATATAAAGGGAATAATAAATATGGCAAAGAAAAAGTTTCAGAACCTAAAGTCTCATGACTGCCACGTGATTATGACACAACTGCTTCCGGTTGCATTGAGGGGGCTTCTACCGGAAAACGTCCGATTAGCCATTGTGAAGCTATGTGCATTCCTCAATGCAATCTCTCAGAAGGTGATCGATCCAGAAATCATACCAAGTCCAAGGAGTGATGTGGTGCAATGTCTTGTCAGTTTTGAGCTGGTGTTCCCACCATCCTTCTACAATATCATGACGCACGTCCTAGTTCATCTAGTTGCCGAGATTGTCATTCTGGGCCCCGTATTTCTACACAATATGTACCCCTTTGAGAGGTTCATGGGAGTCCTAAAGAAATATGTTCGTAACCGCGGTAGGCCAGAAGGAAGCATCTCCATGGGCCATCAAACAAAGGATGTCATTGGGTTTTGTGTTGACTTCATTCTTGACCTTAAGAAGATAGGTCTCCCTAAATCGCGGTATGAGGGGAGACTGACTGGAAAAGGCACGCCTGGAGGGGAGACAATAATATGCAGGGACGGATATTCTTGGTCAGAAGGACAGTGCACAGTTCTACAAAACTCTACCTTGGTGACCCCTTATGTCGATGAACACAAGAACAGTCTGCGCTCCAAACACCCGGAGCAGTGCAACGACTGGATTACATGTGAACACATTAGGACTTTCAGCACTTGGTTGGAAACACGTCTCAGAGATGAAAACACTGTTTGTGATGAGCTGTACTCGTTGTCCAGGGGACCATCTTCGACTGTTACGATTTGGAAAGGATACGAGATAAATGGGAATACATTTTACACGATCGCCCAAGATCAAAAGAGCACCAACCAAAACAGCGGTGTCCGCTTTGATGCAGTCACCGGGAGGGGAAAGGAAACATATTATGGTTACATAGTGGACATATGGGAACTTGACTACGGAGTAGCTTTTAAGGTCCCTTTGTTTAAGTGCAAATGGGTCAATCTGTTAGGAGGCGGGGTACAGGTAGACCCATAGTACGGAATGACAACAGTGGATCTAAACAATCTTGGGTACACTGACGAACCATTCGTCCTAGCCAATGATGTGGCACAGGTTATCTATGTGAAGGACATGTCTACCAAACCGAGAAAAAGAAAAAATAAGGAAGCGAATACATCATACGATGAGCCAAAGCGCCACATAGTTCTTTCAGCAAAAAGGGACATCGTGGGAGTGGAGGGCAAGACAGACATGTCCGAAGATTATGAAAAGTTTCATGAAATTCCTCCCTTCAAAGTCAAGGCTGACCCAAGTATCCTGATAAATGATGAAGATTATCCATGGTTACGGCGCAATAAGGAAAGGACACAAGCGAAGAAAAAGTGAAGACTTTCTCCACAACTATTATGATGATACCATGCCAACTTTCAACCTTTTTGTAGTTCGTTTGAAATGCATGTTGTAACAGACAGGTGAGCACTGCGCTTCTCCGTTCATCGTCTCTACACTCAGGGCTTATAAACCGCTGCGAGTGCCTCTCGCTTGGCGAGGTGGGACTAAAAACAGTTGCAGAAATAATCAACTAAAAAACTCTTTAACGGTTCATGCCACGAACCGGTACTAAAAGGTACTCGTGGGGCCCAGCCTTAAAATCTGTACCAAATAAAATGCCTTTGTACTAAAATTATATAGAATTTTGTTCAAAACATTAAAAGCAAAAAGAATTATCATAGAAGAAAATAAATAAGTAATTATAATTTCGTTACAAACTTTAATAGCAAAAAGAATTATCGTAAAAGAAAATAAAAGAGTAATTAGAAACAAAAAAGAAAGCAAAAAACTGGGGGAAATTAAAATAAAGGAGTCAACTAAAAAGCTTTTATAAACCTCTAGTATTATTGAAACTAAAATTATATAGAATTTTGTTACAAACTTTAATAGCAAAAAGAATTATCATAAAAGAAAATAAATAAGTAATGAGAAACAATATAAAATAAAAAAATAAGTACTTTGTTGTAAGTAGAAACAATACAAAATAAGCTAACTAGCACTTTGAATTTAAGTAGAAACAAAACAAAAAAAACAAAAAAATGGAAAAAAAATTAAAAAAATAGATTCGAATTTAGAGAGAAATTCAACCTAAGTTCAAAGTGCTAGCTAGCCTAACTAGCTCTTTGAATTTAAAGTGCTAATTAACCTAACTAGCTGTTTGAATTTAGGCTGAATTTTGTCTCTAAATTCGTACCGCTCGACATTGCAGTCGCGGCGGAGCTTATAAATAGGCTCGACAGCCATTCGCTTGGCGAGGTGGGACTAAACATCCAACCGCACCGCGGCTCTGGCAGGCACATGCCTTTAGTCCCGGTTGGTGGCTCCAACTGAGACCAAAGGCCCCTCTTTAGTCTCGGTTGGTGGCACCAACCGGGACCAAAGGCCTCTGCTTCCCGCCCTTTGGGCTGCCGAAAAGAGGCCTTTGGTCCCAGTTGGTGCCACAAACCGGGACCAAAGGCCTCTGCTTCCCGCCCTTTGGGCTGCCGAAAAGAGGCCTTTAGTCCTAGTTGGTGCTACGAACCGGGACCAATGCTTCTGCTATATAAGCCAACACTTTGGAAATTTTTAGATTTAACGGCGTCGCGAGCTCATCCACGCCCGACGACGCCGCGAGCTCATCCACGGCGCCGCCAGGCTGCCCCGTCGCCGTCGCCCGTCACCCTCCGCCCCCCAAGCCCACGCCGTCGCCCGTCGTCACCGCCCTCCGCCCCCCGCCGCCGTCGCCCTCGCCCTCGCCACCCCGGCCGCCCCCAATGTGAGCCGCCGCCGCCATGGCTCTGTTTTTTGACCTCATGAATAATACGAGTTTCTTGCGACCAAACTTCTATTGACCTCATAAATAATACGAGTTGACCTATCAAACTTAAAATCACTAGTTTGTTGGAGTGCCACAGTTTGTATTTATATCTAATATGGCATATAGATTTCACATATATATCATGTATAAATGTTTAACACACTCACGAATTGAACTTCATTTCCATACATGTCTAAATCTAATGAAGTGTTTGACTCGATACTACCTACTTCTGGATAAGTTGAATTAGATATGATTCACAAGGACGGGGTGCTATATATGAAAGCATAGCATGGATTACTTGTGTGGTACATTTTTTTAATTATTGACAATTCAATATGTCATATATATCTTGTCATGGTGAAATCCTAACTACATATACTTAGGTTTAATTTATGTTACTTGAATCCTAACTGCATATATTGTCTTATGTTTGTTGATGTATTCTCTACATAGTAAAGACGTTTCCCGTTCCACTAAGAAAAGATGTTTCCTATTTGTACAATATAATAATTCAAACACTTCCACTGAAAAGAAAGAAAGACAAACATAATGGGCAAATAGCGACACGTGTATAGGCCAAACAAAAATTTCTGCAATTTGCTAAAGGTGAATAAGAACAAATCTGTTTGTGCTGGTGGGTCCACCCCGAGGAATCCATAGTGGATAAGGAGGTGTCCTCTACCTGGCAAGATGGTGAATACATACCCAACACAAAGATGCTCACTCAAAAGAGAGCACTAGTGATTAGTTAAAACTTATGATGGTGGCCGGGAAAGTGCAAAAGGGAAGACCTTGACATGCCAAAACATAAAAATAAATCCTTGGTTTGCACACATTACACAAACATGGTACATCCATGTGTTTTTGATTGGTGGAAGGCATTAGGTCCAGCAGCACACATCAGCTGAGGATGATCATATGCTGATATGGAAAAGTTTCAGGACGAATCGCCACATATGGAAGAAGAGAGGAGGGCCCACTTTTTTATTGATAATTGGATCACCAAGGAATCTGATTAAGAAAGAAGGAAAGATCATGCACGTGTCGCGGGGCTAATTGTCCAAGATGTTTGAGTAGTAACTTGGATTTGTTTTTAATTTTATTTAAGAAGGAAAGATGGAAAGATCATGCATGTGTTTCTTAATCGCCCCGGCCGCCCCCAATGTGAGTCGCCGCCGCCATGGCTCTGTTTTTTTATTGTTTTTAATTTTTGATTTGTAACATTTGATTTCTATATACATATATAGTTGTAGAATGCTCATTTCATGCATGTATGTTTGCATTTTTCATATATGTATGTTTGCAGAGACCGGGGGTCTTAACCTCCTTTTCAAACAAAAATATACCCATATGACCAATGTCTGATGGGTAGCGTGAGTCGTTGCCTTCTTTGTGCGCAATATTTGGCACAAATATGGCCTCAAATCAAAAAAGGTTCAACAAGAAAGTTGTTTGTATCACCCATATATATATATATATATATATATATATATATATATATATATATTTGAAATTTGGCGCACCTCCATCCAAGATCATATGTGGACTGTGGTACCCGAAAATGAAATTGTTGTCTCAACCATACTTAAATCCGAGTTCAGTTAATTTTCAAAGAATGTGTAAAGGATTTGGAATACTTCCATTTTATGGGAAGTCCAGCAACATCATAAATAGATGTGAGGTCACGATGCATTGAACAACACGTTTAAATGAAATATAATAAAGCATAGAATAGTTTCATTCAACTTATTGATTTTGTTATTTTTTCAGTTCATTTTACGATGCCTATCCCGCATCCTCGTCGTCGACTCGGCGGAGGACACCTCCTTGATCAGAGGGGCCATGTCCGGGACTGGGCTCCACCCGGCTGGTATTGGGAGGTGCTACCTTCCGGGGGACGTAGGTTGGTGAGGAGGCAGCCTGTTGTTGACCCAATCAAATTGGAAAAGTACTCCTACTTTGAATGCTAAAATTAGAGAGCACTATGCAGAAATCTAGGAGCCCCCCTCCATCATCCGCGCCGTCGTCCCCGTCACTGACCCCCCTCCGACCTCGAGTCAGGGTCTATATTGTTTTATGCTATTTTACCTTAAATAGGGTATTTAATTAGGTCCTCCCTAATACTAATGATCATGTTGTTGTAAATGTTGTATGACAATGTTGTAAAGGGTAGTAATTGGTCTCTTCTGCTGCTTTTCAGAGATGGAGTTCTTCACGGTTATACTTGAGAAATCCTCCAGGATGGTGCTGCCGCACAATTTTGTGAAGATGCTGGACGGCCATCAGCCACAGAACATGAAGCTGAGGCAGGCCGGCAACAGGCTTCGCAAGCTGTGGGACGTGGAGGTGGTGTTCGACGCCGATGGCCGCATGTACCTAGATCGTGGCTGGAAGCAGTTCGTCCATGCCTACGACCTGGGGATCCGGTACTTCCTTGTCTTCAGGTACGACGGCAACGCCACGTTCGCCGTGAAGATATTCAACACGACTATGTGTCGGAGGCGCTACCAGGACAACGACGATGCCGGTACGCTCTGTCTCTTCTTCCTCTCCATTAGGCTATCTCTCACACCCATTTTTAAAAAAAACCTTTTTGCATTTGGCAAGGCAATGGGAGCAGGAGCAGCGAGTACTGCGACAGGTGCTATGTCTATGGTAGCAGCAACTCTGGCAGCAAAAGTAGCAGCGACTCTGGCGACAGCAAAAGTAGCAGCGACGATGGCCTCGTGATGGATGTCCCACAGTTCGGCGATAGGGCCATGCCAATTGTGGTAGAGGAGTACATCCCACAGCCTAGCCTGGGGCTTCGCCGCTCTAAGCGCATCAAGATGATGAAGGAGAAGGTGAAGAAGTAGGAGTGAATATCTTAAGAACCTGATGGCTTTAATCTTTATAGTATAAACCTTTTAAGTATGATAGTGTTGAACTGCTACTGCACTTTTAAGTATGATGGTGGTGTGCCTGATGAAATTTTCTGCATGCTCATGGATGCTCCTTGTTATTATGATGTATGATGATGCATGATTAGTAGGACTTGTTATTATATATGATGATGTATGATGCGAGCATGAAGAGTTATTATATATCAGCGGGTGAAATGAACATAGCAGTAGCGTTGGTAAACCAAGCACGAAGATAAGAGAGGACACTTCTCTCTATTAGCTAGTTAATAACAACCTACATTAACCCCCAAAACCCCTAAACCAGCCACTTTCAAAAAAAACTCAGCTGCAGCCAGTTTCTGACGCGTGGATGCCTTTTGGTCCCGGTTTATGTCACCAACCGGGGCCAAAGGCCCCCCTGCCTGGGCTGCCCACAGCGGGCACGTGGATGCCCATCTGTCCTGGTTCGTGTAAGAACCGGGACTAAAGGGGGTAGGCATTAGTAACGACCTATTAGTCCCCGTTCAAGAACCGGGACTAATGGCCCTTACGAACCGGGACTAATGCCCTGTTTTCTACTAGTGAAGCTTGTGGGACACTCTCTTCTTGGAGTTGAGCAAAGTTGTATATTTCCTGCAAGGCAGCTTGCTTCTTATGGGCAGGGAAATATTTCTCACAGAAGTAATAGATCATATCCTGGGGACTACTCACACATCCAGGAGCAAGAGAGGTGAACTAGGCTTTAGCGTCATCCTTTAAAGAGAAAGGAAACACCTTAAGGATATAGTAGTGGCGGATCTTCTCCTCACTAGTGAAAAGGGTGGCTATATCGTGTAGTTTGGTAAGATGGGCTACGACCTTCTCAGACTCATAACCGTGAAAAGGATCAGATTCGACTAGAGAGATTATCTCAGGATCGACAAAGAATTCATAATCCTTATCGGTGATAAAGATAGGTGAAGTGGCAAACTTCGGGTCGTATTTCATCCTAGCTTTCAGAGATTTTTCCTTCCACTTGAGAAGTAATTTCTCAGCGTCATAGGCATCCTTACAAGCAAGAAAATCCTCAACTATCTCTCCCTCCATAACGTAACCCTCAAGTATATCAGGAAATTCATATCTAAGAGAGCTAGATCTAGCAGGAGCAAAACCAGGTTCTATATCAATAGTATCCGTAGTTTCAGAAGCATCACGAGCATTGGCAGTAACTCTAGCAATATGAGCATCAAGGAATACCCCTAGTGGAACATCAGGCAAAGTAGTGTCTCTAGCAGTATCAAGCATAGCATCATCAGGGATAATAGCATCTCTAGCATCATCAGGCAAAGCAGTATCAGGCATAGCATCTCTAGCAGTATCAGGCATAGCATCATCAGGCATAGTATCAAGCATAGTATCAAGCATAGTATCTCTAGCAGTAGCATCATAAGCATCATCAAGCATAGGCGACATATCAAGATTTCTAGTAGGAGGTGATGTCGCAATCTTACTCATAACCGAAGGTGAATCAAGTGCAGAGCTAGATGGCAGTTCCTTACCTCCCCTCGTAGTTGAGGGCAAGACTTTGGTTTTTGGATCCTTTAGATTCTTCATAGTAATCAGCGGATATAAATCCCAAGTAACTCAGAGAATATAGCAATACCTCCCCGGCAGCGGCGCCAGAAAAATTCTGATTGGCACCCTCTGGCAATAGCTAGACGAATGTTGATTCTGTGACAACAGACCTTCCCCTGCAACGACACCAGAAGAATGTTGTTGACAGCCCACCAGCGCCTGGGTTCGCAACAGTTTACAAGGGTAGAGTATTCGACCCAAATTTTTTGATTCGCCAACAGGAGGTGAGAGGATACTCTCAAGTATTAGCAGCTGAATGTGTCAGATTCAACCACACCTGAAAGATTAGTATCTACAAGCAAAGTAGTAGCAGCAAAGTAACGAGTAATAGCAGTGGCAAGGAACAGCAGTAGTGACAGCAATAGCAAGTAGCAACAGTAGCAAGCGACACCAAGACAAGTAACATCAGCAGCAACAGTAGTAACAGCAGTAGCAGCAGAGCAAGACAAGTAACAACAGCAGCAATAGTAGTAACAGCAGTAGCAGCAGAGCTAGACAAGTAACAGCAGCAGTGGGACAAACTCGTAGGCAATGAGTCGGTGATTTGTTTGAATGATATTCATCATGCAACAGTTACAACACGGAGAGATATGTGGCTAGCTCCCGTTCGTCAATGTGATGTAGGCATGCATTCCGTGTGTCGTCATACGTGCTTAGGGAAAAGAAATTGCATGACATCTATTGTCCATCCCTCCCATGGCAGCGGGGTCCAAAAGGAAACTACGGGATATTAAGGTTCTCCTTTTAATAAAGAACCGGACCAACGCATTAGCACTTGGTGAACACATGAACTCCTCAAACTATGGTCATCACCGGGAGTGGTTCCGGTTATTGTCACTCCGGGGTTGCCGGATCATAACACATAGTAGGTAACTACAACTTCCAAGATCGGATCTAAAACACACATATATTGGTGGCAACATAATAATTTCATATCTAAAATCATGGCACTTGGGCCCTAGTGACAAGCATTAAGCATGGCAAAGTAGTAGCAACATCAATCTCAGAACATAGTGGATACTAGGGATCAATCCCCATCAAAACTAACTCGAGTACATGATAGATCTCATCCTACTCATCACCGCCCAGCGAGCCTACGAATAGATTACTCACGAACGACGAAGAGCTTCATGGAATTGGAGAGGGAAGAAGGTTGATGATGACGATGGCGATGATTTCCCCTCTCCGGAGCCCAAAACGGACTCCAGATCTGCCCTCCAGATGACGAACAGGATGTGTTGGCGCCTCCGTATCGTAAACGCGACGGAATCTTCTCTTTTTATTTTTTTGGGACGAAAGTGAACTTATAGAGCTGAGATTGGGGGCGGCAGAGCCATGTGGGCCCCACAAGCTTGCCATCCGCCACGAGGGGGGTCGCGGCTAGAGGGCTTGTGGCCCACTGGCCCACCCCCTCAAGTGGATCTTTGCGCAGGTATTTTTCATATTTTCCAAAAATAATCTCCGTAAATTTTCAGGACGTTTGGAGAACTTTGATTTCTGCACAAAAACAACACCAAGGCAATTCTGCTGAAAACAGCGTCAGTCGAGGTTAGTTCCATTCAAATCATGCAAATTAGAGTCCAAAACAAGGGCAAAAGAGTTTGGAAAAGTAGATACGATGGAGACGTATCAGCTCACACCTACTCAAATCTCTCTTCAAATGGCTGATAAATCAACTGCTTTACCTATCGGTATTCGTGAGGATGTGCCTATTGTGGTTGCAAACGTTACTATCTTAACGGAATTTGTTATTCTTGATACTTCTGAGCACGACATTTTGTGGATCATCCTTGGTAGACCCTTTCCGAATACTGTAGGGGTTGTTATTGACTTCAACAAAAGCAAGGCCACTTTTCATGTTAATGGTAATGAGCATACGGTACACTTTCCGAAGAAACAATCTCAAGTTCATAGCATCCACTCCAATGAAAAAATTCCAACGTTCACTATTGGAAACTTTGAATTCCCTCTTCCTACACTCAATAATAAATATGATATACTTATTGTTGGGGACATGCATATCCCCATTGAGGTAACATAGTGTTATTCAAAAGTTCTCCTGTTCCATGTGATCCGAGAAAAAGTTTGTCAATAAGACTTGATCAACCTTATTGATGGATTCTTTTTGATGGACATGAGGTGGGTGAATTTAGAAAGCACAACCTTCTTTACCCAATTTTTATTTTCTGTTCCTTAGTTTCAATTTGGTAAAAATGTTTTTACTTCTCAGTTTTCTGTTTTATCCGTGTAATAGAAAAAATGTCCTGAAAAATAAAAGTTCTAAGAACTCCCTAAAAATTTAGTATGATTTTTTCTGTAATATTTAAGAACTTTTGGTGCTAAGAACACATCAGGGGCTGCACCAGTGGGCCACAAGTCTGCAGGGTGCGGCCACCACCCTCGGGGCGCCCCTGGCTTGTGGGTCCCATGTGGGGCCCCTTCACTTATTCCAGTACCGATCCACTCCTTCTTCCTCCAGAAAAAATCCCACCATTGCTCAAACCCGTGTTTTAGCTCATCTTGCTGCCATTTTCAATCTCCTTGCTTAAAGTCCCATTTGCAAAACTATTTTAGGGGATTGATCATCTGTATGTAACTCCTCCAATGGTCCAATTAGTTTTTGTTCTAGTGTTGTATATATTGCAAAATCTTGCTGCTCTGGTGACCTTGTTATTGAGCTTGCATGTCAAATTTGTAGGGTCTCAAGTAATTTTCATGCATGATTTAGCTTCTAGGCATTTGTGGGAGTAGTTTCAATAAGTTTTGATTGAGTGTGTTCATTTTTATGTGCAGTCACTAAAAATTTTAGATTTATTTTTTTCAAAAAAGTAAAATGTTAAGGAAATTATACCAAGGTGGTTCCTCGAGCAAGAACACCCCGAGACTTGTGATACTCGAGCCTGAGTTTGAGAACCCAAAGGAAGCTCACGTACGGCTTTGTGAATGGTCGTCGAAATCATTCATGGTCCACGCCGGATTCAAGGAAGAATTTTACGCGTACGTATGAAATGTTGGCCTTGAAGATTTTGTTTCATACCAATGCAAGCAATATCATCAACTCACTGATTCCTTCGTGCGAATGTTTGAATTTTCATCCACGCGTAATACGCATTCCATTCTATTTAATCTTTATGATGAATCTTATACTATAGACATAGAAGATTTTAACCATGTATGCAAAATTCCACAATGGGGTAGCCATAGCGATCCTCACAAAGCCGAATATAATGATTTTCTTGCTAGCATCACCCTGGGGAAACTAGAAATGTTGCACACGCTACCTCGGGGAGCATTCACTTTCCTGCCATACAGTATCTTGCTCTCTTCATAGGTAGATAAATTAACTGTAAACATGAGCATTGCCACCTTTGCGTACCTGACCTTACTATTCTTAAGAGCGCGGTCATGAGTGATATACGATATAACTTAGGAGCTATTATTGCTAGTAGGCTACATAAAAATGCTAAGGATAGAGATTTCTTTGGTGGAGTTTATGCCACCCGTGTAGCCATTTATCTTGGGATACCTATAAGGGAGAATGATATTGAGCTACCACGTGCTTTTCTTGATTACGAGGCTATGGTGCGCTACCAGTTCCTCAAGAGAAATGAACAACACCTCCTATATCGACTAATTTTTTTATAGACAGCATGCTGTCCATATTACCCTTCCTGCTCGTGCCTTCTTTAACTTTCAAGAAAAACGGAGGAACTTTATAACCAGAGAGGAGGCACACGAGTATGAGAGAGAGGCTAAGGCCGCTCGCGTTCACGCTGAAGCCATTCAAGCGGTAGCTGCCACAGCCCTGTACAACCCCAACTATGACTTTGGATATTATATGGGCCAACCATGGCCTTAGACCAACTTAGGCCAAAAGTCTAAGCTTGGGGGAGTACATATTTCTCACCGACATTACATTCATGTTCACACACTCATTCCAGTTGTCGGTGTTCATACTTTTTCATTGTACCATCCATAGTAGTTTATTTCTTATTTTGTTTTCATCTTGTGTGTTTCATTAACCCTGAGAAAATCCAAAAAAATAGTTCTAGCTTTACCTTCTAGTTTGTTTAGTTGTAGTGTTAAAAGAAAAACCAAAAAGATTTTTTGTTCTTCTTCTGCTTATTGGAGGCTTCCCCGTGTAAATAGTTTTTCTTTCTTCTTTGGGTTGTAAGGACAAGACCACGATGACATGCTGAGTGGCTCTCATATGCATTATCATTTATCTATCAGAGCCCATATTACCTTGTCTTCTCCTTTGAGTTATTGCTTCCGGATTCCAGCTTAGTCCAATGCACGTGCACTCTTATTATTATTATTATTCACACCGTTCGGTCGTGCAAGTGAAAGGCAATAATGACGATATATGTTGAAGTGACAAAGATGGAGAAAAGCTGGTATGAACTCTACCTATCTTGTTTTTGTAAATATGAATAGCTCATCGTTCTGGATTCAGCTTGTTATGAATTTAACATGTTTGCAATGACAATTAGAGATTATAGTTACTTATGACATGCTTAATTAGCTAGGAGTGAATAATGGTTTGTATTGAGTGTCAACATGCATATTAAAATGATTGTGATGTACTATGATAGAATAATATCCTCCTCTGAATGATTCGAGTGGCTTCATTTGGCACATGTTCATGCATGTAGCAGAAACAAAACCAACATAGCCTCCATGATGTTTATATTCATGGTGATTTATATCCTACTCATGCTTGCACTCAATGTTGGTTAATATCAAAGCATTTTTATGACTATTGTCGCTCTCTAGTTGGTCTCTTCCCGGTCTCTTCCTAGCCTCCACTTGTACTAAGCGGGAATACTGCTTGGGCATCCATTTCCATAAACCCAAAGTTGTTCCATATGAGTCCACCATACCTACCTATATGCGGTATTCACCCGCCGTCCCAAGTAAATTTGCATGTGCCATACTCTAAACCTTCAAATCGATATTCTGTTTTGTATGCATGAATCGCTCATGTAGTGACTAGGGGCTATCAGTATCTTCCATGCTAGGTGGGTTATTCTCAAGACATGTATTCCATGCTCAAAAGTAAAATCAAATTTAATGAAACAAAATTCCCCAGGATTGTTGTTTGTTTCCAACGTATCTACTTTTCCAAACTCTTTTGCCCTTGTTTTGGACTCTAATTTGCATGATTTGAATGGAACTTGTTGGGACCCCGATCCAAAGTCATAGGAATCCAGCATGTAACACATCGCATTTCTTTGCAGTCTCACGCACGGTTAACCCCACGACTACAGCCTTACCTTAGCCGGGACCGTTTGTGCCTTTTGACTCGCGTATGCAATTGTGTCGCTAGCAATCCAATGACAAAGAACCCGGATCGACATGTCTACTCATAAACCAAAGTGGCACTTCCGCACAGGGACAAGCATGCATGACCCAGCAAAGCAGGTGTCGGTCACCAGCAAATGTAGACGAGTCGTAGCAAGCTACAAGGACTCCATTACATCGCATGATATTTCCCAAAGGGGACAGACACAACAGCTAAGAAGGACACACGCCGGTCAACCAATGTGTCTGGAGCAGTAGCGAGCTACCATGGCTCGTTGGATCACAAAGGGGCATTTCCCTGTAAGGAATGCTACTAAAGTCTACAACTAGGTAATCGAACACCATACATATCAAGTACGACACACGTACGCATGGCATACCGATATGTATAGATACATCGATGGCATCACAACATAACCATATACATACAAGCTTTATTTAAGAGGCTCGGAAGAGCCACAAATATAATATTACACAGTAGGGGTCTCACTGTTGGGGAACATCGCATGGGAAACAAAAAATTTCCTACGCGCACGAAGACCTATCATGGTGATGTCCATCTACGAGAGGGGATGAGTGATCTACGTACCCTTGTAGATCGTACAGCAGAAGCGTTAGAGAACGCGGTTGATGTAGTGGAACGTCCTCACGTCCCTCGATCCGCCCCGCGAACAATCCCGCGATCAGTCCCACGATCTAGTACCGAACGGACGGCACCTCCGCGTTCAGCACACGTACAGCTCGACGTTGATCTCGGCCTTCTTGATCCAGCAAGAGAGACGGAGAGCTAGAAGAGTTCTCTGGCAGCGTGACGGCGCTCCGGAGGTTGGTGATGACCTTGTCTCAGCAGGGCTCCGCCCGAGCTCCGCAGAAACGCGATCTAGAGGAAAAACTATGGAGGTATGTGGTCGGGCAGCCGTGAGAAAGTCATCTCAAATCAGCCCTAATTGCTCCATATATATAGGAGGAGGGAGGGGGCCTTGCCTTGGGGTCCAAGGACCCCCCAAGGAGTCGGCCGAGCCAAGGGGGGGAGGACTCCCCCCAAACCGAGTTGGACTTGGTTTGGTGGGAGGAGTCCCCCTCCCTTCCCACCTCCTTCCCTTTTTTTTCTTTCCTCTTGATTTTTCTTCTCTTGGCGCATTGGGCACTTGTGGGCTGTCCCACCAGCCCACTAAGGGCTGGTGTGGCTCCCCCAATGCCTATGGGCTTCCCTGGGGTGGGTTGCCCCCCCCCCCCCCCCCCCCCCCCCGGTGAACTCCCGGAACCCATTCGTCATTCCCGGTACATTCCCGGTAACTCCGAAAACCTTCCGGTAATCAAATGAGGTCATCCTATATATCAATCTTCGTTTCCGGACCATTCCGGAAGCCCTCGTGACGTCCGTGATCTCATCCGGGACTCCGAACAACATTCGGTAACCAACCATATAACTCAAATACGCATAAAACAACGTCGAACCTTAAGTGTGCAGACCCTGCGGGTTCGAGAACTATGTAGACATGACCCGAGAGACTCCTCGGTCAATATCCAATAGCGGGACCTGGATGCCCATATTGGATCCTACATATTCTACGAAGATCTTATCGTTTGAACCTCAGTGCCAAGGATTCGTATAATCCCGTATGTCATTCCCTTTGTCCTTCGGTATGTTACTTGCCCGAGATTCGATCGTCAGTATCCGCATACCTATTTCAATCTCGTTTACCGGCAAGTCTCTTTACTCGTTCCGTAATACAAGATCCCGCAACTTACACTAAGTTACATTGCTTGCAATGCTTGTGTGTGATGTTGTATTACCGAGTGGGCCCCGAGATACCTCTCCGTCACACGGAGTGACAAATCCCAGTCTTGATCCATACTAACTCAACTAACACCTTTGGAGATACCTGTAGAGCATCTTTATAGTCATCCAGTTACGTTGCGACGTTTGATACACACAAAGCATTCCTCCGGTGTCAGTGAGTTATATGATCTCATGGTCATAGGAATAAATACTTGACACGCAGAAAACAGTAGCAACAAAATGACACGATCAACATGCTACGTCTATTAGTTTGGGTCTAGTCCATCACGTGATTCTCCCAATGACGTGATCCAGTTATCAAGCAACAACACCTTGTTCATAATCAGAAGACACTGTCTATCATTGATCAACTGGCTAGCCAACTAGAGGCATGCTAGGGACGGTGTTTTGTCTATGTATCCACACATGTAAATGATTCTTCATTCAATACAATTATAGCATGGATAATAAACTATTATCTTGATACAGGAATTATAATAATAACTATACATTTATTATTGCCTCTAGGGCATAATTCCAACAGTCTCCCACTTGCACTAGAGTCAATAATCTAGCCCTCACATCACCATGTGAATTACATTGTAATAAATCTAACACCCATACAGTTCTGGTGTCGATCATGTTTTGGCCGTGGAAGAGGTTTAGTCAGCGGGTCTGCTACATTCAGATCCGTGTGCACCTTGCATATATTTACGTCCTCCTCCTCGACGTAGTCGCGGATGAGGTTGAAGCGTCCTTTGATGTGTCTGGTCTTCTTGTGAAACCTCGGTTCCTTTGCCAAGGCAATGGCACCAGTGTTGTCACAGAACAAGGTTATTGGATCCAATGCACTTGGCACCACTCCAAGATCCGTCATGAACTGCTTCGTCCAGACACCCTCCTTAGCCGCCTCCGAGGCAGCCATGTACTCCGCTTCACATGTAGAATCTGCTACGACGCTTTGCTTGGAACTGCACCAGCTTACTGCACCCCCATTAAGAATAAATACGTATCCGGTTTGCGACTTGGAGTCGTCCGGATCTGTGTCAAAGCTTGCATCGACGTAACCTTTTACGGCGAGTTCTTCGTCACCTCCATACACGAGAAACATCTCCTTAGTCCTTTTCAGGTACTTCAGGATATTCTTGACCGCTGTCCAGTGATCCACTCCTGGATTACTCTGGAACCTACCTGCCATACTTATGGCCAGGCTTACATCCGGTCTAGTGCACAGCATCGCATACATGATAGAACCTATGGCTGAAGCATAGGGGACGGAGCGCATATGCTCTCTATCTTCATCAGTTGCTGGGCACTGAGTCTTACTCAATCTCGTACCTTGTAAAACTGGCAAGAACCCTTTCTTGGACTGTTCCATTTTGAACCTCTTCAAAAATTTATCAAGGTAAGTGCTTTGTGAAAGTCCTATCAGGCGTTTTGATCTATCCCTATAGATCTTAATGCCTAGAATGTAAGCAGCTTCTCCTAGGTCCTTCATAGAGAAACTTTTATTCAAGTAACCTTTTATGCTCTCCAAAAGCTCTATGTTGTTTCCAATCAGTAATATGTCATCCACATATAATATTAGAAACGCCACAGAGCTCCCACTCACTTTCTTGTAAATACAAGATTCTCCAACCACTTGTATAAACCCAAATGCTTTGATCACCTCATCAAAACGTTTGTTCCAACTCCAAGATGCTTGCACCAGTCCATAAATGGATCGCTGGAGCTTGCACACCTTGTTAGCATTCTTAGGATCAACAAAACCTTCGGGCTGCATCATATACAACTCTTCCTTAAGGAAACCGTTAAGGAACGCCGTCTTGACATCCATCTGCCAGATTTCATAATCGAAAAATGCAGCTATTGCTAACATGATTCTGACGGACTTAAGCATCGCTACGGGTGAGAAAGTCTCATCGTAGTCAACTCCTGGAACTTGTGAAAAACCTTTTGCCACAAGTCGAGCTTTATAAACGGTCACATTACCGTCAGCGTCCGTCTTCTTCTTAAAGATCCATTTGTTCTGAATGGCCTTGCGGCCCTCAGGTAGTATCTCCAAAGTCCACACTTTGTTCTCATACATGGATCCTATCTCGGATTTCATGGCTCCTAACCATTTGTTGGAATCTGGGCCCACCATTGCTTCTTCATAATTTGCAGGTTCATTGTTGTCCAACAACATGATTGATAAGACGGGATTACCGTACCACTCTGGAGCAGCGCGTGATCTCGTCGACCTGCGTGGTTCAACAGAAACTTGAACTGGAGTTTCATGATCATCATCATCAACTTCCTCCTCAACCGGCGTCGCAATGACAGAGGTTTCCCCTTGCCCTGCGCCATCATCCAGAGGGATGAGAGGTTCGACAACCTCGTCAAGTTCTATCTTCCTCCCACTCAATTCTCTCGAGAGAAACTCCTTCTCGAGAAAAGCTCCGTTTTTAGCAACAAACACTTTGCCCTCGGATTTGAGATAGAAGGTGTACCCAACTGTCTCTTTTGGGTAACCTATGAAGACGCATTTTTCCGCTTTGGGTTCCAGCTTTTCAGGCTGAAGCTTTTTGACATAAGCATCACATCCCCAAACTTTAAGAAACGACAACTTTGGCCTTTTGCCATACCACAGTTCGTATGGTGTCGTCTCAACGGATTTTGATGGTGCCCTATTTAAAGTGAATGCAGCTGTTTCTAATGCATAACCCCAAAATGATAACGGCAAATCAGTAAGAGACATCATAGATCGCACCATCTCTAACAAAGTACGATTACGACGTTCGGACACACCATTACGCTGTGGTGTTCCAGGCGGTGTTAACTGCGAAACAATTCCACATTGTCTTAAGTGAGCACCAAACTCGAAACTCAGATATTCACCCCCACGATCAGACCGTAGGAACTTGATCTTCTTGTTACGATGATTTTCCACTTCACTCTGAAATTGCTTGAACTTTTCAAATGTTTCGGACTTGTGCTTCATCAAGTAGACATAACCATATCTACTCAAATCGTCAGTGAAGGTGAGAAAATAACGATATCCGCCGCGTGCCTCTACGCTCATTGGACCACACACATCGGTATGTATGATTTCCAACAAGTCACTCGCACGCTCCATTGTTCCGGAGAACGGAGTCTTAGTCATCTTGCCCATGAGGCATGGTTCGCACGTGTCAAGTGAATCAAAGTCAAGTGACTCCAAAATTCCATCAGCATGGAGTTTCTTCATGCGCTTTACACCAATATGACATAAACGGCAGTGCCACAAAAATATGGTGCTATCATTGTTTACTCTAACTCTTTTGGTCTCAATGTTATGTATATGTGTATCACTATCAAGATTCAATATGAACAATCCTCTCACATTCGGTGCATGACAATAAAAGATGTTACTCATAGAAATAGAACAACCATTATTCTCAGACTTAAAAGAGTAACCGTCTCGCAATAAACAAGATCCAGATATAATGTTCATGCTCAACACAGGCACTAAATAACAATGATTTAAGTTCATCACTAATCCCGATGGTAGCTGAAGTGACACTGTGCCGACGGCGATTGCATCAACCTTGGAACCGTTTCCTACGCGCATCGTCACTTCGTCTTTCGCCAGCCTTCGTCTATTCCGCGGTTCCTGTTTCGAGTTGCAAATATGAGCAACAGAACCGGTATCGAATACCCAGGCACTACTACGAGAGCCGGTTAAGTACACATCAATAACATGTATATCAAATATACCTGATTTTTCTTTGCCCGCCTTCTTATCTGCCAGATACTTGGGGCAATTGCGCTTCCAGTGACCCATACCCTTGCAATAGAAGCACTCCGTTTCAGGCTTAGGTCCAGCCTTGGGTTTCTTCGGCGGATTGGCAACAGGCTTGCCGCTCTTCTTCGAATTGCCCTTCTTGCCTTTGTCGTTTCTCTTGAAACTAGTGGTCTTGCTCACCATCAACACTTGATGCTCTTTACGGAGTTCAGACTCTGCGACTTTCAGCATCGCAAACAACTCGCCGGGAGACTTGTTCATCCCTTGCATGTTGTAGTTCAACACAAAGCCTTTATAGCTTGGCGGTAGTGATTGAAGGATTCTGTCAGTGATAGCTTCTTGCGGGAGTTCAATCCCCAGTTCAGCTAGACGGTTTGAGTACCCAGACATTTTGAGCACATGTTCACAGACAGACGAGTTTTCCTCCATCTTCCAAGCATAGAATTTATCGGAGGTCTCATACCTCTCGATCCAGGCGTTCTTCTGAAAGATAAACTCCAACTCCCGGAACATCTCAAATGCTCCATGACGCTCAAAGCGACGCTGAAGTCCCGGTTCTAAGCCATACAAGACTGCACATTGAACTATTGAGTAGTCCTCCTTACGTGCTAACCAAGCGTTCTTAACATCCTGATCAGCCGTAGCGGGTGGTTCATCTCCTAGCGCAGCATTAAGGACATAATCCTTCTTCCCAGCTTGTAAGATTAGCTTAAGATTACGAGCCCAGTCTACAAAGTTGCTTCCATCATCTTTCAACTTAGCTTTCTCTAGGAACGTATTAAAATTCAGGATGACTGTCGCGTGAGCCATGATCTACAACACAAATATATTCAAAGTGGACTTAGACTATGTTCAAGATAATTAGAGTTCAACTTAATCAAATTATATGCTAAACTCCCACTCAAAAAGTACATCTCTCTAGTCATTTGAGTGGTTCATGATCCACTTACACTATCCCAAGTCCGATCATCACGTGAGTCGAGAGTAGTTTCAGTGGTAAGCATCCCTATGCTAATCATATCAACTATATGATTCATGATCGACCTTTCGGTCTTCATGTGTTCCGAGGCCATGTCTGTACATGCTAGGCTCGTCAAGCTTAACCCGAGTGTTCCGCGTGCGCAACTGTTTTGCACCCGTTGTATGTGAACGTTGAGTCTATCACACCCGATCATCACGTGGTGTCTCGAAACGACGAACTGTAGCAACGGTGCACAGTCGGGGACAACACAATTTCGTCTTGAAATTTTAGTGAGAGATCACCTCATAATGCTACCGTCGTTCTAAGCAAAATAAGGTGCATGAAAGGATTAACATCACATGCAATTCATGAGTGACATGATATGGCCATCATTACGTGCTTCTTGATCTCCATCACCAAAGCACCGGCACGATCTTCTTGTCACCGGCGCCACACCATGATCATCCATCAACGTGTTGCCATCGGGGTTGTCGTGCTACTCATGCTATCACTACTAAAGCTACATCCTAGCAAAATAGTAAACGCATCTGCAAGCACATATGTTAGTATAAAGACAACCCTATGGCTCCTGCCGGTTGTCGTACCATCGACGTGCAAGTCGATATTTCTATTACAACATGATCATCTCATACATCCAATATATCACATCACATCGTTGGCCATATCACATCACAATCATACCCTGCAAAAACAAGTTAGACGTCCTCTAATTTTGTTGTTGCATGTTTTACGTGGTGACCAAGGGTATCTAGTAGGATCGCATCTTACTTACGCAAACACCACAACGGAGATATATGAGTTGCTATTTAACCTCATCCAAGGACCTCCTCGGTCAAATCCGATTCAACTAAAGTTGGAGAAACCGTCACTTGCCAGTCATCTTTGAGCAAAGGGGGTTACTCGTAACGATGAAACCAGTCTCTCGTAAGCGTACGAGTAATGTCGGTCCAAGCTGCTTCAATCCAACAATACCGCGGAATCAAGAAAAGACTAAGGAGGGCAGCAAAGCGCACATCACCGCCCACAAAACCTTTTGTGTTCTAATCGAGAAGACATCTACGCATGAACCTAGCTCTGATACCACTGTTGGGGAACGTCGCATGGGAAACAAAAAATTTCCTACGCGCACGAAGACCTATCATGGTGATGTCCATCTACGAGAGGGGATGAGTGATCTACGTACCCTTGTAGATCGTACAGCAGAAGCGTTAGAGAACGCGGTTGATGTAGTGGAACGTCCTCACGTCCCTCGATCCGCCCCGCGAACAATCCCGCGATCAGTCCCACGATCTAGTACCGAACGGACGGCACCTCCGCGTTCAGCACACGTACAGCTCGACGTTGATCTCAGCCTTCTTGATCCAGCAAGAGAGACGGAGAGGTAGAAGAGTTCTCCGGCAGCGTGACGGCGCTCCGGAGGTTGGTGATGACCTTGTCTCAGCAGGGCTCCGCCCGAGCTCCGCAGAAACGCGATCTAGAGGAAAAACTATGGAGGTATGTGGTCGGGCAGCCGTGAGAAAGTCATCTCAAATCAGCCCTAATTGCTCCATATATATAGGAGGAGGGAGGGGGCCTTGCCTTGGGGTCCAAGGACCCCCCAAGGAGTCGGCCGAGCCAAGGGGGGGAGGACTCCCCCCCAAACCGAGTTGGACTTGGTTTGGTGGGAGGAGTCCCCCTCCCTTCCCACCTCCTTCCCTTTTTTTTCTTTCCTCTTGATTTTTCTTCTCTTAGCGCATTGGGCACTTGTGGGCTGTCCCACCAGCCCACTAAGTGCTGGTGTGGCTCCCCCAATGCCTATGGGCTTCCCTGGGGTGGGTTGCCCCCCCCCCCCCCGGTGAACTCCCGGAACCCATTCGTCATTCCCGGTACATTCCCGGTAACTCCGAAAACCTTCCGGTAATCAAATGAGGTCATCCTATATATCAATCTTCGTTTCCGGACCATTCCGGAAGCCCTCGTGACGTCCGTGATCTCATCCGGGACTCCGAACAACATTCGGTAACCAACCATATAACTCAAATACGCATAAAACAACGTCGAACCTTAAGTGGGCAGACCCTGCGGGTTCGAGAACTATGTAGACATGACCCGAGAGACTCCTCGGTCAATATCCAATAGCGGGACCTGGATGCCCATATTGGATCCTACATATTCTACGAAGATCTTATCGTTTGAACCTCAGTGCCAAGGATTCGTATAATCCCGTATGTCATTCCCTTTGTCCTTCGGTATGTTACTTGCCCGAGATTCGATCGTCAGTATCCGCATACCTATTTCAATCTCGTTTACCGGCAAGTCTCTTTACTCGTTCCGTAATACAAGATCCCGCAACTTACACTAAGTTACATTGCTTGCAAGGCTTGTGTGTGATGTTGTATTACCGAGTGGGCCCCGAGATACCTCTCCGTCACACGGAGTGACAAATCCCAGTCTTGATCCATACTAACTCAACTAACACCTTCGGAGATACCTGTAGAGCATCTTTATAGTCACCCAGTTACGTTGCGACGTTTGATACACACAAAGCATTCCTCCGGTGTCAGTGAGTTATATGATCTCATGGTCATAGGAATAAATACTTGACACGCAGAAAACAATAGCAACAAAATGACACGATCAACATGCTACGTCTATTAGTTTGGGTCTAGTCCATCACGTGATTCTCCCAATGACGTGATCCAGTTATCAAGCAACAACACCTTGTTCATAATCATAATACACTGTCTATCATTGATCAACTGGCTAGCCAACTAGAGGCATGCTAGGGACGGTGTTTTGTCTATGTATCCACACATGTAAATGATTCTTCATTCAATACAATTATAGCATGGATAATAAACTATTATCTTGATACAGGAATTATAATAATAACTATACATTTATTATTGCCTCTAGGGCATAATTCCAACACTCACGACCCATCATAACAGTCATTCAAGTTACAAGCCAGTGGAAGTAGATAAACTGTTTGATTACAGACAGATGAAACTAAAAGGCACATGGCCTGACTAAACTACAGATCCACCTGTTGGGGAACGTCGCACGGGAAACAAAAAATTTCCTACGCGCACGAAGACCTGTCATGGTGATGTCCATCTACGAGAGGGGATGAGTGATCTACGTACCCTTGTAGATCGTACAGCAGAAGCGTTAGTGAACGCGGTTGATGTAGTGGAACGTCCTCACGTCCCTCGATCCGCCCCGCGAACAATCCCGCGATCAGTCCCACGATCTAGTACCGAACGGACGGCACCTCCGCGTTCAGCACACGTACAGCTCGACGATGATCTCGGCCTTCTTGATCAAGCAAGAGAGACGAAGAGGTAGAAGAGTTCTCCGGCAGCATGACGGCGCTCCGGAGGTTGGTGATGACCTTGTCTCAGCAGGGCTCCGCCCGAGCTCCGCAGAAACGCGATCTAGAGGAAAAACCGTGGAGGTATGTGGTCGGGCTGCTGTGGGAAAAACGTCTCAAATCAGCCCTAATTGCTCCATATATATAGGAGGAGGGAGGGGAGGCTTGCCTTGGGGCTCAAGGAGCCCCAAGGGCTGCGCCACCAAGGGGGGAGAAGTCCTCCTCCAATCCTAGTCCAACTAGGATTGGAAAGTGGAGTCCTTCTCTCCTTTCCCACCTCCCTTTTTTTTCTTTTCCTTTGATTTCTTATCCTTGGCGCATAGGGCCCTTTTGGGCTGTCCCACCAGCCCACTAAGGGCTGGTGCGCCACCCTCATGGCCTATGGGATTCCCCGGGGTGGGTTGCCCCCCCCCGGTGAACTCCCGGAACCCATTCGTCATTCCCGGTACATTCCCGGTAACTCCGAAAACCTTCCGGTAATCAAATGAGGTCATCCTATATATCAATCTTCGTTTCCGGACCATTCCGGAAACCCTCGTGACGTCCGTGATCTCATCCGGGACTCCGAACAACATTCGGTAACCAACCATATAACTCAAATACGCATAAAACAACGTCGAACCTTAAGTGTGCAGACCCTGCGGGTTCGAGAACTATGTAGACATGACCCGAGAGACTCCTCGGTCAATATCCAATAGCGGGACCTGGATGCCCATATTGGATCCTACATATTCTACGAAGATCTTATCGTTTGAACCTCAGTGCCAAGGATTCATATAATCCCGTATGTCATTCCCTTTGTCCTTCGGTATGTTACTTGCCCGAGATTCGATCGTCAGTATCCGCATACCTATTTCAATCTCGTTTACCGGCAAGTCTCTTTACTCGTTCCGTAATACAAGATCCCGCAACTTACACTAAGTTACATTGCTTGCAAGGCTTGTGTGTGATGTTGTATTACCGAGTGGGCCCCGAGATACCTCTCCGTCACACGGAGCGACAAATCCCAGTCTTGATCCATACTAACTCAACTAACACCTTCGGGGATACCTGTAGAGCATCTTTATAGTCACCCAGTTACGTTGCGACGTTTGATACACGCAAAGCATTCCTCCGGTGTCAGTGAGTTATATGATCTCATGGTCATAGGAATAAATACTTGACACGCAGAAAACAGTAGCAACGAAATGACACGATCAACATGCTACGTCTATTAGTTTGGGTCTAGTCCATCACGTGATTCTCCTAATGACGTGATCCAGTTATCAAGTAACAACACCTTCTTCATAATCAGAAGACACTGACTAGCCAACTAGAGGCTTGCTAGGGACGGTGTTTTGTCTATGTATCCACACATGTAAATGAGTCTTCATTCAATACCATTATAGCATGGATAATAAACGATTATCTTGATACAGGAATTATAATAATAACTATATTTATTATTGCCTCTAGGGCATAATTCCAACAGTCTCCCACTTGCACTAGAGTCAATAATCTAGCCCTCACATCATCATGTGAATTACATTGTAATAAATCTAACACCCATACAGTTCTGGTGTTGATCATGTTTTGGCCGTGGAAGAGGTTTAGTCAGCGGGTCTGCTACATTCAGATCCGTGTGCACTTTGCATATATTCACGTCCTCTCCCTCGACGTAGTCGCGGATGAGGTTGAAGCGTCGTTTGATGTGTCTGGTCTTCTTGTGAAACCGTGGTTCCTTTGCTAAGGCAATGGCACCAGTGTTGTCACAGAACAAGGTTATTGGATTCAGTGCGCTTGGCACCACTCCAAGATCCGTCATGAACTGCTTCATCCAGACACCCTCCTTAGCCGCCTCCGAGGCAGCCATGTACTCCGCCTCACATGTAGAATCTGCTACGACGCTTTGCTTGGAACTGCACCAGCTTAGTGCACCCCCATTAAGAATAAATACGTATCCAGTTTGCGACTTAGAGTCGTCCGGATCTGTGTCAAAGCTTGCATCGACGTAACCCTTTACGGCGAGCTCTTCGTCACCTCCATACATGAGAAACATCTCCTTAGTCCTTTTCAGGTACTTCAGGATATTCTTGACCGCTGTCCAGTGATCCACTCCTGGATTACTCTGGAACCTACCTGCCATACTTATGGCCAGGCTAACATCCGGTCTAGTGCACAGCATTGCATACATGATAGAACCTATGGCTGAAGCATAGGGGACGGAGCGCATATGCTCTCTATCTTCATCAGTTGCTGGGCACTCAGTCTTACTCAATCTCGTACCTTGTAAAACTGGAAAGAACCCTTTCTTGGACTGTTCCATTTTGAACCTCTTCAAAACTTTATCAAGGTATGTGCTTTGTGAAAGTCCTATCAGGCGTTTTGATCTATCCCTATAGATCTTAATGCCTAGAATGTAAGCAGCTTCTCCTAGGTCCTTCATAGAGAAACTTTTATTTAAGTAATCCTTTACGATCTCCAAAAACTTCACGTTGTTTCCAGTCAGTAATATGTCATCCACATATAATATTAGAAACGCCACAGAGCTCCCACTCACTTTCTTGTAAATACAAGATTCTCCAACCACTTGTATAAACCCAAATGTTTTGATCACCTCATCAAAACGTTTGTTCCAACTCCGAGATGCTTGCACCAGTCCATAAATGGATCGCCGGAGCTTGCACACCTTGTTAGCATTCTTAGGATCGACAAAACCTTCGGGTTGTATCATATACAACTCTTCCCTAAGGAAACCGTTAAGGAACGCCGTTTTGACATCCATCTGCCAGATTTCATAATCGAAAAATGCAGCTATTGCTAACATGATTCTGACGGACTTAAGCATCGCTACGGGTGAGAATGTCTCATCGTAGTCAATTCCTTGAACTTGTGAAAAACCCTTTGCCACAAGTCGAGCTTTATAAACGGTCACATTGCCGTCAGCGTCCGTCTTCCTCTTAAAGATCCATTTGTTCTGAATAGCCTTGCGACCCTCAGGTAGTACCTCCAAAGTCCACACTTTGTTCTCATACATGGCTCCTATCTCGGATTTCATGGCTTCTAGCCATTTGTTGGAATCTGGGCCCACCATTGCCTCTTCATAATTTGCAGGTTCGTTGTTGTCTAACATCATGATTGATAAGACGGGATTACCATACCACTCTGGAGCAGCACGTGGTCTCGTCGACCTGCGCGGTTCGACAGAAACTTGAACTGGAGTTTCATGATCATCATCATCAACTTCCTCCTCAACCGGCGTCGCAACGACAGAGGTTTCCCCTTGCCCTGCGCCACCATCCAGAGGGATGATAGTTTCGACAACCTCGTCAAGTTCTATCTTCCTCCCACTCAATTCTCTCGAGATAAACTCCTTCTCGAGAAAAGCTCCGTTTTTAGCAACAAACACTTTGCCCTCGGATTTGAGATAGAAGGTGTACCCAACTTACTCTTTTGGGTAACCTATGAAGACGCACTTCTCCGCTTTGGGTTCCAGCTTTTCAGGCTGAAGCTTTTTGACATAAGCATCACATCCCCAAACTTTAAGAAACGACAACTTTGGCCTTTTGCCATACCACAGTTCGTATGGTGTCGTCTCAACGGATTTTGATGGTGCCCTATTTAAAGTGAATGCAGCTGTTTCTAATGCATAACCCCAAAATGATAACGGCAAATCAGTAAGAGACATCATAGATCGCACCATCTCTAACAGAGTACGATTACGACGTTCGGACACACCATTACGCTGTGGTGTTCCAAGCGGTGTTAACTGTGAAACAATTCCACATTGTCTTAAGTGATCACCAAACTCGAAACTCAGATATTCACCCCCACGATCAGACCGTAGGAACTTGATCTTCTTGTTACGATGATTTTCCACTTCACTTTGAAATTGCTTGAACTTTTCAAATGTTTCAGACTTGTGTTTCATCAAGTAGACATAACCATATCTACTCAAATCGTCAGTGAAGGTGAGAAAATAACGATATCCGCCGCGTGCCTCCACGCTCATCGGACCACACACATCGGTATGTATGATTTCCAACAAGTCATTTGCACGCTCCATTGTTCCGGAGAACGGAGTCTTAGTCATCTTGCCCATGAGGCATGGTTCGCACGTGTCAAGTGAATCAAAGTCAAGTGACTCCAAAAGTCCATCAGCATGGAGTTTCTTCATGCGCTTTACACCAATATGACCTAAGCGGCAGTGCCACAAAAATATGGCGCTATCATTGTTTACTCTAACTATTTTGGTCTCAATGTTATGTATATGCGTATCGCTATCAAGATTCAATATGAACAATCCTCTCACATTCGGTGCATGACCATAAAAGATGTTACTCATAGAAATAGAACAACCATTATTCTCTGACTTAAAAGAGTAACCGTCTCGCAATAAACAAGATCCAGATATAATGTTCATGCTCAACGCAGGCACTAAATAACAATGATTTAAGTTCATCACTAATCCCGACGGTAGCTGAAGTGACACTGTGCCGACGGCGATTGCATCAACCTTGGAACCATTTCCTACGCGCATCGCCACTTCATCTTTCGCCAGCCTTCGCCTATTCCGCAGTTCCTGTTTCGAGTTGCAAATATGAGCAACAGAACCGGTATCGAATACCCAGGCACTACTACGAGAGCCGGTTAAGTACACATCAATAACATGTATATCAAATATACCTGATTTTTCTTTGCCCGCCTTCTTATCTGCCAGATACTTGGGGCAATTGCGCTTCCAATGACCCATACCCTTGCAATAGTAACACTCCGTTTCAGGCTTAGGTCCAGCTTTGGGTTTCTTCGGCGGATTGGCAACAGGCTTGCCGCTCTTCTTCGAATTACCCTTCTTGCCTTTGCCGTTTCTCTTGAAACTAGTGGTCTTATTCCCCATCAACACTTGATGCTCTTTACGGAGTTCAGACTCTGCGACTTTCAGCATCGCAAACAACTCGCCAGGAGACTTGTTCATCCCTTGCATGTTGTAGTTCAACACAAAGCCTTTATAGCTTGGCGGCAGTGATTGAAGGATTCTTTCAGTGATAGCCTCTTGCGGGAGTTCAATCCCCAGCTCAGCTAGACGTTTGAGTACCCAGACATTTTGAGCACATGTTCACTGACAGACGAGTTTTCCTCCATCTTGCAAGCATAGAATTTATCGGAGGTCTCATACCTCTCGATCCGGGCGTTCTTCTGAAAGATAAACTCCAACTCCTGGAACATCTCAAATGCTCCATGACGCTCAAAGCGACGTTGAAGTCCCGGTTCTAAGCCATACAAGACTGCACATTGAACTAGTGAGTAGTCCTCCTTGCGTGCTAACCAAGCGTTCTTAACATCCTGATCAGCCGTAGCGAGTGGTTCATCTCCTAACGCAGCATTAAGGACATAATCCTTCTTCCCAGCTTGTAAGATTAGCTTAAGATTACGAGCCCAGTCTACAAAGTTGCTTCCATCATCTTTCAACTTAGCTTTCTCTAGGAACGTATTAAAATTCAGGATGACTGTCGCGTGAGCCATGATCTACAACACAAATATATTCAAAGTGGACTTAGACTATGTTCAAGATAATTAGAGTTTAACTTAATCAAATTATTCGCTAAACTCCCACTCAAAAAGTACATCTCTCTAGTCATTTGAGTGGTTCATGATCCACTTACGCTAGCTCAAGTCTGATCATCACGTGAGTTGAGTATAGTTTCAGTGGTAAGCATCCCTATGCTAATCATATCATCTATATGATTCATGATCGACCTTTCGGTCTCATGTGTTCCGAGGCCATGTCTGCACATGCTAGGCTCGTCAAGCTTAACCCGAGTGTTCCGCGTGCGCAACTGTTTTGTACCCGTTGTATGTGAACATTGAATCTATCACACCCGATCATCACGTGGTGTCTCGAAACGACGAACTGTAGCAACGGTGCACAGTCGGGGAGAACACAATTTCGTCTTGAAATTTTAGTGAGAGATCACCTCATAATGCTACCGTCGTTCTAAGCAAAATAAGGTGCATGAAAGGATTAACATCACATGCAATTCATAAGTGACATGATATGGCCATCATCACGTGCTTCTTGATCTCCATCACCAAAGCACCAGCACGATCTTCTTGTCACCGGCGCCACACCATGATCATCCATCAACGTGTTGCCATCGGGGTTGTCGTGCTACTCATGCTATTACTACTAAAGCTACTTCCTAGCAAAATAGTAAACGCATCTGCAAGCACAAACGTTAGTATAAAGACAACCCTATGGCTCCTGCCGGTTGCCGTACCATCGACGTGCAAGTCGATATTTCTATTACAACATGATCATCTCATACATCCAATATATCACATCACATCATTGGCCATATCACATCACAAGCATACCCTGCAAAAACAAGTTAGACGTCCTCTAATTTTGTTGTTGCATGTTTTACGTGGTGACCAGGGGTATCTAGTAGGATCGCATCTTACTTACGCAAACACCACAACGGAGATATATGAGTTGCTATTTAACCTCATCCAAGGACCTCCTCGGTCAAATCCGATTCAACTAAAGTTGGAGAAATCGACACTTGCCAGTCATCTTTGAGCAACGGAGTTACTCGTAACGATGAAACCAGTCTCTCGTAAGCGTACGAGTAATGTCGGTCCAAGCCGCTTCAATCCAACAATACCGCGGAATCAAGAAAAGACTAAGGAGGGCAGCAAAACGCACATCACCGCCCACAAAAACTTTTGTGTTCTACTCGAGAAGACATCTACGCATGAACCTCGCTCATGATGCCACTGTTGGGGAACGTCGCACGGGAAACAAAAAATTTCCTACGCGCACGAAGACCTATCATGGTGATGTCCATCTACGAGAGGGGATGAGTGATCTACGTACCCTTGTAGATCGTACAGCAGAAGCGTTAGTGAACGCGGTTGATGTAGTGGAACGTCCTCACGTCCCTCGATCCGCCCCGCGAACAATCCCGCGATCAGTCCCACGATCTAGTACCGAACGGACGGCACCTCCGCATTCAGCACACGTACAGCTCGACGATGATCTCGGCCTTCTTGATCCAGCAAGAGAGACGGAGAGGTAGAAGAGTTCTCCGGCAGCGTGACGGCGCTCCGGAGGTTGGTGATGACCTTGTCTCAGCAGGGCTCCGCCCGAGCTCCGCAGAAACGCGATCTAGAGGAAAAACCGTGGAGGTATGTGGTCGGGCTGCTATGGGAAAAACGTCTCAAATCAGCCCTAATTGCTCCATATATATAGGAGGAGGGAGGGGAGGCTTGCCTTGGGGCTCCGAAAACCTTCCGGTAATCAAATGAGGTCATCCTATATATCAATCTTCGTTTCCGTACCATTCCGGAAACCCTCGTGACGTCTGTGATCTCATCCGGGACTCCGAACAACATTCGGTAACCAACCATATAACTCAAATACGCATAAAACAACGTCGAACCTTAAGTGTGCAGACCCTGCGGGTTCGAGAACTATGTAGACATGACCCGAGAGACTCCTCGGTCAATATCCAATAGCGGGACCTGGATGCCCACATTGGATCCTACATATTCTACGAAGATCTTATCGTTTGAACCTCAGTGCCAAGGATTCATATAATCCTGTATGTCATTCCCTTTGTCCTTCGGTATGTTACTTGCCCGAGATTCGATCGTCAGTATCCGCATACCTATTTCAATCTCGTTTACCGGCAAGTCTCTTTACTCGTTCCGTAATATAAGATCCCGCAACTTACACTAAGTTACATTGCTTGCAAGGCTTGTGTGTGATGTTGTATTACCAAGTGGGCCCCGAGATACCTCTCCGTCACACGGAGCGACAAATCCCAGTCTTGATCCATACTAACTCAACTAATACCTTCGGGGATACCTGTAGAGCATCTTTATAGTCACCCAGTTACGTTGCGACGTTTGATACACACAAAGCATTCCTCCGGTGTCAGTGAGTTATATGATCTCATGGTCATAGGAATAAATACTTGACACGCAGAAAACAGTAGCAACAAAATGACACGATCAACATGCTACGTCTATTAGTTTGGGTCTAGTCCATCACGTGATTCTCCTAATGACGTGATCCAGGTATCAAGTAACAACACCTTGTTCATAATCAGAAGACACTGACTATCATTGATCAACTGGCTAGCCAACTAGAGGCTTGCTAGGGACGGTGTTTTGTCTATGTATCCACACATGTAAATGAGTCTTCATTCAATACAATTATAGCATGGATAATAAACGATTATCTTGATACAGGAATTATAATAATAACTATATTTATTATTGCCTCTAGGGCATAATTCCAACACCACCCTAGGGCCAGATCGTAGCTGGGATACAAGCTACTCGTCGTAGTCGATGTCTAGGAAGAACCCTCCGTTAGGGTCATTAACAACCTCTGCAACAAATATTAAGCAAACATGAGTACGGAGGTACTCAGCAAGACTTTAGGATAACTATCTACCCATGCAATGTATCAATAAGGAATTGTGGGGTTTCATGCGGAAAGCAAGCATTTGACTCGTGGCTAGACAACTTGCATTTTTAAATAATTTTTGACAACTTAATTTCTCACACACGAGTCCACTAACATCACAACAATACTCTATCGTGGAATCATTCCGTCTCCATGCGGAAATTCCGTCCACGACACTCACGCTTAACTTGACAATTTTATGAGTAACCATTGAAGTTATCTATGAACAACATATGTCTCCAAGTAGTCCATAACCCTGCAGGGGTGTACTTCGTCACACACGCTCTCGCCACTTATCGCCATGTGCACGTCATGCACCTCGGCAACCTTCAAGCGGAAGCCCAGCGAGGGAGTCAGCCACGACCGTTAACCACGCTAATACTTGGTCCAGGTCTATCGCCGATCTGAGGGTAACCCGCACGAAAGTCCGGCCGAGGTTTCCGCCACGGCCCCAAACGATGTGCGCAGGGTTCCCAAGCCCACCATCCGGGTGCCACTTGGTACACCGTGCCACTGCCTACCGCATCACAGCCCACCTCTCAGGTCAGCGCTATGCACGGCCTCCAGCATGACTATAAACACAAGAAACTACTTGCAACTCCTGGACCGAGTACTAAGCGATTAGTAAGTCGAGAGGGTCAATTAAGTATACCAACGTGTGGTAGTATCTAGTCTTGGATTACATACACGGAACTCAGTTCCTAAGGACGGTTCCAATGAAACAACCCGCCATGTACTCCTACATAGCCTATCACCGGTACCTTTACCAAATCAGGTTCAACACACCACCTTTACTTACTGAACACATTCTCACAATTCTGTTCATCTCCCAGATGACAGACCATACACAACTCTAAGCATAGCATGCATAGCAGGATAAGGCACTTCATGGCTCAAGCATCTACCAGGTATGCTAGGTTGCAAGGTTCAGCTATTTACTGTGACAAAGACAGGTCATGCAAAGGAAGTGGGTTCAACTATCGTGGCAAAAGCATTTGAAGCATTTGATCCTAATGCAATAAGTAAGTGCAGGAGCAAGAACATGGGATTGATCGGGATGATCAAAATGGTTGCTTGCCTTGTTGCTCAGAAGAGGGACAATATCCGTTAGTCGGATATTCGGTGGAATCCGAAGGACCGGAGCCTACCGAAGGAAATGACAACAATCAATAACAATCATATGCAACAAGATGATGCAAGAGCATGGCATGAGAATGCAAGGTAGTATGCTATTATGGCTAACATTTATTAGGTTTGAAGTTGATTTGAATCAGATTCAAATGTCACTTCAAACGAGGTATTCCCGAATACCATTTTAATTGATTCGACCTGATGCTCAGATCAACTTGTTTTTAACATGCATGGAAATGATATGTTAAGTTGCTGGTTGTGATTGAACAATGTTTGATCATAGCATTTGAAGTGGAATTCAAATGATTTTCAAATTCCATCTCCAAAGCATTTATAAAATTTAACTTATTCATTATTCTATATGTTTGGTCCAGTAACATTTTCAAACATGTTCGAAAATGACATATTCAGATTCCTTGTATTTTTCTGATACTTTTACATATATAAATTATTTCCATTGGAGTTACATATTAATTTCTATGATTTTTAGAAGTTTTGGCATTTTTCTGGAATTCTTTTAAATCAGAAAATCTTTACTGCATCAACATGACATCAGCAGATCCAACTGGTCGTTGAAAGTCAAACCTGACCAGTGGGACCCACTGGTCAGTGACTCTGGTCAGTTTTAGATTAGTTTTAAACTTAATTAGCTAATTAACAGTACTGGACCCACATCAGTGACTTATTAGATTAATTAACTTTATTTTTATTAATCCAAAATATCCATAGGCTGGCCCCACGCGTCAGTGGCTCAGGCCAGCTGAGATCCACCGGCGGCGAGGTCGTCCTCGCCGGCGGGGAGCCTCCGGCGACCACCAGAACGGCGGAGGGCATCGGAAACTCGTCTCCGACGACCAAACGCACGGCAGAAATCACAGGGAGATCGGCTACTCGACGGCGCACACGATGGGGCAAACCCCACGGGTTGGGTGGCCGGAATCGATGCCGGCGACAAGCTGCAGCGGCGACCAAGTTCGTCCATCGTCGAGTTCATCGGAAACAACCATTCACGACGGCCTGAAGCTGTTGCTGGCCTCAGATGGACCAACCGTTCACCGGAGGGCTACCGACGACGAGCTTCCGCGGCGGATCTCGTCGGGCTCCGATGAAATCAAGGCTACAGGAAACGACCGAAGGGGGAAACTTGGGGGAAAGCTGCGCAAGCTCACGAGGAGTGCAGAGGTGGCGCTAGCTTGCTCGGGGAGGCGTTGTAGGCGTCGAATCGATCGGAGCTCGCCGTCGGCCGAAGCTTGAAGACGACGGTGACGTGGGCGTTGCAGGGCTCGGGGGACCTTCGGCTACTGCAGGGAGGACCAGCTCGTCGAGGCGGAGCAAATGGGGCACTCAGGGGAGACAACTAGTGGCCAGAGGCACGGGCAGCTCGAGCTCGAGCTCCTGGCACTTGCGGCGGAAGGGGAAGGAAAGAACCGAGAGGAGGGGGGAATGGTGCACGGCAATGGATAGGCCAGAGCTCGGGGAGGTTATCCCCACGCGCGCCAGCGCGAAGCGGCGGCCAGGCAGGCAGGGAGCTGCGTGGAGGCGAGCCGCGTCGCGGCGGCCACCTCCTGCTCCTACTGGCGGGGAGGAAGATGACACAGGGACTGGGCCTGGGCTAGGTGAGCGTCAGGTAAGTGTTTCTTCCTTTCTTTCTTGTTTTGTTTTCTGTTTTACTAATAGTTTTGGTTTGCTATTTATTTCAGCTCCAAAATAGTTTACCAAAAATATTTTGAGCACACCAGAATATTTGTTGGAATATATCCAACCATTCCTGAAGTTTTCAACATTTTTGAAAACTTCAAGTTTTTGAATTCAAATTTTAAACTTGAAACTAGTAGCCTTTTGCATTTATTTAAAATGCCAAATGTGTTATGAAAATAGTTTTCTTCACTCTTATTTGCTTACATGAATTATCAAAAAAGTTGAACTTTTCTTGGGGCCATTTTGGGTTCATTGATTTGAACAAGTTTAGAATTTCTTTGAATTTGAGAAGTGGCTAGGGTTGTTAAGTTTTGCTTCACCACTTGCTTTGATATTGTTGCAATTTTCTTAGATGCAATGCAAAGAAGATATGAGCACAATGCTATACTTTATCAGAGTTTCACGGATGTGACAGAACTATCCCGGGCTGGCGCTGTTTTCAGCAGTATTGCCTTCGTGTTATTTCTGTACAGAAATAGAAGTTCTCGGATTGACCTGAAAATTTACGGCGAACGTTTCTAGAATTAATAAAAAATATTGGCGAATAAATCAACCGTAGAGGGGGCATCACCCGACCACAAGCCTGCAGGGCATGCCCCCTGGCTTGTGGAGCTCCTATGGCTCCACCGACCTCGTTTCCACTCCTATATATTCCTATCTTGGGAGGAAAAAATCGGAGAGAAAAGTTCATCGCATTTTACGATATGGAGCCACCGCCATCTCCTTTTCTTCCTTGGGAGGGTACATCTCGAGTCTGATTTGGGCTCTGGAGAGGGGAAATTGACGCCATCATCATCACCAACCATCCTTCATCAACAATTTCATGATGCTCTCCATCGTTCATGAGTAATTCCATCATAGGCTTGGTGGATAGTGATGGGTTGGATGAGATCTATCATGTAATCGAGTTAATTTTGTTAGGGTTTGATCCCTAGTATACATTATGTTCTAAGATTAATGTTGATATGACTTTGCTATGCTTAATGCTTGTCACTAGGGCCCGAGTGCCATGATTTCAGATCTGAACCTATTATGTTTTCATGAATATATATGTGTTCTTGATCCTATCTTGCAAGTTATAGACACCTATTACAAGTTATGATCCGCATCTCCCAGGGTGAAAATAACTGGGATTCTTTCCGGTGATTACCATAGTTTGAGGAGTTCATGTATTCACTAAGTGTGAATGCTTTGGTCCGTGTCTCTATTAAAAGGAGGCCTTAATATCCCTCAGTTTCCATTAGGACCCCGCTGCCACTGGAGGGTAGGACAAAAGATGTCATGCAAGTTCTATTCCATAAGCACGTATGACTATATATGGAATACATGTCTACATTACATTGATGAATTGGAGCTAGTTCTGTATCACCCTATGTTAAGACTTTTCCATGATGAATGTCATCCGACATAATTATCCATCACTGATCCATTGCTTACGAGCTTTCCACATACTCGTCTTTGCTAAGTTACTTTTCCATTGCTATTGTTACAATCACTACAAAACTGCTACTGTTACGTTTGCCACCATTACCGTTACTTTCATATTACTTTGCTACTAAATACTTTGTTGCAGATAGTAAGTCTTTCACGTGTGGTTGAATTGACAACTCAGCTGCTAATACTCGAGAATATTCTTTGGCTCCCCTTGAATCGAATCAATAAATTTGGGTTGAATACTCTACCCTCGAAAAATGTTGCGATCTCCTATACTTGTGGGTTATGAGATATACATGTTATTGATGTGTACCTTACCAACTTTCATTGTAGTGCCTTGGTATTTGATACCAGTTCGGTTTCTCACATTTGCAAGTCAAAGCAGGAACTACCGAATAGATGGAGGTTGGCGAAGGACGGAGTGACGATGCACGTGGAAAATGGTTCCAAGGTTGATGTGATTGTCGTTGGCACGCTCACTATTCGACTACCATTAGGATTAGTGATGAACTTGAATAATTATTATTTAAGTGCCTCCATTGAGCATGAACATTATCTGGATCTTGTTTGATGTGAGACGATTACTCATTTAAATCAGAGAATAATGGTTGTTCTATTTATATGAGTAATATATTTTGTGGTCATGCACCCAATTTGAGGGGTTTGTTCTTATTGAATCTCTATAGTAATAGAACACATGTTCATAACATTGATGCCAAAACATGTAAAGTTAATAATGATAGTACCACTTTCTTGTGGCACTTCTGCTTAGGAAATATTGGTGTAAAATGCATGAAGAAGCTCCATGCTGATGGAATTTTAGAGTCACTTGATTTTGAATCACTTGACACATGTCAACGATGCCTCATGGGCAAGATGAGTAAAATCCCATTTTTCGGAATAATGGAGCGGGCAAGTGACTTATTGGAAATCATATAAACTGATGTGTGTGGTCCGATGAGCATTGAGGCGCGCGATGGATATCGTTATTTTTTCACCTTCACTAATGACTTAAGTAGATATGGGTATATTTACTTAATGAAACACAAGTCTGAAATGTTTGAAAAGTTCAAGCAATTTTAGATTGAAGTTGAGAATCATCATAACAAGAAGATTAAATTCATACGATCTGATTGAGGAGGAGAATATCTGAGTTATGAGTTTGTCACTCACCTAAGACAATGTGGAATTCTTTCACAGTTGACATCGCGTGGAACACCACACCGTAATGGTGTGTTCGAACGTCGTAATCGTACCTTATTGGATATGGTGCATTCTAGAATGAATCTTGTCGATTTGCAGTTATCATTTTGGGGTTATGTTTTAGAGACAACTGCATTCACTTTAAATAGGGCACCATGAAAATTTGTTGAGGCGACGCCGTATGAACTGTGGTTTGGCAAGAAACCAAAGTTATCATTTCTTAAAGTTTGGGGGTGCGATGCTTATGTCAAAAATCTTGAGACACAAAAGATGGAACCCAAAGCGGAGAAATGCATCTTCATAGGATACCAAAAGAGATAGTTGGATATACGTTCTATCTCAAATCCGAAGGCAAAGTGTTAGTCGCCAAGAACAGAATATTTCTTGAGAAAGAGTTTCTCTCCAAAGAATTGAGTGGGAGGAAGATAGAACTTGATGAAGTTGTTGAACCTTCACTTCAACCAGAGAGTAGCGCAACATAGAAACATGTTTATGTGGAGCCTACATCAATTGAAGAGGAAGCTAATGATGATGATCAGGGAGATTTGGATCAAGTTGCTATTGAACCTCGTAGGTTGACAAGGGTACGCACTGCTCCTCAGTGGTACGGTAACCCTGTCTTAATAGTCATGCTGTTGGACAAAAATGAACCTACGAGCTATGGAGAAGCAATGGTAGGCCCGGATTCCAACAAATGGTTAGAGGCCATGTAATCCGAGATAGGATCCATGTATGAAAACAAAGCATGGTCTTTGTAAGTATTACTTGAAGGGCAAAAGGCCATTCAGAATAAATGGATCTTTAAGAAGAAGATGGACGCATACGGTAATGTTACCGTCTATAAAGCTCGACTTGTGGTAAAGGGTTTTTCAAAAGTTCAAGGAGTTGACTACGATGAGACTTTCTCACACGTAGTGATGCTTAAGTCCGTCAGAATCATGTTAGCAATAGCTGCATTTTTCGATTATGGAATTTTACAAATGGATTTCAAAACAGCATTACTTAATGGTTTCCTTAAGGAAGAGTTGTATATGATGCAACCGGAAGGTTTTGTCGATCCACAGAATGCTGACAAGTATGCGAGCTCCAGCGATCCATTTATGGACTGGTGCAAGCATCTCGGAGTTGGAATCAACGTTTTGCTGAGGTGATCAAGGCATTTGGGTTTATATAAGTCTATGGAGAAGATTATATTTACAAGAAAATTAGTGGGAGATCTATAGAGTTTCTAATATTTTATGTGGATGACATATTTCTGATTGGAAACAATATAGAATTTTTGGGAAGCATAAAAGAATATTTGAACAAGAGTTTTTCAATGAAGAACGTGGGAGAATCGACTTTCATATTTGGCACTATAATTTATAGAGATAGACTGAGACGCTTAATAGGACTTTCACAGAGCACATACCTTGACAAAGTTTTGAAGAAGTTCAAAATGGATTAGTCCAAGAAAGGGTTCTTGCCTCTATTGCAAGGTGTGAAGTTGAGTAAGAATCAATGCCGAGTGACTGCAGAAGATAGAGAAAAGACGAGTGCCATCCCCTGTGCTTCTGCCATACGCTCTATCATGTATGCAATGTTGTGCACAAGACATCATGTTAGCCTTGCCATAAGTATGGCGGGAAGGTTTCAAAGTGATCGAGGAATGGAACGTTGTACAATGGTCAAGAATATCCTGAAGTACCTAAAATGGACTAAGGAAATGTTTCTCGTTTATGGAGGTGATCAAGAGCTCGTCATAAAGGGTAACATCAATGCAAGCTTTGTAATTGATCTGGATGACTCTAAGTCTCAAACCGGACACGTATTTATTCTCAATGGGGGAGCGGTAAGCTGGTGCAGTTCCAAGCAAAGCATGGTGGCGTATTCTACATGCAAAGCGGAGTACATAGCTACCTCGGAGACGGCTAAAGAAGGTGTCTAGATGAATGATTTCATGACAGATCTTGGAGTTGTGCCCAGTGCATTGGATCCAATGACTCTGTTTTGTGACAACACCAGTGCCATTGTTGTGGCCAAGGAACCAAGGTTTCACAAGGGGACGAGACACATAAAGAGAAGCTTCAATTCCATTCGTGATTATATAAAGGCGGAGGACATTAATATTTGCAAAGTGCACATGGATCTAAATGTCGCACACCCGTTGACTAAATCCCTTCCACGAGCGAAACTTGATCAACACCAGAATTGTATGGGTGTTAGATTCATTACAATGTAAATCACATAGTGATGTGTACTAGATTATTTACTCCAGTGCAAGTGGAAGACTGTTGGACATATGCTTTAGAGGCAATAATAAAGTAGTTATTATTATATTTCCTTGTTCATGATAATTGTTTATTATCCATGCTACAATTTTATTGATTGGAAACACAAATACAATTGTGGATACATAGACAACACACTGTCCCTAGTGAGCCTCGAACGGACTAGCTCGTTGATCAAAGATGGTCAATGTTTCCTCGCCATAGACATGACTTGTCATTTGATAATGGATCACATCGTTAGGAGAATGATCTAATTCACAAGACCCAAACTATGAACCTTGCATATGATCGTGTCAGTTTATTGCTATTGTTTTGTGCATGTCAAGTATCTATTCCTATGACCATGAGATCATGCAACTCACTCACACCGGAGGAGTAACTTGTGTGTATCAAACATTTCAACGTAACTGGGTGATTATAAAGGTGCTCTACAGGTATCTTCGAGGGTATCCATTGAGTTGGCATGGATCAAGACTGGGAATTCTTACTCCATGCGACCGAGAGGTATCTCACGGCCCACCCGGTAATACAATATCATAACAAGCTTGCAAGCGACATGACTAAAGAGTTAGCCACGGGATCTTGTATTCTGGAACGAGTAAGGAGACTTTCGAGAGGAGATTGAACTTGGTATGGAGATACTGACGATCGAATCTCGGGCAAGTAACATACAGATAGACAAAGGGAACAGTATACAAAATAGATTCAATCCTTGACATCATAGTGCGAACAATAAAGATCTTCGTAGAATATTTAGGAGCCAATATGGGCATCCAGGTCCCGCTATTGGTTATTGACCGGAGAGTGTATCGGTCATGTTTGCATAGTTCTCGAACCCGCAGGGTCTGCACACTTAAGGTTCGGTTACGATTTTCTATTAATGAGTTATGTGTGATGGTAATTGAAAGTTTATTGGAGTCCCGGATGAGAACCCAGATGTGACGAGGAGCTCTGTAATGGTCCGGAGGTAAAGATTGATATATAGGAAGTTGGTATTCGAGGTCCAGAAAAGTTCTGCAACATGTCGGTTTTGTGAAGGGGGTGCCGGAAGTGTTCCGGGGGTCCGCGAGGAGGGTCCACCTGCCCGGAGGGCCCCATGGGCTGTGATAGGGGGCGCACCAGCCCCTGGTGTGCTAGCCCCCTATGCCACCAAGGCCCATGCGGTAGGAGGTGGGGGCTAATCCCACAAAGAGGCCGACCACCCTTGCCTTGGGTGGCAAGGAACCCTAGGGGGCGCCCCCCCCAAGGAGGGAACCCTAGGCCGAGCCGGCCACCCCTCTTCTCCTCCTATATATATGATAGGGGAGGGAGGGCTGCAACAGACATGCCATGAAACAACCTCTCCCTCTCCCTCTAGGTTATCTCCTCTAGTTTTCTCGGTGTTGCTTGGCGAAGCCGTGCAGGGACAGCTACTCCACCACCACCACCGCCATGATGTCGCACTGCCAGGGAAATCATTTACCACTCCACCATTGCTTGATGGATCGAGGAGGCGGAGACGTCATCAAGCTGTACATGTGCTGAACGCGGAGGTGTCGTCCGCTCGGTGCTCGATCGGGAGTTCGTGGGACGGATTGTGATAGGATCTCAAAAATGTACCACTACATCAACCGCGTTCTTTAACGCTCCCCCTTAGCAATCTACAAGGGTATGTAGATTCAATCTTCCCTCTCGTAGAGGTGCACCTCCTAGAATGATATTGGTGAGCGTAGGAATTTTTTTGCTTCCCATGCAACGTTCCCCAACAACTTGATCACCCTTTGTAGGATTAATCTAAGTATTGTTTAGAGTGCTCTGCAGGGAGATAGAACATTTAATATTGGGTCCACCATTTCCCGTCGCTTACACCTTAATTCTAAGTTTGGGGACTTTTATGGTGGAATTTATGATACTCGCTTAGCTACTCATTTAGGGTGCACATAAGGGAAATGATCATATGCTACCACCTAGTTATCCTGATTATCATTCTATGGAGCGTCACCGGTTTATCGAGAGAGGCGATATACCATTCCGATACAGGCTAACCTTTAGCATGCATGATGTGTATCATATTACCTTGCACAATCCTTCCTTCCTTGACTTTCATGGAAAACAAAGGTAGTACATACTTGAGGAGGAAGTTGTGGCATATAGTACCGCACAAGAGAAAGCCCGTCAGAATGCGAGAGCTAACCGAGCGCTCGCGGGAGCAATGGAGTACAACCCCAACTTCTTTCAACAGTTCCATTCATGCTAACCATGGTCATAGACCAAGTTACGGCTTGGGGGTATGTATATCTCACTTACATTAAATTCATGTTCCACACATTCATTCTACTTTTCGACATTCATCCTTTTTCAGTGCATATCCTTGTTTACTTTTATTTCTGCTTTTATTTTGTGTGTTTGAAAAACTTTCATAAAACCAAAAATATTTCTCGCTTCTTTTCGGTTTTTGTTTCTTTCTTATCTAGTTTATAGTATTTAAAATAAAATCCAAAAATATTTCTTATTCTTCTTCTGCTTGTGGGGAGCTTTTGGTGTAAATATTTTTTTCTCATCTTGTTTTTCTTTTGCTCTCTTCGCTTTCTTCAGAAAACCTAAAAAACTCTAAAAAAATTCCGTGTGTTTCTGTGAGATTCTTTTCTTTTGGTCGAGTCATTGTAAGGAGAAGACTATGATAGAATTGCTAAACGACTCTCCTATGCAATATTGTTCGTCTAACAAAGAGCCAATGCTACCTTTTTATTCTCCTGTGAATAAATTGTTTGACAGATTCCAGCTTAGTCCATGGCATATTTGCCATATTATCATTTTTACATCATTGAGTCGTGCAAGTGAAAGGCAATAATGATGATGATTTGATGAAGTGGCTGTGGTAAAGGAATCTGGTATGAACTCTTCTTTTTCCCCGTTTTTGTAAATTGTTTAACTTATTCGATCTTGATTGAGCATATTATGAGTAAACATGTTTTTGATGACAATTAGAGATTATAGTAGCTCATGTCATGATTATATAGCTAGGAGTGGATAATGATTTACTTATGTGTCAACATGCATTAAAATGGTTGTGATGTAGTGTCTTAGTGTGGTATCCTCCTCTAATTAATTTCTGTGGCGCGACTTCGCACATGTGCAAGCATGTATTTGATCCAAAACCAATGGAGCCATCATGATACTTATATTCAACATGTTCAAATCCTACTCATGCTAGCATTCAATGTTAATTATTCTCAGTCCATGATTATGACCATTTTTGCTCTCTAGTTGGTCGCTTCTTAATCTACTCCCTCCGTTCCTAAATATAAGTCTTTTAAGATATTTCATTAGAAGTCTACATACGGAGCAAAATGAGTGAATCTACACTCTAAAGTATGTCTATATACATCCGTATGTAGTCCACTAATGAAATATCTTTAAAGACTTATATTTAGAAACGGAGGGAGTATTTGCCAGCCTTCACTTGTACCGAGCGATAATACTCGTTGTGCATCCAAATCCTTAAACCCAAGTTGTTCTAAATGAGTCCATCATATCTACCTATATGCGATATTACGCTATCGTTCCGAGTGTGCTCGTACCGCTCATGGAGCAACGGGGCGGTTAGTATCTTCCATGCTAAGGGGGTTATTCTCAAGATGGACGTTTATTCGCATGTCATTGCATGCGAGAGGCTGGTAAAAAGGATGCCCAGTTGTGCATAATCAAAAATAAATTAAACAAACTCTCCTGGAAAGTCGATTGCTGGAGGGCATCCATGAATTCGGTAGCCATGGCTTGTGTATGTATGTGGGATGGGAGTAAACTTTACATTTCCACTTGGGAACCGGCAATAATTTGTTTAGCATTGAATATACTGAAATCTCTTGTTGTAACGTTGACAGGAAAAGTATACCACCCTAAATTACAATTTCATCTCGGTTTTAAACCTTGAGCTCTCGCACCTCTACAAACAATGCTTCCCTCTACGAATGGCATTTATATTTAATTTCATTTATTTATGTTTTGATTTATTAATCACCTTCTCATCAAAGCACATGACATGAGAGTAATATTGTCATTTTATGCATTGAGTCTAGTTATAATGTTGGATGTGAGCATGACTGGATCTTTTCTACCCGATTTACAATGTTTAGTCATTGCTTGAACCTCAGTCTGCATTTATGTTTTATAGTCTCAGAAAGGACTAGCGAGATACCATATCATCATATTATATCATGATTGTTTTGATAAATTCTTCCCATATGAGATATTTTATTATTGCTCGTTAATTGGTTATGTCATTGCCATGAGTGAATATGATGCCTTAGTTATCACCGACATGGTTAGTTATGATTTGTGCTGAAAACCTAAATACTAGCTAAGCATATATACATCAACGAGAGCAAAAGAGTTTGTAAAAGTTTTCTTTATAACTTTCCGTTTGTCAACTAAACTTCTTCAGTACAAGCAATGATTTAAGCTTGGGGGAGTTGATACGTTCCAAATGTATCTACTTTTAGAAACACTTTTGCTCTTGTTTTGGACTCTAATTTGCGTGATTTAAATGAAACTAATTCAGATTGATGTTGCTTTTAGCAGAAATACCATGGTGTTGTATTTGTGCAAAACTAGAAGTTATCGGATTGAGCTGAAAACTTATGGAGAATTATTTTTGATTTAATTAAAAAAATACTAACATCAAAATCCACCACAAGAGGCCACCAAGGAGCCACAAGCCTCGAGGGTGCACCCTAGGCCCCCTAGGGTGCGCCCTCTAAGCTTGTCAGCCCCTAGTGGCTCCGGCTGACCTAACTTCAACACTATAAGTTCCATTTGATGGAAAAAACAGAGAGAAGATTTCATTGTGTTTTACGAGACGGGGCCGCCGCCACCTCCTGTTCTTCATTGGGAGGGCTGCTCTAGAGTCCGCTTGGAGCTCTGAAGAGGGGGGTTCGTCACTGTCGTTATCACCAACTCTTCTCCGTCAACAATTCCATGATGGTCACCACCGGGAGTGAGTAATTACTTCGTAGGCTTGCTGGACGGTGATGGGATCTGATGATATTTGGCATGTAATCGAGTTATTTGGATAGGGCTTGATTCCTAGTATCTACTATGTTCTGAGATTTATGTTGTTATGACTTTGTTATGCTTAATGTTTGTCACTAGGGCCTGAGTGCCATGATTTCATATCTGAGCCTATTATGTTTTCACGAATATGAGAGTGTCTTGGATCCTATCTTGCAAGTTGTATGCACCTATTATGTGTTATGATCCATAGACCCCAAAGTGACAATAGTTGGGATCATCTTCGGTGCTAACTGTAGTATGAGAAGTTCATGTATTCACCATGTGTTAATGCTTTGTTACGGTTCTGTATTAAAAGGAAGCCTTAATATCCCTTAGATTTCCTTATGAACCCCATACCACGGGCGAGTAGGACAAAAGATGTCATGCACATTCTTACTATAAACATGTACGACTATATACGAAATACATGCCTACATTACATTGATGAATTGGAGCTAGTTTTGTTTCGCTCTTGTATGTAATTGTTACATGATGAATGTCATCCATTACAACTATCCATCACCGATTCAATACCTACGCTTTTTGCATATCTATCTTTGCTAAGTTACTATTCTACTGTTGTTGTTACAATCATCATAACCGCTACTATTAGTGTTCCTATTGCTCTTGTTACTTTGCTACTAAAACTTAGTTGCAGAAAGAAATTCCAAGTGTGGTTGAATTAAAAACTCAACTGCTAATACCAATAAATATTCTTTGGCTCCCGTTGTGTTGAATCAATAAATTAGGATGTAACACTACTAGTGAAGACTGTTGCGATGTCTTATACTTGTGGGTTATCAGAGATTTAGGAAAAAACACCAGTGTGCACTTTTTTAGATGTATTGGAGTTTGTCTTTGTCGTATTCATTGGATGATTCTCACATAAAGGAGATGATTTGGGACGACGATGTCGACAACCTAGTGTTGTTGCATCTCGTGAATTTTTTTGAAAGGGACCCAAAGAGAAAGCACTGTGGATCAACGGTTAGCTTGCTATGCATTTCACACAATCGAGATCTTGACGACAAAGTGCTCATGAAGAAATACTTTGCCGAGGTACCTATATATCAGGCTCACCTTTTTCATTGGCGATATCGAATGTGCCGACCTCTTTTCATTTGCATCGTTAAAGCTTGAGAGGAAAACCGTCGTTTCTTCACTTGCGGGAGGAATGCCGCCAGTTTGCTTGGGTTTAGTACATACGAAAAAATATCGACGGCGATACCAGTGATTGCATATGGCTTTCTTGTCCACTCTAGCGATAAATGTCTTCACATTTGCGAAGATACCACCATCAAATGTGTGTGGGTGTTTGCGAAGATAATGATTTGGGCTTTTGGCCCAGAGTATCTTTGAGCTCTAAATGAAGAGGACACCATGAAGTAGATGGCGATGAACGAAGAGCGGGGATGGCCGGGCATGATTGCAAGTATTGATTGCATGCATTGGAGGTGAAAGAACTGCCCCGTGCCTTGGGAAGCGAAATACACCAGACATAAACATAAACCTACCATTTTGCTTGAAGCCATGGATTCGCGTGATTTACGGATTTAGCATTGCTTTTTTGGTTTGTCGGGGTCTCTCAGTGATATCGTTGTCTTGTAGAGATCTCATCTTTTTTGCTTAGCTAGCTAGTGGAAAAGCTTCGGCTTGCAACTATACCATCAATCCCCATTACTATACCATGAGGTATTATCTTGCCGACGATATTTATCCTCCATGATCAACCTTTGTGAAGACCATTGGTGACTCCAAAACCAAGAAGCACATTTTTTTGCCAAAGCACAAGAAGGATGCCGAAAGGATATTGAGAGGGCATTTGGTGCGTTGCAAGCTGGGTTTGCCACTGTTCGAGGTCATGCTCGCTTCTGGGATAAAAAAAACCTTCAGAAACATCATGACTGCAAGTGTAGTTTTACACAACATGATCATCGAGGATGTGTGGGATTTTAACTTAGAGTTTTATTATGATAATGTAAGTAGTTGTGTGATGCCTGCTGGGGACGCAGATCAGATCACTCCATTTCTTGACGCCTATGAGAAGATTAAGAACAATGCTTCACACTACAAGCTCTTTGATGATCTTGTGGATCATCAGAAACAACTCTATGGACGATAGACTCCCATTTAATTTAATAAATTCCATATGTATTTGTATGAGATTTGAACAATTTATTGTTGAAATAGTTATTTAAATTTGAATATTTATTATAATGAAGACGATTGTTGGATTGTCAATTGTCTTTCGGACCATTTTAATTAATATGTGTAATATATAATATATTATGACTATATTAGGTTTATATTATGGAAAATTAAGAATTTGCAAAGTTACGAAAAAATTGAGGTACCGTGAGGCCTCCTGCGCGAAACATATTAACATGTTCCGCTGAAGGCCAAGCGGTACCTCAATTTTTTTTACAGACCCCCCGTAGGCCAATTTTTTGGAACGGGACTTTAAAGGATCTAGAGAGATGCTCTTAGGGCGTGTTTGGTTCGTTTAGTGAATAGTAGCTGCATTGCATACACTTCTCAAACCAGTCTGGTTGAGCAAAAACAACCCCAAATGCGCCATGTGCAAGTTGTTTGGTTGTCTGCATCTAGGGTTCGTGCATTAGGTAATACGCATGTGCACTTTGTTTGGTTGCCTCCATTTGCCCAAGCGGCACATGAACACGGTGTTTGGTAGCATCCGACGTACATGGTGTGCTTACCTTGTACCCTACTTTGTGAGCTTACCCATAATGAGCACACCTAGCAAACGAACGCCACGACATAGCAATGGCAATGAACTGGGCGAAGATGATGAATTTCTTGAGCTTCAGCCCCAACTGACGATTCACCGTAGCACCTTCCACTTTGACAGCTCCAACCTTGCCACTTTCAACACTGCTACCTTCATGCTTTTGCACCAATTCATAGTAAGCTTGTTCTGCTGCCTGCCTAGTCTTGAACCCTCTATGGCTGCTATTGCTATACGATGCGACTTGTGCACTGGCTTCTTCCCATGAACTATAAACCCCTGGAGCCTTACCGATGAACACGGCATATCACTTGCCCTAGCAATTCACAAGAGCAAGAGTTGAAGCAGCAAATCAATGGAGCACACGAGTAGAAGAGAAGAAGTAAAGCATGCATGATCATAAAGCATAGCAAGTTATACCTAGCACTACCATGATATTATCCTATCACCACGTCCAAAAGAGGGTGTTGTCCTACCACCGCAAGTTCACCATCATAGTGAGGGGTTAGTATATACCACCTCACCAAAATATACAGACCATCAAATAGTTTTCCAGCCCTAGCTACACAAAATGTACATCGTCATTGTCATCGTCGCCATTGCCATTGCCATCGCCGTCGGGGATCATGCACACTCATAGGCAGCACTACTCTAGCAGTAGTGCTTGCCCAGCCAACTCCTGAGCCACAACACCCTGTGAGCGTTTGCCATGGCAACGAACCCAACACCCTGGGCCTTGTTGTCAAGTAGGTGGCTGAGAGCTGCCATGAGAGCCTCGTCACTGAAGCCACCCTGGGTCATGATAGCGCCATACATGTCAGGGTGGACGTCGAGGGGCTTGCACTCCCTGATGGTTGTTGCCACCTCCTTCACCGCCTTAGTCATGCTGCAAAAGACATTGATCTCCTCCTCCATCAGGCCTCCTCTCTTCCTCTTCCTATCATGGACGAGGTTAAAGGGCTTGTCGAAGGGCTTCTTGAAGTGCTTGTCAGGGCCATCAATGACCTCGATGTCCGGGGTTGCAGGGAAGTCTGGCATGGGAGAACCAAGAGGCTCCCCGAGCCCATTGCATGCTTCCCAGTTGCCAGCCCGAAGGAGAAGATGTGCTGCATCTGGTTGTAGTTCTGTATGAGTGTGTTGAGGAACTCATTGTCCCTTGGGTGGTCCTAAGAATGAAACACAAGTGTTGTTAGTGGCAATTAGAGTAGGCAATGGTGGACATTATGAAAAGGAAGAGGGTTGTGAGCTAACCGCGACATGGCGTGTGTAGTGCTCTACCTCCAGAGTTATGGAGCAAGTGTTCTCATCCCATGAGGTGTCGCTAAGGTCTCTCAGTTTGGACACTTGGATTCATTGACCTCTGCACTTCCTCGGGTGATTGTACACCTGGGTGGCGGACTCGTCCTGCCCACAGAATTGGAACACCTGCTTCGCAACGGTGTTCAAATGCACCTCCTTGAATCCCTTGTCAGTCCTAACTCCACTAGATGTAAGCTCACACATCTTGTTCAGCACGAACGTGGACATGAACGGCTGTCACTTCATGTTGTTCGACCTACCATCCGCCTTTGCCTTTGTTGTTGCAGCAGCGGCGGCGGCAGCAGCAGCAGCAGGAGTTTGCTGAACGAGCACTCCTCGCACATAGACAGAATCAGACGCGAACACCTCTGAATCAGGTGCCATCTCGGGACATAGGTTGCGAGTCCTCGACTAACGATGGAGGAAACTGGCTGTCAGACAGAACAAGGGCGTGACTAAGATATTGCGTCTGCATGGTCATGTCCTACAAATCGTAGCACGCATTGACAGTAAGCATAGCACAAAACATACCGGACAATCCATGAAAGGAGGAGCATGCATGTACATACTAAGCATACCCCACAATCTATGAGAAGGAACATACATCTACAACAAACAACATGCTACAAATGAACCACCAATAGCTACAAATCACAGATCTAAGCACGAATCAACACAAGCACAAGGTTCAACTTTAAAGTCTACTACTAATCTAGCCTACCACATGCTTGAACATCTAACCCTACCACAAATTGCAACCGCAGCATAGCAATCAACGTTATGAGCTCACAGATCGGAGCACCAATCAACCATGCATGTACATCAAACCCTAGCTGCAGCTCAGATCTAGCTAGAAGGAATAGAGAGAAAGGGGGATTGAACTAACACATGCCATGGATGCAACTCGAGGACGAGGGGGAAACGATCGTAGAAGATCACCGCAGGCCGGTGAAGGACCGCCGACGCCGTGGACCGCCGCCTATGAAGATGCGCCGCTTACCTGCTCGTCGGTGTGCATCGGTGGGAAAGCTCGAAAGGGGGGACAATGGTGGCGGGAGTTGGGGCGGCGAGGGAAGGGGCTAAATAGGGGCGGACTCGGCGGGAGGTGAGACGAAATCCTCCCGTTAATTTTTCGGCGACGCGGGCGAGCTTGCGCCATCTTCCTAGTCGCACGAGGAGAGAAGCGCGTCGCCCGAGCCAGGCTCGCGAGCTACCGCCAATTCGGACGTTTCTCCTCGGTCTAGCCTGGAGCTGCTTTAAGGTTCGTGCCATGCGGGCCGCACAATAAACACAGGCAACCAAATGGGTCATTTCTTTCCCTCGCGAATCAGGCTGGACCTAATGCAGGGAACCAAACGCGCCCTTAGCTGCAAAGGTCCCGCTCATTGGGAGAAAACTTCATGCACCATGTTGAATGACTTTCGTTATAGAAACATGTCTAAATTCTAAAGCGAACAACCTGTATGTGCGTGAATAAGGCCGCACATGTATTAAGAAGAAAAAAAACTATTTCCTCTGTCCCATATAATAGCGTTTTTACATCAGTGTAGTGTGAAAGATGCTTTTATATTATGGAAGAGAGAAAGTAGTACATGAATATTCCACGATATTAGTAGGTAAGTACATTCGCATGACGACATGAATCTTCCACGACATGCGTTTTCTCCTCCAGAGGAAGTCGGCTATGCTGCCACCAAAGTTATTCACCAAAATTCTTTTCCTTCCCGAAAAAAGGAAATATATGACTTTTTTCAGATAGACCGGACCGGACCAGAACAAGAATCTGCCATGTCATGTATGCATGCATCCGACCACCCACCAACTACATAATTTTAGAGGCACATGACCCCGTGTGAACGTGTCACCAACGACTTGACGATTCAAAAAGGTTTGGTCGATCGATATTCCGACGCAAGCTTTGCAAGCCCCGTTAACGCCAAAATCATTTTCCCTGCCCTAAAGAAGAAAAAAAATCATTTTCCCTTGCACGCCTGCGACGGCGTGGATGCGGATGACCGACGAGACGCAGACTAGAGAACGCCGGCCCGAGAGGATGCTAAAATGACGACCGAGTCATCCAGCAACTCCCCCGAAGCAGCATACAGAAAATGAAGGGAAAACCAACCACATGGTCCTGCAACTTGAGTCACAGTCGAGAGATGTCTTACGTACGAATCTTCGGTGCAGTTGCCCATACAGATTGTCCCAAACTTCCAAGGGAGAGCATCATTCCATGGTCTCCTGGCGAGTCAAGTGTGCACCAACAAAGTGAGAACGGATCTTCACGCGAGGGCAGCGCAGAGCGCACAATGACCCGCATCAGAATAGACCGGCTTTACATTCAAACTGGAATTTCCCTCGTCATTTACTCGCTTGGGGATGAGACAGCCGAGATGACCAAGAAACAAATAAATCTTTCCAAGTTTTCTTTTTCTTTAGATGAAGCTTCCAATTAACAGACCAGTGGAGCTTACTAAAGGAATAAAATACTACTCAGCTTGTGATTTCGATCACCACCCAGCTTGTGCCGCCAGACTCTTGACTGTCTCGTTTCAAACAGAACTGTTCTTCCCAACAAATTAATTCATAGTGTCCGGAAAACAGCATGAAAGCGCCAAACTGCATTAGGAAATACTGAATGTCACGAGTTCAATCAAAACCATATGGCCTTGTGCTACCCTGAATTTAAATATGGAATAAGTGGGGTTCGTCGCACCCCTCTCAAATACTAGTGAAAGGCCTATGGATGAGTAGCAGATAACAACTCCCAGTGGATCAACAGCAGAACCCCACTCGCTTCTTTTGGAGAAACAATCCAAGCTACTTTGTCAAACCAAGGACCGTGTACCTGTTTTCTAAGATTTCTTTTATGAGATCTCTTCTTTTATTCTAGTGTTATACTAGAAGGTGTAAGCAGCCGTCCCGCTTGTTTTAAATGTTCCAATGTCGACAAATGGACTTGCTTACACTAGTACAGGTTGCACGTTCGTGTCTCCACTGGCATCAGCTCATCAACAGGTTGTAGAATGCATGATTAACACTGAGGCTTGAGAATGTGAGCACCCTAATCCGACATGGGGAAATACTATGTTGAATAACTATAATGATGTTTTATTCAACAAAACTAGTACTATAATGATACATGAATACCACCCCGAATTGGAAGACAGGGGAGTGTCTCTCGTCCCCCGCAGGCCGCAGCCCGCACCAACCATCTTGTGCACCCGATGCCGCCACCGAACGCCAGTACGTAGTCACCACCCGCTCCGTGCGCTCCAACGGCCACTGGTGCACCCACCAATCCACTCGTCAATCCCGCCTTCCAGGTCCACAATCCACACCAACCCACCCCCCACAACCACCCTGCCGAGCTGTGATCCCTATTTAACCCGTCTTCTCCCTCCATTCCTCTCCAAGAAGAGCCTCAACTTCTTCTGTAATTTCAGCTCCTCTTCGCCTCCACTCCGAACTCGAGCAATCCATCACCACTTCAGAAAACATCCAGATACGCATACACCTGCCCATCTTCTAGCTTACTTCCTTTGCATATCTCGATGGAGTGCGATAACGGGCACGTGGCCGCCAACGGCGACGGCTTGTGCGTGGCACAGCCGGCGCGGGCCGACCCATTGAACTGGGGCAAGGCGGCGGAGGATCTGTCCGGGAGCCATTTGGATGCCGTGAAGCGGATGGTCGAGGAGTACCGTAAGCCGGTGGTGACCATGGAGGGCGCCAGCCTGACCATTGCCATGGTCGCCGCGGTGGCTGCTGGCAGCGAGACCAGGGTGGAGCTCGATGAGTCCGCTCGCGGCCGTGTCAAGGAGAGCAGCGACTGGGTCATGAACAGCATGATGAACGGCACCGACAGCTATGGTGTCACCACCGGCTTCGGCGCCACCTCTCACCGGAGGACCAAGGAGGGCGGCGCTCTGCAGAGGGAGCTCATCAGGTACGAATTAAACAACGAACAGATTATATTTCACCTGTTGATCATCTTTGTCTCTTAGTTATGGAAGCCTTATTTTGTTTCGTGTATTGCTTGTGTGTTCAGATTCCTTAACGCTGGAGCCTTCGGCACCGGCAACGACGGGCACGTTCTGCCTGCGGCGGCGACCAGAGCGGCGATGCTCGTCCGTGTCAATACCTTGCTGCAGGGATATTCAGGCATTCGCTTTGAGATACTCGAGACGGTCGCCACACTTCTCAACGCCAACGTGACACCATGCCTGCCGCTCCGGGGCACGATCACCGCGTCCGGTGACCTCGTCCCGCTTTCCTATATTGCGGGCCTGGTAACCGGCCGCCCAAACTCGATGGCCACGGCTCCGGATGGCACGAAGGTTAACGCTGCAGAGGCATTTAAGATCGCCGGCATCCAGCACGGCTTCTTTGAGCTGCAGCCCAAAGAAGGCCTTGCGATGGTTAACGGCACCGCAGTGGGCTCTGGGCTCGCATCCATGGTGCTTTTCGAGGCTAACATCCTTAGCCTCCTTGCCGAGGTCCTGTCGGCTGTCTTCTGTGAGGTCATGAACGGCAAGCCGGAGTACACTGACCACTTGACCCACAAGCTGAAGCACCACCCAGGGCAAATCGAGGCTGCCGCCATCATGGAGCACATACTCGAAGGTAGCTCCTACATGATGCTTGCGAAGAAGCTTGGAGAGCTCGACCCATTGATGAAGCCAAAGCAAGATAGATATGCACTCCGCACGTCGCCGCAGTGGCTTGGCCCTCAGATTGAGGTCATCCGTGCTGCCACCAAGTCGATTGAGCGAGAGATCAACTCCGTCAACGACAACCCACTCATCGACGTCTCCCGTGGCAAGGCTATCCATGGTGGCAACTTCCAGGGTACACCCATCGGTGTGTCCATGGACAACACCAGGCTTGCCATTGCTGCGATTGGCAAGCTCATGTTTGCCCAATTCTCAGAGTTGGTGAACGACCTCTACAACAACGGTCTACCTTCCAACCTTTCCGGTGGGCGCAACCCGAGCTTGGACTATGGCTTCAAGGGTGCCGAGATTGCCATGGCCTCGTACTGCTCTGAGCTCCAGTTCTTGGGCAACCCTGTGACCAACCATGTCCAGAGCGCGGAGCAGCATAACCAAGATGTCAATTCTCTTGGCCTCATCTCCTCTAGGAAGACCGCCGAGGCCATTGACATACTGAAGCTCATGTCCTCGACATTCCTGGTCGCGCTGTGCCAGGCTATCGACCTCCGCCACCTCGAAGAGAATGTCAAGAATGCTGTCAAGAGTTGTGTGAAGACGGTGGCTAGGAAGACACTGAGCACCAACAGCAATGGCCATCTGCATAGCGCACGCTTCTGCGAGAAGGACCTTCTTCTCACAATCGACCGAGAGGCGGTGTTCGCCTACGCCGACGACCCCTGCAGCGCCAACTACCCACTCATGCAGAAGATGCGTGCAGTTCTTGTGGAGCACGCCTTGGCCAATGGCGAGGCGGAGCGCGACGTGGAGACGTCTGTGTTTGCCAAGCTTGCCGTGTTCGAGCAGGAGCTTCGTGCAATGTTGCCAAAGGAGGTCGAGGCTGCTCGGAGTGCCGTGGAGAACGGTACTGCCACACAACAAAACCGTATCACTGAATGCCGATCATACCCACTCTACCGGTTTGTGCGCAAGGAGCTTGGAACAGAGTACTTGACCGGCGAGAAGACTAGGTCTCCCGGCGAAGAAGTGGACAAGGTGTTTGTTGCTATGAACAAGGGCAAGCACATCGACGCACTGCTTGAGTGTCTCAAGGGTTGGAACGGTGAGCCCCTGCCTATCTGCTAAGGATCAAGAACATGAACAGATGATAATGTGCTTCAAAGTTCAGAAGGCTTCAGATGTTCTTAGCTGATAAGTGATAACACTGTTTTTCCATTGGATATTCTTAAAAGTCGATGTTTTGTATTGTTCTTATAGAGCTGCCGGGTTGTTGCCAAAAATTGCAATTGCATGCTTTGGTAGTGGTAGGTAGCCAGTAGAATCTCTACGATGTAGGTTAAAAGGGGTACAATGTGTGATAAATATTCATGAGAAATTTATGTGTCCCTTTTTTTGAGATCAATGGTCCGGTGTGGTGGTTATTTTTTTGAGGGATCTTCGAACAGTGCAAATAATATATCTTGTATTTTTTTAGGCATATTACAATACAGCAAACCAGTGGCGGAGGAAGAAAAAAAATGAAGGATGTGCACACCTAATTTGATATCTATCTAATCCAAGTGTCACATAATAGTTGGCAAAAATACGATGCAGATAGCCCAATCAAGTCAGACAACATTATAGTTCTAAAATATTCCAAATTTACAACGTTGCAAATACAAATAGTCTTACATGAAAGGTACACATACGTAGATATGTAGAAACTACAACACTAAGTAACTCTACAACGTTCCTTTATCATGAAACCTTCAACTATGTCTTTCTCGCTTACTTTCAAGAACACATCTCGCTCAATCAATGTGAGTAAACAATTGTTCATGAGATCATCACTCATACTATTTCTTAACTTATTTTTTATTAGATTCATTGCTGAAAATACTCTATGTGTGATAAATATTCATGAAGAAATTTACGTGTCCCTTTTTTTTTAGATCAATGGTCTGGTGGTTATTTTTTGGAGGGACCTGCCAACAGTGCAAATAATATATCATTTATTTTTTTGAGGCATATTACAATACAGCAAACTAATACGAGCCATCCATTTTATCCCTCCAACGAAATAGATTAATCGATACTATAGAACAAATTGTGTAGCATTTTTTGCTAAACTGATGTAGTATTTTTCGTTGGATGGGAAAAATCGGAAAAGCTGCATAACAATCCAGGAGTTCGTACTTGCTCGGGTAAAAACAAATCCTGCAACCTGCCTAGTCTCTCCTTCTGAAAACTAATATTTGCTAAAACGAATATTACACCTTTTGTTCAGTAGTACACGATGTATTGTAAGTAAAAAATCATTTTAAATGCAAAAACTCTATTGTTGACATGCTATATGGTCCGTGAAGGGTTTGCTGGCTCTGATTAGGGAGGGGCGAGTGGCCGAGCCACCGCTCAACTACCCCCGGACAGTAGCCCAGCTCAGCTTGCATTCTCTTTCTTAAAATAATAGCAAGCATGATGAAAATCAAGCTTTTTCATGGCCAAATTATCAAATAGCAGCCTATCATGAGGAGCCTTCTTATGTTGCCCACAATATCATATTGAGTTGGTTCCGTCATGGGAGGGACGACGACGACAACACGCCTTTGACTCGTTCGAGAGGTTGTAGTCATCGTTAAGTGGTTCATCGACTTGGTTGTATCTTTTATTATCATAAATATTTTTTGTACTGCCATGATCAATTATAAATAGATCAAAAAGTTTCTTACAAAATAGTAATATAGACCACGGGCCAGAAAGTTAAAATAGTTCGTACGTACTGCCTCCGTTCCTAAATATAAGTCTATTTTATAGATTCAACTATGGAAATTCATACGAATTTATATGGACATATTTTAGAATTTAGATTCATTCATTATGCACCGTGTGTAATCTCCTAATAAAATCTCTAAAAAGACTTATATTTATGAACGGAGCGAGTAGTCACTAGTGGCTAGTTCCATCAACCATGATGTGATGGCTTCTCTCAATTCTTAGTCGTATAATCAAGTGTTGCCATTTAAGTGCTCTACTTACATATTTTAGTCTACTATCACTGGTAGAAATAAGGGCTTTCGTCCCAGCTCGAAAAACACATTAGTCCCGGTTCCTTTACGAACCGGGACTAATGTTAGTATTAGTCCCGATTCGAGCGGCAAAGGCGCCGGTCGGGCATTAGTCCCGGTTCGTGTCTCGAACCGGGACTAAAGGGTTTGAAGGATTTAGTCCCGGTTCGTGTCTTGGACCTTTAGTCCCGGTTCGTGTCTCGAACCGGGACTAAATGGTTTGTAGGATTTAGTCCCGGTTGGTGTCTTGAACCGGGACTAAAGGGTAGACCTTTAGTCCCGGTTCGTGACACGAACCGGGACTAAAGGTGTTCAGATTTTTTTTTTGTTTTTAAATTCTTATTTGTAGTTTCTGTTTTAAATTGCTTATATCTTTTAGGATATTTATGTTTTTGATTGATTCTTTTTGCATTAGATTCAAAATTTTGTCTAGTTTCTGTTTGTGTCATTAGTTTTAAAATTTATATGGTTTAAATTTGAATTTGTTTAAATTTGCTTTAAACCCAGTTTTTGAATAACTTGAGTTTACAAATAATTTTTAATTTAATTCTTTTTGCTCCCACTCATGTGTTAGATTGTTGTCACAGTAAGATTTATTTGGTTATTTTTAGAATAATTTAAATTAGGATTTCAATTAAAGAAATATATTTTTTCTTATATAGTTGTTTTAGTCATTTAATTGTTGTTTTTTATTATTTTTAGTTAGTTCTTTCTGTAGATTTTAACATGTTGTAGTATGGTGCATATTTAATGCACAAAAAAAATCTACAGTTCAATTAATTTTAAAAAAATGCCTTTGTAGCAGATGGGTTTTCGTCTGAAACCTTGATACTTTGAATTTTGTAGAAAATAAACAAAAATCATAAAATCTTCAAAAAATAAACCAAAATGATAAAATCTTCAAAAAATAAAAT